>NC_047101.1:13387167-13687167 GCF_902459505.1 Geotrypetes seraphini | reverse complement strand
TTATAGCATATCATAATTGCAGCCATTTGAAGCATTGTAGAAAGGCAAACCAAAGGTTTGTTGTAAATGCAGAAACGAGGACAGTCGTCCCGGGTTGCAAACATCATTCACAGTTCGGATGCCAGCCTGCAACCAGCTTTTCCATAAGATCTTGGAACCATCAACAAGTATTTGGGGGATTGAGCCACAAGGACAACTGCATTGTTTTCCTGGTAGGAGTGAGCAATAAACCATCCAAGAATCTTAAAGCCCTCCAGATGGAATGAAAAATCATACTACCCTTATAAATTCTAGGGAGTGATATATACAGATTGAAGAAACAAGGTCCCTTATATTTTGTGTGTTAAACTTAGTGGAGCCATAAGTTGAATTTCCAGAGTTTGCCAATCAGGTAAATCATACAATTCAGGCAGGATCTAATACATGCCCTGTCACAAAATGCAAGCATAATGGTACAAATAGAAATTCGGAAAAATTAATACCTCCCAAAAATTGCAAAGATGCTAAAACTATTCTAGGGATCTTGCCCACCCATAAAACTCCCATGAGGATTCTATTAAGCTGTTTGTAGAAGAAAGCTGGAAAAATACCGATAGCACACTCATTTGATAGCAAACTACAGGCGCAGTCATCTTAACAGTGTGTACCCTCCCCCACCAAGAAAGATGCAACGGGTTCCATCGCTCACACATCTAACAATAGCCAATAAGCGATTTTCATTCGTGAGCATGGTCTCCTCCAACATCCACTGGATCAACATTTAATCCCTCCAGGTACATTAGACAGATTGTGAGCCTGCCAGAACAGATGCTTGAGTACCTGAATAAATTCCATGTAAACCGCTCCAAGCTCCCCTGGGAGAATGGTATAGAAAAGTGAATAAAATAAAGATATACCTTCTTCCTTCCTTAAGAAAGGATAGGGATCTATTAAAGCTTTCACTGAACACTCAACGGGAGAACCTCAGATTTGCTCCAGTTGATCTTATACATGGAAAAAATCTGAAGCTAACTATCAACTGAAGCAAAGTCAGAAGTCTGCTCTGGATGGGACAGATGAACAAAATAATCAGCATAAGCTGAAACGTTGTACGTTCGATCCGCATAAGGAATCCCTTGTATCTCCGCCGTCTGCTGAATTGCCAGCAATAAATGACAACGGAGACAAGGGCGAACCCCATGCTCCAGAGTGAAATGTTCTGTAAGACCATTGTTAATATAAAGCCTAGCAGTTAAGGAACTATACAAGGTAAGGACCATCTAGATAAAGAGGTCCAACACCAAACCAGTGCATGGCCCGATACATAAAGGACCACTCTATGCAGTCAAAGGTCTTCTTGGCGTCCAAGGACACAGAAGGCCGGAACATTCTCTGGTGCCTCCAGTGGATATCTGTAAAGCCGCAGTTTGGTTCTCTCTGCATTCCTTTGTGCAACACTACTGTGTGGACGTTCAGGTGCGCTGGGACGTGGTATTCAGAAAGCGTGTTCTGGTGGCAGCCCTCCGAGGGTCTACTGCGTTGGTATGTCCCATCAGTGAACTGTACCGGTCTGGAGAAATGCTAAAGGAGAAATTAGGTTCTTACCTAATTTTCTTTCTTTTAGACTCTCCAGATCAGTACAGTCCCCACCCTGTCTTTTGATCTGTCTGTTCTTGAAGGATTTCTTGAGTGTGAATTTTTCTGCAGGTTCTAGTATTTTTTTAGGGTCAGGGAGATTGAAAAGAACAGCAGCTAGTGTAGCTGTGGGGATGTTTTCTATGCAATTTCCAACAAATCTTGATCTATGTTAGTTGCTACTCCTATTAAGAATGCTGTTACTGTTATAATTAACACTTCTTAGTTCTACTTGGCTATTCGGCAAACTGGTTAGGTTACAGGGAAGCACAGCTACTTGTATTACAGCCAAAAGGTTGTGTCTCAGTCTCCACCTGCAAGTCATAGTGAGCTAATACCCATCAGTGAACTGTACCGGTCTTGAGAGTCAGAAAATTAGCAGGTAAGAACCTAATTTCTCCTTAATTGCTTTGTAGTGATATGCTGCTTGTAACCCTTCTAGAACTCCGTTTGAGAAGATTCGGCAGAATATAAGACTATATAAGAATATAACCAACATGTGTATCCTGGCACATGGCCCTAAACCTAGGGTCGATGCCATCAATACCAAAACCTATAGATATTTTTATTTGAGAGTCAAGAAATTTCTGATCTGCAACTAATCTCATTCTTTTGAGAGGTAGAAACACTGCCTAGACCAGTGGTCCTCAACCCTGTCCTGGAGGACCACCAGGCCAATCAGGTTTTCAGGATCGCCCTAATGAATATGCATAGAGCAGATTTGCATATCTGTCACTTCCATTATATGCAAATCTCTCTCATGCATATTCATTAGGACTAGCCTGAAAACCAGATTGGCCTGGTGGTCCTCCAGGACAGGATTGGGAACCACTGGCCTAGACAATGTCAAACCTAGCATCCAAATATTCCAGAGTGAGAAGGAACAACACTACTTTTGGAAAAGTTTGCTACCCAAATCTGTCAGAAACTAAATTACATTAAATTATGAGATTTCTATTCCGCTATTACCTTGCGGTTCAAGGCGGATTACAAAAGAGTTAAACGGTGGGTTACAATGGAAGATCACTGGTGATTTCTAGAGGAGGTAAGGAGTAGAACAGGTAGAATCTGTGAAGTAGGAAGTAGGTGGGAGGAAGGTAATTGTGATGTTAAGACTGTTTCAGGGATTTCATGAAGAATATAGTTTATTTCTTTTCTGAACATCTTGTAGTCTGGGGTGGTTATCAGTAGGTTGGAGATTTGGTTATCTAGTTTTGCTGCTTGAGTGGCTAGAAGGCCTTCGTATAGTTCTTTCTGTTTGATTTCTTTGATTGGAGGGTGTGTGTTTTTCTATGTCTGGTTGAGGTTGTTTGGATAAGACGGTTGTTCAGGTAGGTTGGGTCATCTCCGTTTAAAGATTTAAATAGCATGCAGTAGAATTTAAATAGTATTCTTTCTTGAATTGGTAGTCAATGTGAGTTGATGTATGCTTCTGTAATATGGTCGTGTTTCCTCAATGAGATGAGTCTTGGAGCTGTATTTTGGATTGTCTGTAGTTTAGTCATTGTTGCAGGGGAAGTAGAGGATGTTGCATTAATCCAGTAGACCTAGGATTAGGGATTGAACTATGAGCTGGAATTGTGTTCTTTCGAAGAATTTTCGGACTTGTCTTAGGTTTCTCATAACTGCAAAAGATTTCTGTATCGTTTTGTTTATTTGTAGTTGCATGGTGCAGCATCTATCTATAGCCATTCCCAGTAGTTTTAAGGTGGTTTGAATGGGATAATTGATCAAATTGATTTCTATATTGGTTATGGTTGGGACTTTGTTATTTTCGAGTAGTTTCAGTTTGTAATCTGCTTCGCTCTCTTCTTGTGACTGCTCACAAATTAACCAATTGCCCAAATAAGGATGAACTAAAATCTCTTCTTTGTGCAGAGCAGCAGCCACAACTACCATAATTTCTGACATCTGAGCTGTGGAAAGGCTAAACATAAGAGCTCAAAATTGGAAATGTTGACTTAATAGTGCAAATGAAAGATACTGCTGATGAGATTGTCTGATTTGGATATAAAGATAGGCTTCTGTCAGATCTAAGTTAAGAAACTCCCCTTTTTGAACCACTGGACTTCAATGTCTCTATTCAAAAACCTGCTATTCATAAAAACATGTTAACAGAGCTTGATCTAGAATAGGCCAAAAACTTCCCTTCCTTCTTTGGAACTATGAAGTAAACTGACTAGCATCCAGTCCTTTCCTTCTGAGGCAGTACTGGAACAATCACTTGCAAATAAATGTCTTGTTAAGGTTGTTAATTGCTATTATCTTTAGACAACAGCTACATGGGGATTCTAAAATGTCTTGGGAATCCGTGGTTATTTGGGTCTGTCAACACCCCCCCTTCATTGTATACCTGTGGAATTCCCTGCTGTGAATGCAGAGAACCCTCTTGTGTCTGTGGAAACCTTGAAGAACCTGCCTTCCAATGGGAACTCTCACTCTCAGTACAGCCTCTGTAAAAACACCCTCTGCCAGAGAACCATCTAGTTACAGAGGACATAGACCAATCTTGAAGTAACCTAGGCATCTAGTTTGTTTGAAGATCTAGAAAAGTTGATAAAAACTCAGTCTTTACCAACTTCTCTAGATCTTCGAACTGTAAGCTTCCTTTAAAAGGCAGCTTACTAAATCTAGTCTTTTAGCTGCAGATATATAATAGTTATTGCCCGATAATTGAAAAAGGACTGAATGTAGAAAAATGGCATTTTGGAATCACAAATTAAAAAATAGAAGATTGCATTTAATTTATATATGTTCATACCTTGCTACCGCTAACATTGTGGTATTTCTTTTCGAGGATCTTCTTGACCGGATCTTCTTCCTTGAAAGTTATGAACACAAAACCTCTCCTCTTGTTGGTTTTTGGGTCCATTGGCAGTTCAATTGCTTCAATCTAAAAATTATAAACTGCATTCAGGATACATGTGTGTATATTCACATTTCTCCCCATAAAACAGCCTTGCAGGTTTTATAATGGAACTAATTAAATAAAGTTTACATGAACACTGAAAAGACTACAAATGAGCTAAGAGAGACTAGAAATGCAGCCCCCTCAAAAATGAAACCAGAAATCTTTGCAATTTTTATGGGGTGTACATATGCTCTGTATTTTCCATGGATCCCTGAGAAACTCAAGAGTAATTTCCTAGAAATAAGGGAGCTCTCCCCCCCCCCCAATAGAAAGACCTTGTGTCCTTAAAAAACAGCATATATTTGGTCTTTTATTTGTGCTTGCGTGTGTGTGGGGGGGGAGGATCAGGCAAGCAGGTCTTTCTATTGGGTACATCCTCCACCCTCCAAATGAGCTGTTTTTATCATTAATGGAGGAGAGTGAGCTTGGATCCTTATCTTTCAGCTTTCACCTACTACTCTATTTTGTGTTCCACCATAACTCAACTCTCCCCCTCCCCCTCGGTAGTACTCTCTTCCCCATTTTAATTCCTAATCAGCAACAGCCCTTAAGAATCTGGATCTTGTACCACTATCAACTTCTTGACATCTACGCCAGTGCTGATGCTAGCACTTGATCCCACTGAGTTCTGCCCAGCTCTGCACACAAAAAGCACTGTCCACCAGAACAGTGTCTATGTGAGGACCCTTGTGGAACCCAGACTTAACAGTATGCAGCAAACTGGTCTGTAATCAGAACACTTGTGAATAAACCAAATGTCTTCACTATCTTTTCCCTAATTATCTCAAACTCAACTCTGCCTATATGTTATCCAGGTATGTGTTTGCCCCAGGCATCGTAGCATGTATTGTTATACTAAACTGAGATCTCAGCCAAAGACCAGAAATCCAATTTCAAAAGACCCAGACTACTGGGGATGCTCTATCTGCCCACCATGGACTATTCTCAAGACTCCACTATACGTTTAAGTTCTCTGAAATAGTGAAACTGAAGCAGATGCTCCCTTAAGACCATCTAGCTGTACCCCCCCCTTTTTCTGAGAAATGTCCGTTCCTTTATGCTTGAAAAAAAAAAAAAAATCCACTAGCGCTCTTATCAGCCTAACAGATACTTTAATCGCAAAGCATATTATAAAGTTTCTTTAACGTTAATCTTGCCATAAAACCATACTTTTTCAATTCTACAGCCAAATCTTTGGAGTTTTTTTATTGCCCGAGCCTCATTTAAAAAAGCAGTTACTTACCGTAACAGTTATCCAGGGACAGCAGGCAGATATTCTCACACATGGGTGACGTCACCGACGGAGCCCCGCAGCGGACAGCCTCAAAAGCAAACTTGCTTGAAGATCTTGATCTTTCGACTGCACCGCGCATGCGCACGTGCCTTCCCGCCCAAACTAGGGAGCGCATCTCCTGTGAGGATCCTCAGTTCAGATACCTAGCCAAAAAGCCAACCAGGGGAGGTGGGAGGGTTGTGAGAATATCTGCCTACTGCCCTGGATAACAACTGTTACGGTAAGTAACTGTGCTTTATCCCAGGACAAGCAGGCAGCATTTTCTCACACATGGGTGACCTCCAAGCTAAGCAAAAGGGGATGGAGGGGGAGTTGGCAGTTTAAGAAAAAAGATTTTGCAAAACAGATTGGCCAAAATGGCCATCCCTCCTGGATAAAGTATCCAGACAGTAATGAGAGGTGAAAGTATGAACTGAGGACCAAGTGGCAGCCTTGCAAATTTCCTCAATAGGAGTTGATCTGAGGAAAGCTACCGACGCCGCCATAGCTCGAACTTTGTGGCCCGTCACCCGACCTTGCAGAGGAAGACCAGCCTGAGCATAGCAGAAAGAGATGCAAGCAGCCATCCAGTTGGAGATAGGGCGTCCCAACTTATTCAGATCAAAAGAGATGAAAAGTTGAGGCGATGTTCTATGAGGTTGAGTGCGTTGGAGGTAGAAAGCCAAGGCACGTTTGCAGTCCAAAGTATGAAGTGCCGCTTCTCCCTGGTGAGAATGAGATTTTGGAAAAAAATACTGGCAGAACAATAGATTGATTGATGTGAAATTCTGAAACCACTTTAGGTAAGAATTTGAGATGAGTACGGAGGACCACCTTGTCATGGTGAAAGACTGTGAAAGGTGGGTCCGAAACCAACGCTTGTAGCTCACTGACTCGTCGAGCAGAAGTGAGGGCAATCAAAAATACAGCTTTCCAAGTGAGATATTTGAGATGAGCTTTGTCAAATGGTTTAAAAGGAGGTTTCATCAGTTGAGCCAAAACAATATTAAGATCCCAAACCACTGGAGGCGGTTTAAGTGGTGGATGAAGATTAAAAAGTCCTTTCATAAAGCGAGAAACCATGGGATGTGCAGAGAGAGGTTTCCCTTCCAGAGGCTGATGAAAAGCAGCAATAGCACTGAGATGGACTCGAATAGATGTAGATTGAAGTCCAGATTGTGACAAGTGAAGCAAATAGTCCAGAACGGATGCTAAGGAGGAAGACATTGGTTGCAGCTGACGTGTGGAACACCAAGCAGAAAATCTAGTCCATTTCTGGCCGTAACATTGACGAGTGGACGGCTTTATGTTAGCAAGTAAAATTTCTTGAACAGACTGAGAAAATCGAGAAGAGTCTGTTATGTGGACAGGTACCAAGCTGTCAAGTGTAGAGACTGCAGGTTGGGATGAAGTAAGGACCCTTGACTGAGTGAGCAGAGAAGGAAAAACTGGCAGAAGTAGAGGCTCCCTGATGCTGAGTTGAAGCAGAAGGGAGTACCACGGTTGTCTGGGCCACCGAGGAGCTATCAGAATCATGGTGGCGCATTCTGACTTTAGTTTGACCAAAGTCCTGAGAATCAGAGGAAATGGAGGGAAGGCATACAGAGACTGATTCCTCCAGTCCAGAAGAAAAGCATCCGCCTCAAGACGGTGAGGCGAGTAAATGCGGGAGCTAAACCGAGGCAGTTTGAAGTTGCTGGGAGACGCGAAAAGGTCTATCTAAGGGGTCCCCCATCGAGCAAACACCTGACGAAGTGTGGGGGAATTGAGCGCCCATTCGTGAGGTTGCAGAAGACAACTCAAATTGTCCACCAGACAGTTTTGTTGACCTTGTATGTAGACAGCTCTGAGAAAGATGTTGCGAAAAATTGCCCACTGCCACAGCGCCTCCTGACAAAGGGAGTGAGAACCCGTCTCTCCCTGCTTGTTGACATGGCCACCTGAATGTCCGTCCGGACAAGAACCACGTGAAGAAGATGATGAAAAGCTTTGAGAGCATTAAAAATCGCTCTGAGTTCCAACAGATTGATGCGACACTGACGATCTGCGGAAGTCCACAGCCCTTGAGTACGGAGCTCCCCATGTGTAAGTGGATGAATCGGTTGTGAGAACTTTCTGATGAGGAAGATTGTGGAACCGCAAACCTCTGGAAAGATTGGAAGAGAGCATCCACCAGCGGAGAGTTCCTCAATAAAGGAGTTACCGCAATATGGGGAGAAGGCGGGTCCAGCGCTTGTTGCCATTGAGATGCCAGGGTCCACTGAGGGATGCGAAGGTGAAGTCTGGCAAAAGGAGTCACATGAACTGTAGAAGCCATGTGACTGAGCAGGATCATCATCTGTCGGGCAGAAATGGTTGGAAGACAAGACACCTGCTGACAGAGCCGAATGAGGGTAGCCTGACGAGCTAGTGGAAGGTACGCTCTCATGGTGATAGAATCCAGAGTCGCGCCAATGAACTGCAGAGACTGGGATGGGATCAACTGAGATTTGGGAAAGTTGATATGGAACCCTAGACTTTGAAGAAATGCAAGAGTCTGATGGGTCACTGCAATAACCTCTGGAAGAGAAGGAGCCTTGATAAGCCAGTCATCCAGGTACGGAAATACCTGAAGACCTCAAAAGCGAAGAGCTGCAGCCACCACGACCAAACACTTGGTAAACACCCTGGGGGAGGCCGTTAGGCCGAAGGGAAGAACCCTGTATTGGAGATGGAGATTCCCCACCTTGAATCTGAGATATTTGCGAAAGTTCGGATGAACAGGGATATGAGTATAAGCCTCTTTGAGTACCAGTGAGCACATCCAATCTCCCTGATCCATGAGGGAGTATAAGGTCGGTAACAAGAACATGCAAAACTTTTCTTTGACCAGAAATTTGTTGAGGGTTCGAAGATCCAGAATGGGTCGCAAATCCCCCATCTTCTTGGGCACCAGGAAGTACCGGGAATAGAAACCCTGGTTGCGTTGAGAGCGCGGAATCTCCTCCACCGCTCGAAGGTGAAGAAGAGCCCGAGCCTCTTGAAGAAGAAGGGGGAGTTGCGAGGACCTGGAAGGACACTCTCTTGGAGGGTGATCTGGAGGCACCTGAAGCAGGCGCAGAGTATCCCTCTCGGATAATGGTCAGAACGCAGAGATCCGATGTGATGCCTTCCCATTGGGAAAAAAACAGGGAAAGGCGACCTCCAATGGGTAGAAGAGAATTTGGATGCAGGGATGTTAAAATGCTCAAGCCCGGAACGTCAAAAAGACGGAGCCGGCTTGGCAGCAGCAGGTGCTCGAGTCTTCTGAGGACGTTGATGATGTTGAGGGCGTCGAGGAGGAGGTCTCGAAAAGGCCGGCGGCATCTTCTGAGGATAACGACGAGCTGGTTGTTTGTAAGCCCGAGCAGTAGAAGGCTTTGGTTTTGTCCTAAGCAGAGAAGCAAAAGAGCGCTCATGCTCAGAGAGTCGCTTGGTGGCAGCTTCAATAGAGTTGTCGAAAAATTCATTCCCCTGACAGGGTAAGTTGGCAAGACGATCCTGTAGGTTAGGGTCCATGTTGACTATGCGGAGCCAGGCAAGGCGACACATGGCGACTGCAAAAGCCGACACCCTGGACGAAAGCTCAAAAGCATCATAAGATGCCTGCAACATGAAAAGCCTCAATTGTGAAAGAGTCTGAAGGATTTGTTTAAACTCTTGGAGACGGGCTTTGGACAGGTCCGGATAGAAGGATGGCAGCATCTTCAGGAAATGGTTGAAGTAGGAGGTAAAAACATAGTTGTAGTTTAAGATCCTTTTAGCCATCACGGAATTTTGGTATAATCGACGGCCAGGGGGGAACAGTTGCAGAAATCTTAGATGGGTGAGCTTTCTTCAGGGAGGACTCAACCACCAAGGATTGGTGGGACAATTGAGACTTTTCGAAGCCCTTGCAGGGGACAGTGCGGTATCGCAACTCCAACTTAGACGGGATAGCCGTGACAGAATAAGGAGTCTCCATATTCTTCATGAAGGTCTGCTTAAGGACTGGAGTCATGGGCAACCTCAAAGTCTCCTTGGGGGGATGTGACAGTTCCATGTCCGCCAAATATTCCGGGGTGTATTTGGAATCCAAGAGCAAGTCCAAATTAAGAGCCTGCCCCATGTCAAAGACAAACTTGGCAAACGAAGAAGACTTCGAAGCCGAAGCATCCTCAGGGGAGGCAGAACGGGATCGAGGAGCCACCGAATATGATGGTGAAGCCTCACAGAAGTATTGAGACACAGGCTCCGACTCCAAGTGCACCGTGACAGAAGAAGCTCCACTCCCAGTCTGCGACTGAGTAAAGGAATGTTTCCGCTTCAAACTCCGACAGCGACGTCTTCGGGGTTCGAGGCAGGGAATGCATCGACGCAGGAGGAGACGAGTCCCGCAAAAAAGGCCTCGAGGGAGGAGTCCTCGATCTCTATGATGGAGGAGGCGAAGCACCCCGAGCATGAGAGCGATCGGCGAGGAGTCCGAGGAAGAAACCCTCTTGCGAGACCTGCCCTGAGGAGGCTTCACAAGGGTCTCAGACTGCTGCTCAGGCTGGTCTACCGAAAGCAAAGTCGAGGATGGGACCAATTGAGCCACGATAGAGGAAATTTGAGTAGTTAAGATGGACTTCAACATATCCTCAAACATGGGCACCGAGACAAAAGGATCCGGTCTCGTAGGTGCTGCGGTGCGCTCCAAGGAAGGCGACCTCGAATGTGAGTATTCCCGAGACTTGGAGGCACGCTTAGCTGAAGGCCTCGATGATGGAGCCAAACCCAGGGTCACGGTTTGCAGAGATAGAGACTCTGGAGGCTTCTTGGGAATGGTACCTGAAAAGGAAGCAGGAGACTTACCCCCAGCAGGCTTCGAGGATGGGACCGACGAGGCCTTCAAGGCCGAGACTGGTACAGGCGTCGAGGGCGAAGTCTTGACGCCCGAGGACACCCCCCGATGTCGAGGTCTTGGACGCGGAAGGCGTCGACACGGTCGAGGCCGAGGCTTTATCTGGTTCCATAACGGCAAAGAGCTGAAGAAACCAGTCACAGCGGCGGCGAAAAGCTCTAGGCTGAACGGTCAGACAATCCTCGGGTCGATGACTGTCACCCAAACAAACCATACAACGACTATGAGGATCGGTGATAGAAATTGTCCTGCTGCACTGGTAGCAATGCTTGAACCTGGTCAAGGGCTGGGACATAGAAAATACAAAGTCCGTACCAGAGAGAAAGGAGAATGGGCCTAGGCCCCGAGCCTCTGCACCCAGCGGCAAATGCCGAAAGAAAAACAAACAATTTTTTTTTAGAAACTAAAAGAAAAGAGAAACGAGAAAAGCAACCAAATAATATCCATCCGCGGTGAAGAGAAGGCATAATGCTGCAGAGCTAGAGGAACAAGTCTTCTCGGCTCCGCGGAAAACGTTGAACTGAGGATCCTCACAGGCGATGCGCCCCCTAGTTTGGGTGGGAAGGAACGCGCGCATGCACGGTGCAGCACTCGAAAGATCGAGATCTTCAAGCAAGTTTGCTTTCCAGGCTGTCCGCTGCAGGGCTCCGTCAGTGACGTCACCCATGTGTGAGAATATGCTGCCTGCTTGTCCTGGGATAATAACTATTTTTCTAAGGTCCAGCAAATGAGCCAATGTATTTCTTTAAAGTCATTCTTGTAATGTTATTTTAAAATCAGTGAAAAATATGCCTCCCTCCATATTTGCGTTTTTTAGATTTGTGAATTTGTTCATTTGCGAGTCTCTAAACAAGCAGCCTCCATCCTGCCTCCACAGCTTGCCTTTAAAGCCCTGGTGTAACAGTAAAATGCGGGGCAGCAACAATCTTTCTATGTCCCTGCCATGTGCAGATCTGCTACAAAAAAAATGGCTGCCTCAAGTTCCCACAGCCTCGTGAGACCAACGCGGGAACTTGAGGCAGCCATTTTTGATAGTGGACCTGCACAGGGCAGGCGAATAGGAAGATCGCTTCTGCTGTTTCAGCGCTAAACCACCAGGGCTTTAAAGGTAAGCTGTGGAGAGGTCTAGGAGGGAGTTGGCGTGAAAGCCCAAGTTATTCACCATTTTAAAAAATATTTGTGAAGGAACTGTGCCCCTAAAACCTGTGACGATGAAGGGAGATCTGTATTTATTACATCAAGAACATCTGGACCAAATTAGCATAAGAATTCAAAGCAAACATACTTGAGTTGAACATATACATTTAAAACAATTAACATGTCTAGTGAAAGTAAACGCAAGAGAGCATCAACTAGACACTGCCTTTTACCTCTCCAAAACCTCCGAAGTATTCACGGATTTTTTCTTCTGTAGCTTCTGGGTTAAGACCCCCAACAAAGATTTTCTTCACTGGGTCCTTTTTCATTGCCATAGCCTTTTTGGGGTCAATTAGTCTTCCATCTAATCTGTGCTCTTTCTGCTCCAGCACCTGTTAAGATGCACATCAA
The DNA here is from genome assembly GCF_902459505.1 of Geotrypetes seraphini. Lineage (NCBI taxonomy): Eukaryota > Metazoa > Chordata > Amphibia > Gymnophiona > Dermophiidae > Geotrypetes > Geotrypetes seraphini. The sequence continues at coordinate 13,674,921 of NC_047101.1, read as the reverse complement.
GATTGTAACACTTTTGATAAATTAGACTGCATCACTGTCCCTACAGGTACATAACCATTAATTTACCTTGTCAACACTTGCAGCTTCTTTAAAGAGAATAAATCCAAAACCTCTGGACCTTCCTGTGTTGGGGTCCATCTTGATTGTACAATCCACTACTTCACCAAATTTAGAGAAATAATCTTTCAAATCTTTTTTGCTTGTGTCCCAACTGAGGCCACCAACAAACATTTTCCTGAAATTGTACAAAAGGAAATATTTTAAATTTTAATTTACAGCCTCTGGAGTATATCAAGATCCACTTTACTGTCATAAAAGCAGACATGTATAACCAAAGTGAAACACCAAGTACAAAATATTTTGTCTACATTTCAGCCTACTGTAAAGTGGCACTACTGTACAAGTGACTTATGACCTGCTACTAGATGTAATATAAATTAGTTTATACTGGACAGCTAATATAAACCCCAAAACTAAATCAGAGTGAAAAACTGATGTGTACAGTCTACTCTAGCGACATAGTCCCTTGAAATATGATGGCAGATAAAGGCCAAATGCCCATCCAATCTGCCCATCCTTGCAACGTTAGCAATTACTACTATATCCAGTCAGCTACAGAAGTGAAAGATCCAAGGATCTGTTACAAATGAAATCTTAGTATACTAGCCAAAATGGCTCAAGCCCAGTTTCAGCTTATGTTTAAAGGATAAATCACTGGGTTAATAGCCACACAATACTACCAGCTGGTAAAAAAATATGCTAGAGAGATGTACACTGAAAAACACTTTAAACAATTTCTACACAAAAAAATTGTATAGTATATATACTATTTCTCACATGCCTTGTCTAACACACTTTATCTGCTACAATTGAAGCTATATAGACTACATGAAACCAAGATTTTATATTGGTATTCCACAGAGGTCACACTGCCTTTTCAGAGACTGTTTCATTAATTCAGCTCCCAACCTGCTCTTAGATATGTAAATGTGCTGCAAGCATTCTGGGTTTTGTAGGTATTAGGATGGCAGCAATTAATTTGGTTAAGGCTTCAGATCTGCCATACATAAAGACAGATCAGAGCATCACTAAAAATATCTGACAAAAAGGGTGTGCAGCCACTTGCACAAAGTGGGTCCCAAGTGGCTAGTGTTAATATACAGCCAGAGAGCTATAAATCATTAGGAGTCTCATGCTGGGACAATAAGGCTGAGAAAATTTGCACAAAACCACCACTAAAGAAATAAAAAGTCTAGATAGGTAGTATTAAATATAAAATTCTAGGTTACACAGGGTGGAAAAAGGTATTACAGAAGCAGAACATCTTCTAAATGACCCATTACAATGTCTGACTCATATCTGCTGCACCTGTCTCCCTGAAGATGAATGTTTTATTGCTAGTTATCAATCTTATGCAGAAAAAAGTGCAATTTAAACCAAGATGATAGGGTTAGACAGTCAAAGCACCTAATTGTGCATAGGCAACTAAAACTAGCAAATCACATTTAATACACAGTGGCACCAGAGTTGTATTCCTATAGTATTTAGCACAGCTTTGTTGACTTAAGTTCAAGAAAATGTTTAGACCAACAAGAAAAATATACATCATGAGTTCTGCAACACTTTCAGCATCAATAATGATCTCATAGACAAACAGAAAAAAAGAATAAAAACTAATTCCTAACCCCCACTCACTTGTAAAGCTCTCATGCCTGAAAAACTCCTTAACCCCATACTTATCCTGTTTGTTTGATTAGACTGTAAGCTCTACTGAGCAGGGACTCTCTCTTCAATGCTTTAATGTACAACTTTAAGTGACAGTACTGCATATGTCTAGCAGTGCTACAGAAATAAGTAATAGTAATAATTTTCTTAGTCAAGGCATTTTATAAATCCGTCACATTAGCAAGTCAGCCTGTCCCAAATTCTTGTGAATCCCTTAAGAGGCCTGTTCACAGATCTCAGAAATCTATATGACAATCCTCAAAGTAATATTAGCTGCCATTACAGAAATAGCCCAAATGCATCATACTTACTCAAAACAGATGGATGTTAAAATATTTTCTTACAAAATAAGAGAAAAACACTTCCTAACAAAATGCCAAAAGTTAGGACATTTTTAATAAGGTAAACGTCATAATCATTTTCTTGTACTGTAATAGCAAAACAAATGCTGTTCTACACATGAAAAGAAAATCAAGGTGCTAGGAAAGGATTCAGCACCGTGAACCCTATTAAGTAATACTTAAGCTCACATTTTAAAAAGAATCATATATACAGAAGTCACAACCACCACTGTTAAGACTCAAACACAGACTTTAAAACATTAAATAAGATTTCATTGTACTGTCCTTCCCCCCAACCACCACATGGCGCCAACAAAGGAAATCGGAACAAAGAAGGTGCTCATTGTGTCCTTCCCCCTCTTTCGCTCACCCCCACCCCCAAATATCTGCAATACTAGGCCCTGTAGTAAATGTAAAAATCAGGCTCACATTATTTTGTTTAAATGGCTGGAGTTAGCAGCTACACACCCTGCATCTTCCTCGTTCTTACTGGCGTTGATCTGGCCCCCTTCGCCGCCGTTCTGGCCCTCCGCCGCGGCGCCCTCCGCCGCCTGTTCGCCAGTTTCCGCCTCCTCGTGTCCGTTCTCGGTGGTCTCCATTTGGTTCTCGCTGTCCGACATCCTTCTCGGGGACAGTCACGCACCTGCAGAGAAAAGGAAGCGAGACATCTTGGTTTTTTTAAGCTGAATACTAGGACTAGGACGGCTGCGGCCCACGTAGGCCTAGGCCTCGCCCACAGCCACCAACTTTAGCGCGTCGGCCCCAAACCGACCCACGAATAACGGCGGGAATATCTTAAATCTTACACAAACCCACATTAGACGCTTTCACTAGAGAGAAAGAAAGAAAAAAAAAAAAAAGGCAAAATAACACCTACGGGAATTATATAACAGCCTATATTTTTTTTAAATTCAGCTTAAATCAAAACTAATTATTATTAAACAGACACATAGGTTGTACAAAATCATTTCGTATAAAATGCATACGTAAAATACCGAAAAATTAAACGCGCTCTCGAACGGCTTACACAAGGCTCTTACGAACGTTTAATTCCCACAAGATGGACTCTCCCGCTCCTGCCAGCTCGTGGCGGCCTTTATACGGCCGGAACACCGCCACTTTTAAACAAGCCGCCTCCCGATTGCTCGAGCAGCGATGTCGATCACTTTGATCAGGCGCGCTGATTGGATAAGAGGCGCTGGGGAGCGGCTTCGCTGCTCCGTTCTACCCTCCTACTTTGCGCGTTTGGGCTTCCAGGACGTCTGTCGCTCTGACGTCATAGGCTGGCCAGTTGGCGGCCTGTTAGAAAGATAGTGTGCAGCTGCCCGAGGTTAGAGAGCGAGTGTATTGCCTGCAGTGCACAACATAAAAACAGCAATAAACTGAAAACATAGACATAACACTCTACAGACGGTCACTTAAGAATAAGGGCCATAACTACTATAGACCTAACCTAAGCCGGAACACTTCCTATTCAACTCCCACTGATAAAACGTGTGTGGAGGGGGCGGGAGGGAGAGCTAGGATTCCCTGTTTGGGTGAGTTTTAGGCCCCATATTGGGAAGAGTCAAAGCTTCCTCCCAAGTGAAGTGCCTTATTTACCCCCCACCCCCCAAAGCATCCTCCTGCCTAGAAGCATGAAAACTGAATTATTCAGTATAATTATTACACAGCAATTATAGGGTTGTTTGTTAAGTTTCCACATAAACCAAAACAAAAAAAAATTAGACTATATAAAATATGTAAATAGTTTACATACATTCTTATATTTTAATACACTGTAACTTATGCCACAGCTTTTGCCTTCTTAAAGAAAGATGCTAGGATGAGCTTTAAAAAAATCACCTCTGACTTTTTATTTTTTGAAATTTGCCAAGAAAATGCACAGGTTACACATCTGAAATTAAAGAGACTAATATATTGCCAAGAAAATACACAGGTTACACACCTGAAATTAAAGAGACTAATATATTGCCACTTAACAATCAAATAAATCAAGCAACAATTCTTATGAAAGTAACTAGCAAATGTATGTCTGACCACACTAGAGACAAAAATGGATAGCAAACAGAAGATTAAGGAGATAATCTTCTCTACAACAAAAGAAAAATAAAGGAAAGGAAGGTTTAGGTGTCAGCTCTATATTAGTAAGAATACATAAAGAGCTAGGCCTAGTCTAAGGGAGACAGAGCAACTCTAGCTTCAAAAAAAATGTTTCAAGTGTAACAAATATATAGGTATGACTTGATATTTCACAGTATATTTGCAAGGAAACTGAAGGATAAGTAGCACCCAGAAAGTCTTACGCCTGCTCTGCATTGGTCTAGATCAGGGGTCTCTAACTTTTCACCACAAGGGCCACATTGGGTACTTCAGCACCTTTCAGCGGGCTGTAGTAAAAAAAAAAAAAACAACTAGATACACAGCAAGAGTTTTATTGAAAGCAGCAACATCACAGTCAAACGGATTTTGAAACAATCTAATTTCCCTAGCATTGGCATCGAAACAGCAAATCACTTCTGAAATTGTTGTTTAAGATCTGAAATAACTAAATTTGCAAATGAGAAAGGAAATTCTATTTCACCCTTTATATACAATTCTGCACAATATGGCATATGTGCTACCTACAACGAATTGACACTGTCGATCGAAGCCAAAGTACGAAGAAATACCGTGAAGTATACAATTACGATTCAGTATTAAATAAAGTTGTAAATAATATTAACATAATATGAAATATCATATTTTGAACACAATTTTAATTAATGCATTTGAAATCTAACACCACCCTGTGGGTTGTTGTTTTGTTTGTTTGTTTTTGCAGATTCTTTATTTTTCTTTATTCAATTTTCTATACCGTTCTCCCGGAGAGCTCAGAACAGTTTACATGAGTTTGTTCAGGTACTCAAGTATTTTTCCCTGTCTGTCCTGGCGGGCTCACAATCTATCTAATGTACCTGGGGCAATGGGGGGGATTAAGTGACTTGCCCGGGGTCACAAGGAGAAGCATGGATTTGAACCCACAACCCCAGGGTACTGAAGCTTTAGCTTTAACCGCTGTGCTACACCCTCATTGGAAAATTACCATATATACTCGAATATAAGTAGAGACCCCAAATTTTCACCCCAAAAGGAGGAAAAATAGTTGACTCATATATAAGACGAGCAGCTTAATATTCAAGTGCCCTATCTGGATCTGCACCCAGCATCCCCTCCTTCCCCTGTCAGGAACTGCACCTAGCCCCCCTCCCTGCCCTGTCCATTGTAGCTCCTCTGCCACTGGAAGCCCTGGTGATCTAAAGGCATAGCGGGCAGAAGCGAGCTTTCCGCGCTCCTAATCCAGTCGGTTGCTGCTGCGAGTTCTGACTTCAGCTGCTGAGCAGTACCAAGCAAGAGCACGCTTTGGCAATGCTGAGCGGCAGCGCCAAAGCACATTCCTGCTTGGTACTGTCAAGCAACTGAAGCCAGAACTCATAGCAGCAACTAACCAAGTTAACAGCGGGACATGAGCACGGAAAGCTCGCTCCTGCCCGCTACATCTCTGGCCCACCAGGGATACCAGCGGCAGAGAAGGTACGATGGGAAGGGAGGGGGGATAGAAACAGAGTATGACAGCAGAAAAGGGCTTGTCGGCCCAACAAGTCTGCCCACACGAAGAACCCTCCCTCTAAGAATTTCCCGGAGTGAACCTACTCCAAGAACCCTTCCTCAACAAGAACCCTCTTTTTAAGCATTTCCCCGGAGCAAGCCTACATGTTTATCTCATCGTCCCTTGAAGTCGAGTGTTACTGGCCTCAACTACCTGACGTGGAAGACCATTCCATTGGTCAACCACTCTTTCGGTGAAGAAGTATTTCCTGATGTCACCATGAAATCTCCCACCATTGATTTTGAGCGGATACCCTCTGGTTGCCGTGGCCCCGTAAGGAAGAAGGTATCTTCTTCCAGCTCAATACGGCCCGTAAGATATTTGAATGTCTCTATCATGTCACCCCTTTCTCTTCGTTCTTCGAAAGAATATAACTGCAGTCTGCTTAGACAGTCTTCATATGAGAGATCCTTAAGTCCTGAGACCATCTTGGTGGCTATACGCAGAACCGACTCCATTCTCTTCACATCCTTTTGATAATATGGCCTCCAAAACTGAACACAGTACTCCAGATGAGGTCTCACCATCGACCTGTACAACGGCATTATGGACTTCAGGCTTACGGTTGATAAAACTTCTCCGGATGCAACCTAGCATTTGTCTAGCCTTGACTGAAGCTTTTTCCACCTGATTGGCAGTTTTCTATCTTCACTAATGATTACACCCAGGACTCGTTCTGCAATGGTTCTTGTTAAGTTTTCACCATTCAGGGTGTATGTTCTGCAGGGGTTATTGCTACCAAGGTGCATCACCTTACACTTTTTGGCATTAAAACTCAGTTGCCAAGTATTAGACCATTGTTCCAGTAAAAGTAGGTCCTGCCTCATAGTGTCTGGCACAGTTGCGCTGTCGGGCTCGGTTGCGCTGCCCACAATGTTGCATAGTTTAGCGTCATCCGCAAATAACGCAATTTTACCTCGAAGTCCCTGAGGTAGATCCCTTTCAAAGATATTAAATAGTATTGGACCTAAAACCGAGCCCTGTGGCACTCCACTGGTCACTTCTGAGAAGTACCATTTACTACCACCCTCTGAAGTATGCCACTAAGCCAGTCTTTAACCCATGCAGTCAATGTATCTCCCAGACCCATCAAAGTCATCTTAATAACCTACGGTGTGGGACACTATCAAAAGCCTTACTGAAGTCTAAATACACGATATCTAGGGATTGTCTCCCATCCAGTAGTTTTGTTAGTCAAAGAAGCTTATCAGATTGGTTTGACAAGACCTTCCCTTTGTAAATCCACGCTGGTGGGGATCCCTCAGTCTTTCATCATCCAGAAACGTATCCAATCTGTTTTTAATCAACGTTTCCATAAGTTTACACACTATTGATGCGAGACTCACCGGTCTGTAATTTTCAGCCTCCAACCTGCTTCCCTTTTTGTGAAGCGGAATGACGTTAGCAGTTTTCCAGTCCAAGAGGACTTTTCCCTTGCTTAGGATAGGGTGCAGAGCCTGGCGGAGGCCTGCAAAAAGTCGGAGGGGGGGGGGGGGCACTGGTATCTCTGCACAATTCTTCCGTGGGCCGGATAAAATCATATTGCGGGCAGTACTTTGGAGACCCCTGCTCTATATAAATCAGGAAAAACCAGCACATGCGTACCACAAAATTTAGTCTCATATTGAAAATACAGTCAAGATCTAATTCCTATCAGGTTCCAAGGTGAAAGTTACTATGAATGCTGTCCTAGCAGAAATAATCAGTTTTCTTAAAAAAAAAAAAAACAAAGCACAAGACTAAGCAATGTGTCCCATTTCTTCTTTCATCTCCACAGTTCCAGTGGTAATATACTGTAGAACAGTGTTTCTCAACACATGGTGCGTGAGCCACTTCTGGGAGATACGAGGCGCAGGTCTCCTGCTTCCCATCCTCCAACGGCATGCTCCCCTCCGCCAAAAAGCCTTCTTGTCCACGTATTCGGAAAGGTCCTATCAGCTCCACCCACTTTTGACATGTTTGCGTGAGAGGGACGGTACCAACAGGGCCTCATGAGCAGATAGACTTGAAGGCTCTGCGTCAGTTAAGCTAGCGCCAGTGCCGGGATTTGTATAGACGCCTGACTCCCTGACAGGCAGCAGGAGGGTGGCAGAAGACGGAGGGCTCTTCATTCCTGGAGTTAGCTTGGAGTTGCACCCTGGATATCTCTCTCTCTTTCCCCACTCCTTTTGCAGCAAGGGAGAGAATGAGAGAAAGACAGATGGACAGTGTGTGAGAGAGAGAGAGGGAAACGTTGCCAGTGGTGGTGGAGGAGAGAGGAAGAAAAATTGGACTCATGGAGGGACAGAGAGATGTTGGTTGGGGAAGGAAATGAGGAGGAGAGGAAGCATGCAGGAGGCAGAAAGAAAGAAATGTTGGATGCACAGTCAGAAGGAAGTGCAACCAGAGACTAATAAAAATCACCAGACAACAAAGATAGGGAAAATTATTTTATTTTCAATTTAGTGATCAAAATGCATCAGTTTTGAGAATTTATATCTGGTCAAAACTGAATTTATATTTATATTTGGTCAAAACTGAAATGTTGTGCTTGCTCCTCCTTCCCTCCCCCCCCCCCCACACACACACACACTGGTGAAAGATGAAGCCCTTGCCCCTCTGGCAAAGAATGGATCTTAGTGGGCAGCTGGCCCTGAACATCAGTAAGCCTTTTCCAGGCCTACCTGGTCTAGTGGACACCGCCCTCCTCCCCTCTTTTCAGACTGTCGCTCTCATCACTGTCACTGTAAAGTGGCTGCCAAGACTGCCACGGGAATGAGATTGGCACTAGCATAAACAAGAGCAAGCTCAATCTGAATATAGCAGCTAGGATCTCCCACAGCAGTCTTGTGAGGCAGCCATGGAAAGTTTTGGCAGCCATTTTAAAGTTGTGATGGTGGCAGCAACAGGCAAAGCAGTAGGTAGGAAAGAGTGGGGTTCCTTCTTCTCCCAGAAAAAGCCACTCGAGACTACCAGAACCTACTGATGCCTTGGGGGGGGGGGAGGGGCTGGCAGCAAGTTTCTCTTTCAGTTGAAAATGCTGGATCTGTAGAAAATAGTAGGCCATTGTAAATGGTATGATTAAATCATTTGCTCCTGAATTGTTTTATTCAGTTCCTAATTGAAATTCCACAGGCACAGCAGAAAGCTTAAAGTGATACAGAAAACGGCAGTGTATCAGCTTCGGTACACTTCCTCTTTGGAAGAGATGAACAACTGCAAAGTCCCTCTCTGGCCACTGAATAGTCTTCCAGGTGCTAAGATAAGACTGGCTCCTTTCTCCGCCCCACCTGATCTATAGAAGGTATAGTGAGAAAGGCCAACAATATAGCAAGCAATATGCACTCAAGATCCCTGCACTTTCTTTTCCTCCTCAGCACAAGTTTTATGAGTAAAACTGTATGGGTACAGACAAGGCAGGAGGGTGAGAAAGAAACAAGAACCAGGAACACAACCTATGTTTTCTCTAAGCGGAGTGCATGAGCAATCACTCACTCATATTTTAGGAGCATCGCGCACAAATGTTACATAGTCGCTCACACAAAAATAATTTTGCACAAACCCAGCTAATCCTTAGAGGGAGCACTGAACATAAACTCTCCTTGTGACTCCTCATTAGAGAGGGCTGTCACAATAAGTACTCCTGGCAGAATTTTGCGCAAATGCACAGCACAGAATTCTGCACATACCTTCTGTTCTGCCCCTGTTTGTGGCTGTCCCCTCCTCTTCCCCCGTGAGGGTCTGGCCTCTTTTCCTCTGACTGATCCCTCCTCCCTCCCTGGTGAGATCCAATATAGCTGCAGAGTGCAGACCTCCCAAAGCAGCAGCAGTGCTGGCACAAGCAGCAGCAGTGCTGGCACAAGCAGCACTGTGGACAGGCAGCTTGAGATGGCCCCTCTGGGGCCTACCCTCTACGGCTGGTGCAATTAAGGCAGAGCTTACAGGAATGGGGCAGGGATAGGGGCAGTAACAAAACTCATAGGGACAGGACAGGGAAATTGAGTTCCTGTAGGAATGGCTGTCATTATTTCAGGTCTCAGGATAAGAGAATTCTATGTAAAACACTATGAATAAACTTCGCAGAATTTTGAAATATTGTGTGCAAAATTTTCCAAAAGCTTTTGGGTAGAATTTTCAAAATTTTTGCACATAATTCTGCCAGGAGTAAATAAGAAAGCTGGCTGAAGGTTGGCCAGCATGGTTATACTCTAGCACAATTAAGGAATAAGACCTTGTTTAGAGTGTTACGATTAACATAAATAAAAGCAAACATAGGACAAATGAAAACAGCAGATGTCAATGTCTAATAATTCTGGTGGTTAATTTAGAATTACCAATATTGTACCATAAATATTAATATTGTACCATAGAATGGGCATCTGTAGATATTTGCTGTCAGTTCTTAACCATATGGTTCCAATGCCTCTATAAGGTTAAAAAGAGCAAAGTTTACAAGTTATAATTATTTACCACCATTTTCTCAACCTTGCCTTAATCAGATAACAGATATTATATAAAATGTATCTATTCAGGAAAGTCTGATTTAGGTAAATGTTTTCAGAATAAGTCCCAGAGAGTCAAACACTTTAGTGGCACTAGAGCTAGGTCTTGTCAGACAAATCTGATCAATTTCTTTGACTGGGTGAGCAAAGAATTGGGTAGAGGAAGTGCACTAGATGTGGTGTATTTAGATTTTAGCAAAGCCTTTGACAAGTGTCCCACACAGATGTCTAATAAATAAACTAATTGTTACTAGGGATGGGCAGACTAGATGGGCCATTTGGCCTTTATCTACCATCATGTTTCTATGTTAAGTGGGCCCCAAAGTGTCGGGCTGGGTCAGGAACTGGTTAAGTGGAAAATGACAGAGGGTAGTGGTCAATGGAGATCGCTCTGTGGAAAGGGATGTTACCAGTGGTGTGCCCAGTGTCACAGCCTCCCCCCCCCCCCCCCATGACTGCTTCAAGCTGAAGACACACAGTTTGTAGATGGCCTTGGAGCCCCTTCCTCAGTTTCTGCCCTGGGCCCCTTCATGCCTAATCCTGACTCTGTTTCAAGCATAGAAGAAAAATAAAATAAACAGCTAAAGGAAATAATGGAAAATAAAGATTCAAATGCATTCCAGTAGGAAAACAATATTTTCACTCACTTTGCTTTCTGCATTTTTCCTGAGCTGCTTTCGCTAATGGTTGGGGGGGGAGGTATTGGAGGAGGGGGGCTTAGAGATTGGGCTAGGATTGTTTAATGGGGTTTAGCCATGTACTAAAGAACTATGGTACATTTTTTTGTATTATGTGTGGCCCTGTGTATGTGATACCTTGTTAGTTGTAGATTATGGAGTTTGTTTTTGTTTTGTACTGAATCTTCACTGTTCTTCTAATAAAAATATATATATATTTTTTAAAAAAGGAAAACAATATTTTAGCACTTGAAAAATATGATTTAAGAACAAATTCTCCCTCTGTTGCCAGTGAATGCATGCCTCATCTCTCTCTTTAAACACAACAGTAAGAAATAAAATGACAGGGTATGTAGGAAATGGCAGACACGCCCCATATACTTCATGAAGCTCAAGGCTGAATACACACTGAACTCTTTTGGTGAATATCGTGTTTTGTGCACTCACTTTTAAACTATACTAACTCCAAGGCTTTTTCACTAGTAAATATTGGTGTTTAATTTTTATTTTCTGTCCAACTCAAGTAGCATGTACCATGCATAACAAGCGAGAAAATATGTTTATCATGATTTGGGGTTGGCTTCTACGTTCACAATCAGAGTTACTACTGAGGAAACATGAGGCTCTTGACAGGCTCTGCAGGAACTCCAAGCACTCCCCAAATCACAGACCAGTGGCTCCCAAAATGTGGCCCCCATTTGGGGCTATAACCCACAAGCATGTCTGCATTTAAAATATGCATACACAGCTGATAACATATGGCCAGTTGACTCAAAGAATGGCCCTACTTTCTTTTCAGCCATCTGTGAGAAGCAAACAAGAGCAGGGTGACAGGTACCGTATGTGTCTTACAGTTTGTCTCCTCTCTATGCCCCAGCTCCAAATATGCTTGCTGCTAGCAGTCAAACACTTAGAATGGATCAGGTAAATGCTGCTCAAATTCACCACTCCTTTCCCCAACTATAAACATTACCAGCCTGAACTTGCTAATATCCCTCCCCTCACTGCTACAACTGCTGGCTTGGGTTTACTCTTCCTTCTCATCACCTTCACTAATGCCAAGCCCAGGCCTGCTCAAAACAATGTTATAACTATCCTCTATTGGCTGGAGTAGGCAGTTTTGAAAAGGGAACTGGCGGGTAGGAGTCAGCCTGGGGAAAGAATGGTATAGGGATGAGGGAAATAGAGGAAATGGCTTTATCTAGCACAGGTGAGCCAGGAAAGGAAATTGAGAGATGGTATAAGGAGAAAGGAACTAATGAATGATTTTTTAATATGGGGGCATGCAGAGTAAAACAGAGTGTGTCAGAGGCTGAGTGATTAATTTGGAGGATGTGATGTAACCTTGGAGGGGAAAGAAGAATAAGACTGTAGTTAAGAGTCTTTGGAAGGGAACTGAGAGAAGGAAACTGAAGAATGATCCTGAAGGAATGAACAACATAATTGGAGGCATCCTAACACTGCTTAACTTGTTTTAATTGGTTCAGTCAGTACAGCAGTCGACTGCACTGATTAAAAACCAATTAAAAGCTGTTAAAAAAAATGAAGGCACCAAAACAGGCACCTTTCTCTCATCTAAGGAGGCGCCTTACAGCACCTAAGGCTACTATGGGCATTTTTAACGCTGAAAGTGGCCTTAGGCACCTCCTTAAGACGCGATTCTCGTGAAAGGTAGGCATCAGAAATATAGGCCTTTAAGACTAGCCTATACATTTCCGGTGCCTATGTTTCACATACCTGGGATTCTATAAATGGCGCAGTTGTGCGATTGACATGCGTGCAGTGCCATTTGGAGACATTGCCCAATAACGGTAGTTTGCAGAATCTGGCCCTGTGGGTCAAGATTCTAATAACGGTGCCAGGCATCCTAACGCCGCCTAACTTAATTGTTTTAATGGGCTCAATCAGCGCAGTAATTGACTGTGCCAATTAAAACCGCCATTAAAGAAAAAGTTCTGCCGTCTAAAGAGGCACCTTACAATGCCTAAGGCTACTATGGGCGTGGTTAATGCCGGAAGTGGCCTTAGGCGCCGTTAGACGCCTCCTTAAATGCGATTCTCATGAAAAGTAGGCTTCTGGCGCCGTTTTATGTAACCGTGATTCGGCAAACAGTGCTGTTGCGTGATTGACACATGAATGGGGCCATGTTTGGAGGTGCCACCCAATAACAGTACAGTTTGCAGAATCATGCCCTGTGGAACCAGACTACTCCCTGCCCCCCCAAATGGCCCAAGAAACTGGGCAGAGGTGAACCACAGACAAAAATTTTAAATATAAAATTCCCCTTCATGCCAACAGGGCAACATGGCTACTTATTAAGGAAGAATTATAAACAAGGGAATATATTGGCCAAAGATTTTGTTACTATATGGGGTTACACAAATTTTAACTGATAAAATGGGTTACATCAGAGAAAAATTTGGGAAGCTTCTTCTGTGTTTAATAAAAAAAAAAAAATTAAAAAAAAAAAGGTATTTTGAGTTGAAGACTGTAAACCATTTTTTTTCCAAGATGGTGGCTGGTTAAGTTGTCAGTTGTGGTGCCTCCTGCCTTTTTCTTTTTAGGTATTTTTTATTCATTTTATTTTCTGTTATTTAGCATCTTTTATTCTTTTTTACTATTCTTTTAATGTGGTCTAACTCAGTTTATTTTTGATCTTACTATTCAATCCTGGAGCCTAATAACTTTCTGACGATTGGCTCCAACGGTCAAAATGGCCCTCCTACCCACCTACCTGCTGTTGCTTCGAGGTGGTGCCGACTCCAACTGGACCCCCCTTGGCTGCTCCTTTGCTATGGACGGTGGCGTTCCTGCTTTGGTGCTGCTCCCCTGCTGTTTTCTGGGAGATCAAGGCTGGCTGTGGAGGCCTGCAACTTTTCCTCCATCGGCGTCGGCAGAGTTTTGGTTTCAGTGTGACTGCCTCACATGCTGGTGGGGTTGTTATGCGCCTGACAGGAGTCAGGGATGGTTGTGCACTGCTCCCCTACGATTGGAGTCTATGTGGCTGTGACCGCTGGCAGTGAGCTGCTTTCTCACCTCTGCCTGCTGTGCCACGTTTTCTGGGAGGACTGCAGCTGTCTCTGCTGAGTCATTTGAAAGCGGTTTGAACATCGAGTTCTGTACTGCAGTAAGAGGACACTATAATAGTTTCCTGAGGACTAGACTGATATTATCATTAATTTTTAAAATTTATTTAATTTTTTGTTAATATGTTAGTATGTTAATAAATGTTTTAGTTAGATTGTGAACCTTTTGGACAGATAGGGAAGTTTTAAACACCTAGTGTTAACCACCTTGATTTGACAATTTTTTTTTTTTTAAAGCGGTATATCAAATAAATTAACTAATAATAAAGTCATTATAAAATTAATTAGGGGTGGAAGCAGGTTTATCATGTAAACCGTTTAGGTTTTAGATGGTATAGAACCGCAAGATAAAGGCGGAATAGAAATCACTAATGTAATGTATAGAAATTTTTAAAATAAATAAAAAATAATAATAATAATAATTTTATTCTTATATACCGCCATACCCGGAGAGTTCTAGGCGGTTTACATCAGTTACAGTAGTATCTGCGTTGACACGCAGATTTACAAACAGTTTGAACAATTTTAAACAATTTATCAGCAATACACAATTTATCAGATAAAAACAAATGTTAAAGTAGGTTTACAGCATTTTATCATGTAAAGACAATTTATCCGATATAAGTAGTTTATCGGATATAAGCAAGTGTTAATCGAACTTAAGAGGATGACGGGCGGAGGGGAGATAGGGGAGAGGGGAGCAATTAAGGGGAGGAGAAGAGCGGGGGGGCGAGTAGTAATGTAAGCGGGGGGGGGGGCGGGGGGGTTGTTAGGGGTCTTGTTTGCCGAATAGGTAGGTTTTGAGTGATTTTCTGAAGCCGAGGCAAGTGGGGGCCTCGAGTATCATTTGTGCAAGCCATGGGTTGAGCTTAGCTGCTTGGAAGGCGAAGGTTTTGTCTAGGAATCTTTTAAGATGGCAGAGTTTTAGAGACGGGAAGGCGAACAACTGAATTCTACGGGATTTCTTGTTTGTGTTGTAGAGGCTAAAGTGAGAATTGATGTAACTTGGTGCTGAACCATTTACCGATTTGTAGCAGAAGCATGCAAATTTAAAGAGGACTCTAGATTCAAATGGCAAATACTTGCTCCTCACTTCCTTCTCCCTTTACGTATCTTCCCAGCACTACAAGTCTATTGGCTGAAAGAGATATGTATAAGGATGAAATAGCTGTGAGGAGAGGGGACCAATAGTCCTGTAATGTAACAATATAGTAAGAGAATGTCCTTGCAAAGCTGATTATTGTGTTATGTTTTATTTTTATCCGCTTTGGAATAAGTGGGGTATAAAAGTTTTAATTAATATAAGCATGGGAGTCCATAAGTCTACTATTTACCTGCAAAGGCAAATAATATAACGTGGACAAACATATCCATGTTGACTCCTCAATTATTTGCTTTTGACTACATTTTGTAAAACAGGAAGGTTACCATGTACTTTAGAAGTCACACAATACTACACAAGAATTCAGATGAAGGCCACACCCTTCAAGCGTACAAAGATTATTTATTTTTTCATATACCTTACAAATAAAAACCTTTTAGTACCAATTTCAAACATCTTATGGCTATCTATGAAGGGAGTCTGTTTTCAGGATAAACTCACTTTTGGGAAAAATATCAAAACCGATCTTTTTGATTATTCTGAATGATTTTTCCACCTGAGTAGTTAATACAGATGCCATAAACTTCAAATAAGTACTAAAGCCATGTAGTATTTCACTACTATTACCACAATTTTCTTGCAAACTCCAAAACATTAATGGTCTGAGGTGATAAGGGCCTACTTAGGGTGGAACAGGTGAGGCCTGTCCCCCCCCCCCTCCTCCAGGTGCTGGCCTGAACATCACTGGGAACTCCTGTAGGGTGTAGTCCCAGGGTCCTTGGGCCTTCTAGCACTTGGAAAAAGACTGCCCCTTAACACCCATAGGATTGAGGAGCCATCGTCCAGCTTTCTACCCTGACAAAATCTCCCCTGCTCTTGATGCCATGATTTTGTATGTTTCGTATGTGTCTGAACCTTGATCTGAAGGGAAACCCAGATTATTTACTAGACTCAAAATGAGCAGACACCTTTGTCCAGATCTCTGGCAATAGCCGAGATTTCATCTTGCCCAGATTTTTCACCAGCTTCTTCACATTTTCCCTGAAGAGAAGGCATCCCACTGAGCTGCACCTTGAAGGTCACATCCCCTGCCCAGTCTCAGAGCCACCACCACCTCCAGGCTACCATCACCAACGTGAACAACCGAATGAATCCCATTCCCACACTGGTCGAGGCCCAGCAGTGACTTGCTAGTTAGCCCAGCAAACTTGAAGCTATGGGTTGGTTACTGAGCAGCAATCCTGCCTTTGCTGGTGTAAGGATCTTGGGCTGAACCCCCAGGGGCTAAAAAGGTTCACAGGCCATAGATAGCTTACCAGGGCATCAGGCCTACTTCATCTACCTCCAGCACCAACCCAACCTCCACTGGAAGTAGAGAAATACAAAAAGAATTCCAGCAGGCACCACCATCCTTCCATCTGCTGGTTAGGAAAGAACACAACTCATTAGTGTTGACTGGTCTAGTGCAGTGGTTCCCAACCCTGTCCTGGAGGAACACCAGGCCAATTGGGTTTTCAGGCTAGCCCTAATGAATATGCATGAAGCAAATTTGCATGCCTATCACTTCCATCATATGCAAATCTCTCTCATGCATATTCATTAGGGCTAGCCTGAAAACCCGATTGGCCTGGTGTTCCTCCAGGACAGGGTTGGGAATCACTGGTCTAGTGGGATGATTAAAATAAATACTTTTACAAAACAAAAATGTCAGGTTTCCTGTGTTCAGTTATTTAAGGCTCAGATAATTTGACTAGGTGTATTAAATAAATGCACAACTGTTCCATCTTAGGGATTTTGTCTAGCTCATCATGGCACATTACCCTTTAGATAACGGCAGCTGTTAATATGTACACTGACCTCCTCTCTCATCAAGAAGTGAAGAGCATCTTTTACATAGTCAGATAACTTTACTGTCCTCACATGCATTGCCAAATAGTTGTGAAAGTAATTTTAAAACAGAGTATTAATTAACCCCCCCCTCCCCACGCCACCCCACCCCCACCCCCACACACATACATTTCCGTTTTATAGGCACAAGTTGTGTTTATCTGCTTTTGTGCAAGAAGTTCCTACAATAATCTCCCCCCAGTACCCAATGCTCCCCAACAGCTACATCTGATTCAAAAAAAATCTAAAACTAGGCATACGCTATTTATTGGGATTTATTATGTTTATTAAAAATTCTTTCTGTACTACAATTACAAAGGTAGTCAAAGAAGTTTACAATCTAAAACCAAAAAGGTAGAAAAGAACTACAAATGTTATAATTCATTCACACTAAAAGTGATTCATACAAGAAAAGAAAAAGCCTGTAATATGTCTCTCATAGGAACACCCATATCGTGTAACCATTGAATAACACACAAAACTCTATTAAAAGGCTTGTTCAAAAAATGAGTCTTTAAAGACTTCTTAAAACTAGAAAATGGCTGCAGGCCTCCTCTGACTGAATGTGGGAGACCATTCCAAAGACTAACCCCCTCTTTTACTAAGGTGCATTATGCGTTTTAGTGCGGGCAAAACACTAACACGCCCATAATAAGTCTAGTTAGTGTTTAGCATGCGCTAAAACAGCTAGCACACCTTAGTAAAAGGGGGCCTAAGTGCTAAAACAAAAAGAATGCAGAGTGCCTTGTGGATTCATAAAACAGCCTGGATGGCAGTGGTAACAAGCTGATTTGCATCTATAGACTGGAGCTGTCTAATAGGAGTATAGGCTGAAATCAAATTAGAAAGATAAAATGAGAATCATAATGAAGAGACATAAATGTTAAACACAGAGCTTTAAAATTTGAACAATATGAAAATGCAATCCAATGTAGTGATGTTAACAAAGGAGAACAGTGATCAAACCGTCTGACCTTACACAAAAATCTTGCTGCAGTATTATGTAATAATTGAAGTTGTTTCTATTCCGTTAGAGGTAGACCTGCATAACGAACATTACAAGATAACAAAGCAGTGAATAGATAAATGGTCCAAAAGATTTTTTAAAGGACATAAGTGATATAAGGCAAAAAAACAGACTGCAAATTTTTAAAAATATGAGCATAAAAAGTTAGTGCCCGATCTAAAACTACTCCTAGATATTTAACAGAATCCGCTACTTCCACTGGTTAATCAAATAAAACAGGCTGTACTGTAGGACAAACGGAACAGCCGGTAAGCCAACAAGTGGCCGTTTTATCCTGATTTAATACTAACTTCTGAAGTGTAAACCATTTAACCATACTTTTAAGACATGTCTGTAAAGAAGAAAAGTTTGGAGAGGAAAATGCAACTGGGTAGGCCAAAAGAATATCATCTGCATATACATAACATGAAATATTAAATTACTGTACCAAAGTCAGTACTAGGCTAAGGAAGATATTAGAAACATAGAAATAGACGGCAGATAAGGGCCCACGGCCCATCTAGTCTGCCCACCTTAATGTCCCTCCCCTAAGGTGGGCAGACTAGATGGGCCGTGGGCCCTTATCTGCTGTATATTTCTATGTTTCTAATATCTTCCTATTAAGCAGGGGAGACAAAATAGAATCTTGGGGCACTCCACAACTAATAGAATGTACTGCAGAGCTTGATTCTGCTTTAATCTGAAATGAATGATTAGTCAAGACTAAAACCTGGATAACTTTTCTGGCTAGCCTTAAGTTAGTTAAATGAGATAATAGCAATTGGTAGTCAATGAGATCAAATGCAGATGAAAGGATTTTATTTAGTGATTGATTTGTCTGTTTTTTTTAATTTAGTGATTGATTTGTCTGTTCAGGAAGAAATGCGTTTGTTTCTTTTCCTCTGGGGTTGTATTGCTTGCAAAGTCTTGTATCTTAGGGTTTGTTTGTAAATATTAGTACTTTTAGTTTTTGGTCCTGCATTTGCATGGGGTTATCTGTTTTCTGGTAGGAATGAATGTTGAAAAGTATACAGTGTGTTTTGTGTATTTTAATTGTGTGGCGCAGTGGTTCAAACTACAGCCTCAGCACCCTGGGGTTGTGTGTTCAAACCCACGCTGCTCCTTGTGACCCTGGGCAAGTCACTCAGGTACATTAGATAGATTGTGAGACTACTGGGACAGACAGGGAAGAATGCTTGAGTACCTGAATAAATTCATGTAAACTGTTCTGAGCTCTCCTGGGAGAACAGTATAGAAAATTGAATAAATAAATACAACTATAGTGTGTGTATATATGAAAAATGAATGGAAAAAAATGGTGTTACAATTAGTACTATTATGGGGACGGGGTCTGGGGCGGAGATTGAGTGGAGATGGGCACGACTTAACCCGATGATCTTCAACTGCTGGTCCGCAGACCAGTGCCAGTCCACAAAATAATTATTTTACTTCCACCGGTCCATAGGTGTCAAAAAGTTGAAGAAAACTGCTCTAGGCCACTCTAGGCACACGCCTATTTTATAAAATACAACACACAGGTAAACAAATTCACTTAAATGCTTGCTGACCTTTTAGAAATACACATGTAGGGTCATGAAATGGTTAACTGTTGTTTAAAATATTGCTCTGGCCTACATAGCTGAAGAAAGTGTACAATCTATTGACTTCATCTGCCTAAAATGTATGTCCCTACCTTACCACATTGTAAGCTAAATAGATAAGAATTTGAGCCATGATGTACCCTCTCCTTCTGTACATTTAACTGTAAGTTAGATAAGTGACCTGCTAGTGTGAGCTTAGGACCAATAATAATTGTAGAAAAGTTATAGAAGTAACAAATGAAAATTATAGTTTTTGCATATATTAGTTTGCAAAAAGGGCATAAAAGTCCGTGTATTTCCTGTTTCTAACACTCTAGTAGGCAGGCTATTAACGGCACTAGAGTCCCGGCATGCTGTGAATAAAACTCTTGTACTTTCTTCACGCCTCTGACTTTGTGTATCCAAGTGACCTTTCACACATAGGGCTCCTTTTACTAAGCTGCAATAGCGTTTTTAGTGCGCACTAAACCCGCACTAAGCGGCTAGAACTAACGCCAGCTCAATGCTGGGGTTAAGGTCTAGCGCGCAATAAAACCGCTATCGCAGCTTAGTAAAAGGAGCCCGTAGTCCTTCGGGCACATGAAACTATATATGCAGATACATCTCCACAACCTTATAAAAGCCATTCTCCACACGTAGAAAAATGCAATTTCAACCACGTGGAATATAATTTCAAAACACAGCAGTACAAGGTCTTGTACTTAGTCATTCCAAACGCAGTCAGCGTGGGAGCGTGCGACGTACGTGCAAGTCTACGCATGCGCGCATGAACTCGCGCGCCACTCTGAAGAGTAGCCTCGAAACGAGGGCGCCTCTACAAAGCCTATCGCAAACGGAACGGGCGCTCCCCCCTTAGGGGCTTCCAAGGCCGGCTCCTCCGCTCCAGAACGACCGCAACAACAAGCCACACGCGACCCGCAGCCTCCCCTCCATCCGCTGTCTCACCCGCTCTCAAACTCCTCGCCTCCACGTCCTAGTCTCTGGGAGCTCGCCTTCGACCAACCGCAAGAGCGTTCCTTTCCCGGCGTCTCCGCCCCATCGTTACGGAATTTCCGTTTCCGGCAGGGCGGTTACGTCAGAGGGGGGCGGGACGCGTCGCGGTCGATGCCAGGCAACGGGCAGAGAAGCGCTGCCGTTGCAGGGAAGAGCCTGAAGGTAAAGAGGTGGGAGCGGGGGGGGGGGGATTTGAGAATGAGGGAGAGATGCCGAACCCCTGTGGACGGAGAGGAGGGGGCGGAAGGCATGCAGGACCGGGGATAGTGGAAGAGCGGGGGAAGGAGGGTCCATTGATGCCCTGCTCACCCCAGTCCCCAAATGAGCGTGAAGAGGAAGGCTCTGCGTGTGAGGGCAGTATGGATCTCAAAGTCCCTCCTTGAGGGCCGCGATCCAGTCGGGTTTTCAGGATTTCCCCAATGAATATGCATTGAAAACAGTGCATGCACATAGATCTCATGCATATTCATTGGGGAAATCCTGAAAACCCGATTGGATTCCGGCTGGTCCGGAATTGCCCATGTCTGTTCTAGACCAGGGATCTCAAAGTCCCTCCTTGAGGGCCGCAATCCAGTCGGGTTTTCAGGATTTCCCCAATGAATATGCAATCTTCTCAGTGACTGCCCCTATGATTTGGAATTCTCTTCCTATATATATAAGATCCGAACACAATTTACAGAAGTTTAAAAGCAGTTTAAAACGTTTTCTTTTTAAAGATGCCTTTAACTGACCATTTGATTCAAGTCCAGCAACTTTTAACCTTTCTCCGTCCTAATGTACTTCCCTTTTATGTACCTTTTCTCGATAAATATTGTAGCTCTCCCCCCTTTCCTATTGTACCTCCAGGGTTTTTACAATTAAGTACGTTAAAAAATTGTCTGTCTTTTGTACCCCTGTAAATGTTTTAATTATTATTGTACAACGCTTAGCATCTTAGGATAAGCGTTTAATCAAATACATGAAGAATCTTGAAACTTGTAATAGCGCGCGCTAATTTTCCGGCCGTGCTAGCCGCCACCGCCTCCTCTTGAGCAGGCGGTAGTTTTTCGGCTAGCGCGGGGGTTAGCGCGCGCTAAAAAAGTGCGTGTGATAAAGCCGCTAACGTGGCTTCGTAAAAGGAGCCCCTAGTGTTTATTTCAGTAGGATTAACACAGTAGAGTTCCGGATTATTCATATTTGAATATAAATCACTAGTCTTATAGCCCGTTACATTAACGGGTGCTAGAATATATGTGTGTGTGTCTGTTTTTTTTTTTTTTTTTCTCTCTCCTTAGCCGCTTTCTGTATTTCTCTCTCTCTTTTTTTTTTTTTTTTTCCTTGGCTGTCCACTACCACCCCTTGCCTGCTCCCCCTGTCCATTCTCCCTTCCTTTTACCTCCCCTGTGTCCTCCACCACCCCATCACTGTTCACTTTATCCAGCAGAAGCCCTTCTCCCTTTGTTTTACCTCCCCCTGTCCATCATCACCTCCTTCCTGCTCCCCCTGTCCAGCAGTAGGCCTGTCTTTATTTTTCTGCCCCCCCCTCCCTGTTCAACAGCACCTCTTCCCCTGTACATCAACCACTTTTTTGCCTTCCATTTCCGTGTGTTGCAGCATTTCCCTCCCACCCCACTTCCTTGTGCAGTATTTTCCTCCCCCCCCCCATACGCCGCGCCGCAGGAGAAGCAGTGGCCAACTTAAAACCCAGAAGGGTTGGCTTTTGATGTTTGTCTGCCGTGGCCTGCAGCCGCCGACAGCCAGCGCGGCCGACATCCGCCTCGGGGGTGGGGGAGGAAGAGAGAGAGCGGAGAGACGGCGTGGACGGCAGGCGGGGATCGTGATAGTAGCCACCGCCGCGTCTTTCAACAGGGAGCAGGACAGAGCGTAAGCCGCGCATGCCCACTTCCTATGTGTCGCTACAGCTCACGGAAAACCGGCGCACACATAGGAAGTGCGCATGCGCGGCCTAGCGTTTTATTATATTAGATTATTTGACCAAATATGAATAATGTATTCAGGCCCAAATAGAATCAAATATGAATATTCGGTAGAGCCCTAATAGATATATACAGTACTGGTAAATATATTTACCAACACTTTAGGTCCAGAACAAAAACATTAAAACCTTATATCAATAGGAGTTGGAGTCAGAGTTGTACAAACTCCACAACCCTGCTTATGATGAAGGGTAGCTGAACAAATACTATAAATAAATATTTCTGAAGTCCATTGTAATCCTGCTTGAATGAAAAGTGTTCTGCAACTTAAATTAATATGTTTTTGTTTCATTACAGTTTTTGATAAAGAGACTCTTGGTTTTAAAATTAACATCAAAATGCAGCCAAATATGCCTCCACCCCAAATTTATGTAGAAAGAACTCTGGCACTTATTAAACCAGATGCTGTTCATAGAGCAGAAGAAATTGAAGACATAATCCTCAGAACAGGATTCACAATTATTCAGGTAAAATTACATTCATATAGTTAGACTGTACAGTGGCACATCTTCTGTGAAAATTCATTTCAAATGTTTTCTTTCTTGATTTGAGAAGAAACAAAAAACAATGGAGAAGTGATGTTCCTGAGATGGACTTTATTAGTGTTAAAGTAATATTAAAACTTGGCAAACCACATAAAAACATCTAGGACACAGTCCATAAGAACATAAGAACATAAGCAGTGCCTCCGCCGGGTCAGACCATAGGTCCATCCTGCCCGGCAGTCCGCTCCCGCGGCAGCCCAAACAGGTCACGACCTGTCTGAATCACCAGAAGGGGCTCCCCTGCCACCTTGGCTTCCCATTGAAGTCCCATCTTCCCATCGAAGTCCTAACCCTCTGGTCTTGCGCATGCACGACCTGGTTGGGTTTCTATACTTATTAGCTTTATATACTTGTGTTACATCCCAGCTCCTCCCTCAGTATCCCACGATCCCTTTATCCCTCAGGAATTCGTCCAATCCCTGTTTGAATCCCTGTACCGTACTCTGCCTGATCACTTCCTGAAAAGCTTTGGACCCTGGGTCTGTGGAGATCATTGGGTCAATTCTCTTGTTTTGAAACATCCTTTCTGCCCCCCTTGCCTAACTTGTCTTGAATCTGCATTCAGTTGAAGAAGCAGAGTCTCGGAAGGAGAGGAGAGGAATTGCAGACCTCACTAGTTAGTGTGGATGGGTAGACTGGATTATCTGCGTAGAACATGCTACACTTGAGGACTGTTTTTCTCTTATGTGAGTGGATATAATTGGGCTTTATCTGCTGCAGAAGCATTAGTACTATGAAGGAAAGAAATGTTAGATGTTCCCCCAAATTTGAAGGTATTAGAAAATTATTGATATTTCAGCTTACCAGCTAATTATGATGAAGACCTGTTTTACATGATCAGCAGAAGACTCCGGGACCAACTTTGGCAAAATAAGAAAGCGCATTAAGGAGGTACAGATGGAACAGGAAGATTTAGGGAAAGTGGAAGACAAGATAGGCTAAACTACTATAGGGTAATTTTTATACCAGAAAAAGTAAGTGGGAGGAAAAGAACTGATGTAATTTAAGAACATAAGAAGAGCCTTACTGGGTCAGACCAATGGTCTATCATGCCCAGTAGCCTGTTCTCAGGGTGGCCAATCCAGGTCCCTGGCCAAAACCCAAGGAGTAGCAACATTCCAATCAAAACCCTACTTTTCAAAAAATTTATCCAGATATCTTAACCCAACCCTTCCCCCTCCTCCTAGATAAATTCTCTCCCAAAACCTCCACTTAAATAATCTCTTCCTCCCCAAAACACCAACCAAGTATTCAGATCCCTGAAATGTAACTTAATCTTATTTGTACTCTAACTGTAATCTATTTGTTATATCACACAGTAACGTACAGTCAATTTAATATCCAATTTGCAAGTTCTTCCAGAATTAATCCAGGTACCTCTCCTCCCTTGTAACAAAAAACAAAAAAAACCCAAAACTGTTGTAACTTCACTGGAAATGTCCAGTTAGCTCTTTTGTAATCCGCCTTGAACTGCAAGGTATAGGCGGAATAGAAGTCCCTAATGTAATCTCAAAGAATAGCAAGATTCCAGAATCTTCCATGCTACCGATCCAGGGCAAGCAGTGGCTTCTCCCATGTCTCTCTCAATAACAGACTAAGGACTTTTCCTCCAGGAAATTGTCCAAAACCTTTCTTAAAACTAGCTACACTATCCGCTCCTACCACAACCTCTGGCAACATGTTCTGAGCTTAATTATTCTCTGAGTGAAAAAAAATTATTTCTATTGGTTTTAAAAGTATTTCCCTGTAACTTCTTCGAGTCTTTGTAATTTTTGACGGAGTGAAAAATCCTTGTACCCGTTTCTGCTCCACTCAGGATTTGGTAGACTTCAATCATATCTCCCCTTAGCTGTCTCTTTTCCAAGCTGAAGAGCTCTAACCCTTTTAGTCTTTCCTCATACGAGAGGAGTTCCATCCCCTTTATCGTCTTGGTTGCTCTTTTTTAACCTTTTCTAGTGCTGCTATATCGTTCTTGAGATAAGGAGACCTGAACTGAACGCAGTACTCCAGATGAGGTCACATCATGGAGCAATACAGGGGCATTATAACATTCTTAGTCTTGTTAACCATCCCTTTTTTAATAATTCCTAGCATCCTGTTTGCTTTTTTGGCTGCCGCCACCACACCAAAGAGGTGGCTGAAATAGAAAGGGCAAGATGATAAGAATAGCCCACCCCTCTTTTTCAGCTCCCCTCACAATGACCAGATCCCCAATCTTACCTTTACTCATGGTTCTGGTGTGGGTCAGTGTTGGGCCTTGAGCATGCACTGAAACTCAAGGCTTTGAGCATGCATAGATGCTCAAGTAGGATAAAGTTTGTATTGAAAAACCTTGCTGCAAATTGTAACCTGTAAACTCTGTACATTGGTATTAAATCTTAGTGTTTGTCGAATTAGGGTAAAACTTGTATCAAAAAACATGTACTGTAATTGTGCCAAATTGTAACTTGTTATATATGTTAACCCGTTCTGAGCTCTTTGGGGAGAACAGAATAGAAAATGAAATAAATAAAAGCCCTTCACCAAACTATGGCCATAACCATGAGGAGAGTTCTGGTTATTAGAGAGTTGCGCGGGGACAGAAATCCCACCCATCCCCGCCTGTCCCCATCAGGATCCTCTCCGTCCCCACCCGTCCCTGTCAGGATCCTCTCCATCCCCATCAGGATCCTCTCTGTCCCCACCCGTCCCTGCTAGGATCCTCTCCATCCCCACCCGTCCCCGTCAGGATCTTCTCCGTCCCCATCAGGATCCTCTCCGTCCCCACCCGTCCCCGTCAGGATCCTCTCCGTCCCCACCCGTCCCCGTCAGGATCCTCTCCATCCCCACCCGTTCTCGTCAGGATCCTCTCCGTCCCCACCCATCCCTGCCAGGATCCTCTCCATCCCCGCCAGGATCCTCTCCGTCCCCACCCGTCCCCGTCAGGATCCTCTCTGTCCCCATCCATCCCCACAAGGAATTACCTCCATCCCCGCCCGTCCCCATGAAAAGCAGCAATTACTTCTGACAGGATCATCAATTCCACAGTTTCTTTTGTGTTTGCGCTGTTGTTTTCCTTTTGGAGTCTCTTTGGTGGAACCATTTTTTGTTTTCTGTTCAGGTAATTAACTTATAAACCCCCTCTTTTACTAAGGCTGACGTGTCCGTTATATTATATGGACGAACCCTGCTTCCAAAGCCTTCCATCCTCGTGGGAGTCCCGTTGGCTAGAGGGGGCCCCCGTGGGAGTCCCATGGGCCAGAGGGGGGTCCCGTGGGTTAGGGGGGGATTCCCGCAGGACCCCGCGGGATTCCCGCAATCCCCGTTCCTGTGCAGACCTCTACTGGTTATGTCAAGGTGGGGAAGAGGGGGAGAGCAATAGAGCAATACTGGTTATTGTAGAGGGGCAGAATGGAAGAGAGAAATTTTACCTCCATTTATAACCCACCCTATACTTCAGAAAACCCATTGTTTCTAATAATAGTATTTGCAGCACTTAATAGAGTTGTGACAGTTGGAAGAACCCTCTAAAATCAAATATTTTGCCCATATTAAGGCTGCATCAAAAAGGACTACCGTTATTTTGTATTTCATAATCGCACTGAACATGACCTCACTTAAATAATCTTAAAATTGACTGAATTAGACTAGTCACAAAAGTTGCCCTTACTAGTTTATTAAGCCGGGTTGTAGCAAGCTATAACTGCACCCTGTGAAATTACTTTCCATGGCACGCTCCTTCACCCCCTGAAACCTGCACCCCTCCCCCAATTGCTCTGAGGCGTATTGCTGTATATGTGCTTTTTCAACGTGATCTAGCCAAGACAGAAAGGTCTGAAGAGAGGGAGATTTGGGGGGGAGGGGGGAGGAAAATGTGAGCTAGAGATGATGCATTGTGTATTTGGGAGGAGGAAGAGCTGAAAAGGAGATAGGGTGACACTCTGGAGCTGATTCTGGATGCGGCACTGCTTCCAGGATCGCTGTGACCAGGGACTCTAGGCACCGGAAATGTAGGCCAGGATTTAAAAGGCCTATATTTCCAGCACCTAGGGTCGTACCTGAATCGCAGCCAGTGATGCATAGAAGCGCCAAAGTCCAATGCTACCCTTAAACATGCCCACTTCCAGGCTTTGGTGACACTATTCACCACTAGCCACCAGGGACTTAGGTGCCTGTCCTGGGGGGCCATGTAGCTGCATCAGGTTTTTTAATGAGGGTTTAATTTGGTTTTAATGGTACAACCAATTATCACATCACTTAAACCTGATTAAATCACTTACGTTAGGCACCGCATCAGAGGGAAGGCTTCTGGGTCAGCTGCTGGTAGAGTGGAGGAGCGAAGGAGTGCTGCCATTGGCCTGAAAAAAAAAAGGCTGGCAAGACTGCACAGGCTCAGGGTGGGTGAGGAGGAAGGGAAGAGATGCTGCATGGGCTAGGGCAGAGTCGATAACCTGCGACTCTTCTCCATTGGCCTCCCAGCCCTACCGAAATACCTGGTGGACCAACGGGAGTCTTCGTGGTAGGAGCGCAGTTCTTTTGCTCCTGCCTCCTCATTGCTCCCTTCTAAAATGGCTGCCGCAACGTCTTGCGGTACTACAAGAAATGCCGCAAGCACTCACATTTTAGAAGGGAGCAGCGAGGAGGAAGGAGCAAAAGAACTGCGCTCCTACCACAAAGACCCTCACTGGACCACCAGGTAGTTTGGTAGGCCTGGGGTGGGGGGTGCGACCCAAATATGGCAGAGTGGAGGGAGGCGGGGAGGGGAAAAAGATACTGCCCAAGGACCAGGGGCTGAGAGAGGGAGAAATATTGTACGTGGCTGCAGAGTGGGTGAGAGAGATGCACCCTGGATCCCTCTCCTTAAAGCAAGCGTTTAATTTATAGAATTGCTCTTTGAATAATGAGGTCAAGACAGTAGGCGTGTGTAAGCAGGATACAGGTGCAATAAAAGGGGGCCATAGGTTGGGCATAGAGGTCTTAGGATATAAATTGGTTAAGTAGGTTAGTTTTTAGTAGTTTCCTGAAGTTTAGGTAGGATGATGAACGCGAGATAATGTTGGCCAGCCAATTATTAAGCTGACCTGCTTGGAAGGCGAGAGTTCTATTCAGGTATCTTTTGTAACGGCAGGCCTTTAGAGTTGGATGGCTAAACAGAGGGGTAAGAAAGGGAAAAAGGGTAAGAAATGTCTGAAATACAACACACGCCTACTGTCTTGACCTCATTATTCAAAGAGCAATTCTATATATTAAACGCTTGCTTTAAGGAGAGGGATCCAGGGTGCATCTCTCTCACCCACTCTGCAGCGAATATAAGTACAATCAGCAAGTAAGATACAGTTTAAACTGTATCTTACTTGCTGATTGTACTTATATTCGCTGACTATTCAACCCCCTCTTTGTTATACCTACTTTCACTGATTGTACCTTTACGCAAACTGTCCTGCCTTCCTTGTTATACCTATTTTCATTGACTGTACCTATATTTGCTGATTGTCCAGTCCTTCTTTGTTGTAAACCGCCTCGGACTACTACGGCTTTGGCGGTATATCAGAAATAAATTGTTATTGTTATTATTATGTTGTGTAAGTCCTGTTTGTCAAGTATATGTTACTTGCGCTGTTTCCCAGAAAGTTGTTAAGATTTTAGCTATGTACATCACTTAGAACAGGGATCTCAAAGTCCCTCCTTGAGGGCCGCAATCCAGTCTGGTTTTCAGGATTTCCCTAATGAATATTAATTGAAAGCAGTGCATGCACATAGATCTCCTGCATATTCATTGGGGAAATCCTGAAAACCCGACTGGATTGCGGCCCTCAAGGAGGGACTTGGAGCTCCCTGGCTTAGAAGTATGATTAAGCGATTAATCAAATTTTAAATAAAACTAGAAACTTGAATATTTATTTTCTTGATTTGTGATTTATAGAAAAGGAAACTTCAGCTAAGCCCGGAGCAGTGTAGTGACTTCTATGCAGAACAGTATGGAAAAATGTTTTTCCCTAGTTTAACTGCATTCATGAGCTCAGCACCAATCGTTGCAATGACCATCGCTAGACAAAACGCAGTTGCCTATTGGAAAGAACTTATGGGGCCAACAAACAGTTTAATCGCTAAAGAAACACATCCTACCAGGTATCATAACAAAAAAAATCATACAGAGAAAATAAACATAAGATCTCCAGCAGGTACAAATTTTTGTCAAATTCATTTTCTTTTAAGGTATCTTGCTTGTTGTGTTTTTTTTTTTTTGTTCTGTTTTATTTTTATTTATTGCCTTTAAAAGTGGACCAGCGTGGCTTTTCTGTCATTTAACTGTTTTCTGTCATTTTTGTGTGCAATTAGCATGTGGGGATGGGAGGGTAATTTTATAAAGGCCACCTATAAAATTAAATCAAAATGCAACTGTTTCAAAGTACAAACTTTGCAAATCCCAACAATCTTTGAATTTGTAGCTTTGAATGCAACAGTTGAGGTCTCTTTTTCTCTTTGTTTGTATGAAAAAAGGTTTGTAGAATACAATTTCACAAAGAGGTCAGGATTGTTTTGCACAGCACCTATAAAATTTCCCTAAATGCACCAGTTTTATACCTCTTTTGTAAAGACAACATCTATTTTTTTTTTTTTTTTTAATTCTTTATTTATCATTTTAAGATATTTAACAAAATCAAACATTTTGTACAGAAAGATTGTCAGGATGTTTTCAGTGGAGTGGGCTGGCAGAGGCCCCATGGCACTCTTGCCAACAGGGAATGGGCTGGTGTAGGCCACTCTCCAGAGTCTCCAGAAACAAAAGAAATGTGTGTGTGTATGTATGTATATATATATATATATACACATATATATATATATATATATATTTGAAAAGGCTTTTGGCTGCAGGGCCTCATGCTCTATAAAGTGGTTTAAACAAACAAAAAAAAAAGAGATAGAGAAAACAATGCAGCAGCATAACCGATAGGGAACTCTAGAGCAGGAATAGCAAAATCAGTCCTGTGGCAAAAGCTAAATGAGTCCAGGCTGAGAGGAGAGCTGATTTGCCTACTAAATAGCTGTAGGTTGTCCAGCAGCCAGTGGCTCTCGGCAGTTGTCGGTTCCATCTGTTCTGACTGCGGTGTAGAACCATTGGGAGTAGGAGTGGTTCGTGTTGGGTACACCCCGGCTATACTCAATGTCCGTGGACACGAGTGTTTCATCAGGAACGGCACAGTATTGGATTCTGGCCTGCTGTTTCCCCATGGGTGGACTGCATGTTTCAGGACATCCACTAGGGGGCACTGTGGGAGAAACTTTGAGTACTGGTGAGGCTTCCCTCCTTCTGTGTAAGGAGGTCCAGATTTTGATTTTGGGCCCCAGCTAGAAGGAGGTCAGTGAAGGCACAGAAGGAACACAGAAGAGTTATGTTGGACAGGTCAAGAATAAGGACACAGAGATGTGAGATGCTCATGGCGACATGGCAAATGAGGTTTAACGTGGATAAGTGTAAGGTGATGCATGTCGTTAACAAAAATCTTATACACAAATACAGGATGTCCGGTGCAGTACTTGGAGAGACCCCCCAAGAAAGAGACTTGGGAGTACTGGTTGGCAAGTCAATGAAGCCGTCCGCGCAATGTGCGGTGATGGTGAAAAAGGTGAACAGAATGCTAGGAATGATAAAGAAGGGGATCATGAACAGATCAGAGAAGGATATCATGCCATTGTACTGGGCCATGGTATGCCCTCACCTGGAATACTGCATCTGGAATCATGCACTGGTTGCCATACATGAAGGACACGATACTACTTGAAAGGGTCCAGAGAAGAGCGACTAAAATGGTTAAGGGGCTGGAGGAGTTGCTGTACAGTGAGAGATTAGAGAAACTGGGCCTCTTCTCCCTTGAAAAGAGGAGACTGAGAGGGGACATGATCAAAACATTCAAGATAATGAAGGGAATAGACTTAGTAGATAAAGACAGGTTGTTCACCCTCTCCAAGGTAGAGAGAACGAGAGGGCACTCTAAAATTGAAAGGGGATCAATTCCATTCAAATGTAAGGAAGTTTTTCTTCACCCAGAGAATGGTAAAAATCTGGAACACTCTTCCAGAGCTGTTATAGGGGAAAACACCCTCCAGGGATTCAAGACAAAGTTCGTGCTGAACTGGAACATACGCAGATAAGGCTAGTCTCAGGACACTGGTCTTTGACCTAAGGGCCGCCGCGTGAGTGGACTGCTGGGCACGATGGACCACAGGTCTGACCCAGCAGCGGCAATTCTTATGTTCTTAAGGCAGTGGCCCTAGCAGAGAGCATTCCCTCATTCCCCCCTCTCCCTGGCACTTTAGGCAGCCTAGGGCAGCCAGTGAAAGATCTGTGGAGGAACATGCCCATCCTTCATCTCTCTTTCCCAATGGGGATCTTGGTTTAGACCAGGGGTGTCCAATGTCGGTCCTCGAGGGCCGCAATCCAGTCGGGTTTTCAGGATTTCCTCAATGAATATGCATTGAAAGCAGTGCATGCAAATAGATCTCATGCATATTCATTGGGGAAATCCAGAAAACCCGACTTGACTGCGGCCCTCGAGGACCGACATTGGACACCCCTGGTTTAGACGAAGCATCCCTTTTCCAGTACGCTCAGACTCCTTGAAGTGCAGGGAGATATTGTCTTGCAAGGAGTTGTCATTTCCAATGGAGCACCTATATCGGCAGAATTAGCTCTCAACCTTGATAGATCAGGTGATTGCAGTCCTGCAATAGTAGGACCCTGTCCAGGAGGGTCTCAGAAGTGGGAACCCTATCCTCAAGGGTTACCAAAAGCTGACCAAGGCTTTTCCCCTCAAGGAGTAGAAGACCCATGGCATATTCCTGAGAGGATCTAGTTTCATGGAGGACTTAGAGACTTGTTTTTATTATGATCCACCAGGGATTTTAAAAAGTAAGAAACATACAATGTTTTCAAATAAATAAATTTGAGATAGTGGACTAGCCTGGGTTGTCTGGCAAGTGACATACAGGGCCTAGGAGGCCAGATGCTTGGTAAATAACCGCACTAATATTGCTAATTATTTAAGATTATTAAAGAGCCATGTGTTTATGAATGGGAAATGTGGGTTTTGCTGGGAATAAAATGGAAATCTCATATGCTCTCCTGCCCAAGATGGTGGGGTACAAAGGAGGAGGACAGAAAAGATTATTGTGGATAATAAGATATCTTGCAAGTGGCCACATCTGAGATTAGTTGCAGTATGGACAATATACCTAGGCAGACTGAATTGGCCAGATGGTCTTTTTTATGTTGATAACTTTCTTACTATCACTAATTTCAAATTGTTGATTTAAGTTTAAGAGCAGTCTTTGGGAATGATGACCTCAGGAATGCAGTTCATGGCAGTTCCTCTTTTACGTCAGCTGAAAGAGAAATTCGATTTATGTTTCCTAATGGTAAGTTAATTTAACATACCATGCAATTATGTTAATAGAGTTCTCAATGTACCCGTCTTAAAATAAAAAAGCAAACCAAGCTTATATGAGGCTTGTACTTGATTCCCAGGTCATATCTTTTGTTCTGTGGACTGGTCATGACTAGGAATGCTGCAGAGGCAATGTTCATAACCCTGAGGGTGAAGTGCCTGTCATTCTGCAATGTTGACACCTAGTGGTATGATTTAGAATTCATTAGAGCAGGGGTGTCCAACCTGTGGCCCGAGGGCCGCATTCGGCCCCGTGAAGTATTTTGTGCGGCCCTGGTCGAGGGCGATGCAGTGCTTTCCTCTGCTGCCCCGGGTGTTTACCGTCTTGCCGGCTCCCTCCTCTGTCTTGCTGCATTGTTTGCGCGTTTGTGCAGCCCCAGAAACAATTTTTTCAGCCAATGTGGCCCAGGGAAGCCAAAAGGTTGGACACCCCTGCATTAGAGGGTTCTGGAAGGAGCTCCTGGCTAAAGACTAGCACGAGAAGCCAAAGCAAAGAACTATAGCAGCTCCATTGTGATTCTTTGCTATGGTTTCTGTGAATCTATCATCTTTTTGTTTCCCTGGACTGGCCTTGTAAGACAAGATATTTTTCTCCCCTTGGAAAGAAAAAAGATTTGCTATGAAACTGTAACAGAAGTTAAGGAAGTGTCAATGTTTTCACATGCCGGTAATTTAAATATAAGATTCTCTTCCCGAAATAAGATGATCTTAAGTGGCGTGGGTTAAAAAGTGCATGGTTGACTTCTGTTTTCGTAGTTCATCAATTTTTCCTTTGGTTTTGGTTAGTACACAGCCCTGGTTTCATAACATAACAAAATTTCTTATATACCGCAGCTACCTTGCGGTTCTGTGCGGTTAACAGAAATTAAAATGATTTAGTTAGATTGTGAGCCTTCGGGACAGTAAGGGAATTTTTCAAGTACCTTTCTTATTTCTAATCTTAATGTATATTTTCTGTAAACCGCTTAGAACCTAACGGATGTAGCGGTATATAAGAAATAAATTACATTACATTACATTACATTAATGAATCAGACAAACTTGGTTCTTTTTATTACATAGAGCTTTTTGGACCCCTACACGTTTGCAAAAATTAGACAATTCTAAGTCAAATAAATGCTGGCACTGTAATCTAGAACCAGGGACAATAGATCATTTATTGTATCATTGTCCCTATATTAAAACTTTTTGGAATTCAATTTGGCCACAAATTAATAAATTGATGGAAAATCATATTGCAATATCATATGATACAATATTATTTGGAATGATGATGAGAAAAAAAAGTCAAATTTCACCAGAAAATAACAAGCTTTTATTAATTATGACAGGGGTTGCCATTCAGCATATAACTAACAACTGGAAGAATTATAACAACCTAAATTATACATTTTGGTGGAATACAATATGTCATATATTTAAAATGGAAAGAACAATAGCAATACAAAGGGGGACATATACTAAATTTATAAAAATATGGGGGCCATTGACAAAATACTGTAATGAATAAATAATAGGATTTTTCTTCTTTTCTTCTTTTAAGGATTTATTTATTTATTTTTTTTTTTGACACACATAGAGGGGGGGTAAGGAAAATAATTTCTACACAATATGATATAATATATTATACAATATCTAAGGTATGATTGAAAAATAATAGAAGGATGGGGGGAGGGAGAGGGGATAAAATTTATTTAGAACATAATGTATTAGATATAAAAATGTTATTGAATATTCATCAATTGTATTATAACATGTTGTACACTTTCTGTAAAATTTGAAAATTAAAAATATTATATTAAAGTAATAAAAGGGTGGGGGGAGGGTGAGGGGGAAAATTAAATTTAGATATATAATGTAATAGATATAAAAGTGATACTATGTATTTATCAATTGTATTTTAATATTTTGTACACTTTATGTAAAATTTGAAAATAAAAAATAATGGGGAAAAAAAAAAATGATTAATGAATCAAAATATTTCCTGAATAAAACAGTCTTCATAAATGCCAGGTAAGAAGTAGGGAAAGAAAAATACATACTAAATTGTTTATCCCGTAATGCTGTTGCTACGCTAAGATCTTACTAAAGAAGCGCCTGTACACACATCCTTTTACAGAAGGAAAATCAAAGAGTCGAAGATCACGTAGATGTTTTCTATTGGCAAATTCAAAATGATCCATAAGATAACTGGGTAATAACCCACTGAGAGCCTTGAATGTTTTCCATACATATAACAAATAAATGATCACAAAGCATAACGCATTTCAGACTGCTTAAAAATAATAAATCGACAGTTGTCAATTCTTAACTGATAGAACTCTGCTCAGAGACATGAAGGCAATATGTTCCGCCTCACCACCTGCTACTATTCTAAAGCTAAGTTTGAGTAATTTGCCTTTCAACTTTTAGATGTGCATAAGAAGCTAAGCATAGCTGTTGTAGCTAGCAACATAGCAGTTAAGGAGAATATCTCACACTGTAGTAAAAATGTTTTGAACACTGCAATGATTGGGTGGTGAGGCGGAACATATTGCCTTCATGTCTCTGAGCAGAGTTCTATCAGTTAAGAATTGACAACTATTGAATTGTTATTTGAGAATATTATCCATGAATATCTTTCATGCAGTGACTTTTTTGTATACAACTAACTTTATTTAGTCACTCAACAGCAACATTTCATTTGTTGATTTTGTTACCCCTTCAGTATTTTTTAAAAATAATAAATGTCTTACAATCTATAGAGAAAAAAAGTATTTGTGAAGACATTTCTTTGATTATTTTGTTTTAACAAGTTTCAAGTTTATTAAAACATTTTTTATACCGCTAATTCAAATTTCTAAGCGGTGTACAGCCTTAATAAAAGAAAGCTTTTAAAACACAGATAAAAATTGGTGTTAAAATATCATACAGTACTATACTAGGTTAATAGACTTTTAGCATAGGACACATATACTGACTACACACAATTTGGGAAGTAGGGTTGAATTACATTAATTATAATAATAATAATAACTTTATTTTTGTATACCGCCATACCCCAAAGAGTTCTAGGCGGTTCACATTAGTTAGACAGAGATTACAAGTGGTTACATATCAAATTGATCATAGAGTTGCAAACAACATGGAGATAGTAGTTACAAGTGGTTACATAGAGTTGCAAACAACATGAAGATAGTAGTTACAAGTGGTTACATATCAAATTGATCGTAGAGTTGCGAACAGCAAGGAGAGAAGAAGTGGGGAGGGAGGGAGACGGGGGAGGGGAGTAGGTCAGAAGGGGGGGAGGAGGAGGATAGAAAAGGCATTAAGGGTCTTGGTCTCGAAATAGGTGAGTTTTGAGTAGTTTTCTAAAGTCGAGGTAGTTGTAGGCCTTGAGGACCATTTGGGCTAGCCAAGAATTTAGTTTGGCGGCTTGGAAGGCGTAGGTTTTGTCGAGGAATTTTTTTTGAGTGGCATAGTTTTAGGGAGGGGAAGGCGAAGAGTTGAATTTTACGGGAGTTCTTATAGTTGTGGTTAATAAAGCAGGAAAGGCAGGAAAGTGTTTCTAGTACTTATTCTAGACTGTGTATGCACTCCACTTAAAATGGGGAGATAATCTGAATTATAAATCCTGGAAATAAATAAATATTTTTGTGTTTCCAGCAATTATTGAACCAATTCCTGTTGGGCAAGCAGCAAAAGACTTCCTGACCATCTTTGTAAACCCCACACTTCTGATTGGACTCACCGAGCTTTGCAAGCAGAAGCCAGAAGATCCAATTGTGCGTACTAACTATTAGGATCTTTAATTAACGAACAGTAGCATTATTATCATTTTCTTGGTGGTAGTGGTTGTTGATGTTAAAACCTTTTGCTGTTCGGGATGCGATATAAGCACAAAATCATCACAGCTCAAATACACAACATTCCTCAAGCTCACTTAGGGGCCCTTTTAGTAAGCTGCGCCAAAAAGTGACCTGCACTATGACCAGCTTGTGGGTTTCACGCACGCTGAGGTCACCTTTAGCGCTGCTACAAAATGGCCGCATTTCCTGTTTCCCCCCATTAATGGCCAAAGCTAATTTCCCCATGAACACGGGGGCACTTACCGATCCCCATTTTCTTGGCGATAAGGGCTCCCATGCTAACCATTCACTAATCTGTTAGCTGTGCTAATCGATTAACGCTAGGCCCACCTACGTTTAGGAAGCGCATGCCTATCTGAAAGCTGCCAAACGATGCCTGAGCACACCCCGCAGTAGTAGGTTTTAACCTACAGTAAGCATGTGTTATCCCAGGACAAGCAGGCAGGTATTCTCACTAGTGGGTGATGTCATCCGACAGAGCCCCGATACGGACATCTTGCAAGCATGTCTTGCTTGAAGAAACTCAGAAGTTTCGAGATGCCCGCACCGCGCATGCGCCAGTGCCTTCCCGCCCGATGTACCGGGCGTGTCTCCTCAGTTCTTTTCTTTCCGCGGAGCTGAGAAGTTTCACTTCATTCTGCGCTGACTGAATTTCAGTATATTTGCCTTCTTTACCCGCGTTTTGTTGTTTATTTGATTTCTTTCACTTTTAAATTGTATTTTATAATTTTTTCTTCTCTTCATATTTGGACTTTTTCTTGCCGGTGCTCCGCAAGTTTATCCCTTTTATCGATGCTCAAGCTCGATTTGAATTTGAAGAGGTGGTGGCTACCCTGTCTCAGTTACGCCTGCAGCTGATGCAATCCTCCTACGATGCCTTTGAACTCTCAGCACGGGCTGCGGCCTGTTCGGTCGCCATGCGTCGCCTGGCATGGCTTCGTACCATTGATATGGATCCAAACCTCCAAGACAGACTTGCTAATGTGCCTTGTGCGGGGGCGGATCTGTTCGATGAGTCTATCGAGACTGTTACTAAAAAACTTTCGGACCATGAGAAGTCCTTCCAGTCTATTCTGCAGCCTAAGCCTAAGCCTCAGCAGTCTCGTCCCTCTAGGCCGCCTCTGATTTACCAGCGGCGTTATCAGCCGAGACAGACTCCTCCTGCGAGACAGCCTGCAAAGAGACAGCCTCCTCAGAAGCCCCAGCAGAAGCCTCAGATGCCGGCTGCACCCAAGGCTACTCAGCCTTTTTGACTCTCTTCCAGGGAGCATAACCGACTTCGTTCTGTCTCCCCCCGTTTTTCCCATCGGGGGTCGTCTCCATCATTTTTATCATCGATGGGAGACCATCACCACGGACCTCTGGGTCCTTACCATCGTAAGAGAGGGATACTCTCTTCATTTCCCCCGGACCACCCGCCAAGAGAGTATCCTTCCAACTTGACGCAGACCGCTCTTCTTCTCCAGGAGGCTCAGGCTCTGCTTCGGCTTCGGGCCGTCGAGCCGGTGCCATTGGATCAGCAAAACCGGGGGTTCTACTCCCGGTACTTCTTGGTTCCGAAGAAGACGGGCGATCTGCGTCCCATTTTGGACCTTCGAGTCCTCAACAAGTTTTTGGTCAAGGAGCGGTTCCGCATGCTGACCCTTGCTTCTCTCTATCCCCTCCTCGAGCAGAACGATTGGTTATGCTCTCTGGACCTCAAGGAGGCCTACACTCACATCCCGATTCATCCGGCCTCCCGCAAGTTTCTCAGATTTCGGGTGGGACATCTACATCTGCAGTATCGAGTGCTTCCATTCGGCCTTTCCTCGTCTCCCAGAGTCTTCACAAAGTGTCTGGTGGTGGTGGCCGCTGCACTCCGGAACATGGGTCTTCAGGTGTTTCCATACCTCGACGACTGGCTCATCAAGGCACCGTCGGCTCCAGGGGTCATTTCGGCGACCTTGACTACCATTTGTTTCCTGCAGAGTTTGGGCTTCGAGATCAACTTCCCCAAGTCGCATCTTCAGCCCACCCAGTCTCTCCCCTTTATCGGGGCTGTTCTGGATACCATTCAACTTCGAGCATTCCTTCTTCCTCAACGCATGGATGCTCTCCTTCTACTCTGCCAGTCGGTGTCTTCTCGCCCGTCCATCTCGGCGAGACACATGATGGTCCTCTTGGGCCACATGGCATCTACAGTTCATGTGACGCCTTTTGCCAGACTGCATCTCAGAATTCCTCAATGGACCCTGGCATCTCAGTGGACTCAGGTGTCCGACCCGTTGTCCCGTCACATTGTCGTCACTCCTGCTCTACGGCAGTCTCTTCTCTGGTGGATGACCTCTTCGAATCTATCCAGAGGTTTGCTGTTTCATTCTCCTCCCCACCAGAAAGTTCTCACAACCGATTCATCGAACTATGCATGGGGGGCCCATCTGGATGGTCTTCGCACTCAGGGGTTCTGGACCAGTGCGGAACGACTCCATCAAATCAATCTTCTGGAGCTCAGGGCCATCTTCAATGCTCTCCAAGCTTTTCAGCATCTGCTTCACGACATGGTGGTCCTTATTCGCACAGACAATCAGGTCGCCATGTATTATGTCAACAAGCAAGGGGGCACGGGCTCGGCCCCTCTTTGTCAGGAAGCTCTTCGAGTCTGGGATTGGGCGGTTCGCCACAACACCTTCCTCAGGGCAGTCTACATTCAGGGGAACGACAACGTCTTGGCAGACAAATTGAGTCGTCTTCTCCAGCCTCACGAATGGACGCTCCATTCCAAACCCCTTCATCGGATCTTTGCTCAGTGGGGAACGCCTCAGATAGACCTCTTTGCAGCCCCCCACAACTTCAAACTGCCTCAGTTTTGCTCCAGGATCTACACTCCTCTCCGCCTCGAGGCAGACGCTTTTCTACTGGAGTGGGGGAATCGCTTCCTATATGCGTTTCCTCCCTTTCCTCTCATTCAGAAGACTCTGGTCAAGTTGAGATCAGACCATGCCACCATGATTCTGATTGCTCCTCGGTGACCCAGACAACCTTGGTACTCCCTTCTACTTCAACTTTGCAGCAGGGAGCCAGTACTTCTTCCAGTGTTTCCTTCACTACTTACTCAACATCAAGGTTCACTACTTCATCCCAACCTGCAGTCTCTCCACCTGACAGCTTGGTTCCTTTCAACATAACTCCTCACCAGTTCTCTCAAGCAGTGAGGGAGGTCTTGGAGGCTTCCAGGAAGCCTGCTACTCGACAATGCTATTCCCAAAAATGGACTAGATTCTCTTCCTGGTGTATTTCCAATGCCACGGAACCTCAGCGAGCTTCCCTATCTTCTGTATTGGACTATCTTCTACACCTGTCTCAGTCTGGTCTTAAGTCTACCTCTATACGAGTCCACCTGAGTGCTATTACGGCTTTCCATCAGCCTCTACAGGGGAAACCTTTGTCTGCTCATCCTGTGGTTTCCAGATTTATGAAAGGTCTTTTCCATGTCAACCCTCCTATCAAACCTCCTCCTGTGGTTTGGGATCTCAATGTTGTCCTGTCTCATCTTATGAAGCCTCCGTTTGAACCTCTCAACAAGGCTCCACTTAAGTATCTCACCTGGAAGGTGGTTTTTCTGGTGGCCCTCACGTCAGCTCGCCGGGTCAGTGAGCTTCAGGCCCTAGTGGCGGATCCACCGTTCACTGTATTCCATCATGACAAGGTGGTCCTTCATACTCATCCAAAATTCTTACCTAAAGTGGTCTCTGAATTTCACATCAACCAATCCATAGTGCTTCCAGTGTTCTTTCCAAAGCCTCATTCTCATCCTGGGGAATCTGCTTTGCACACTCTGGACTGTAAACGTGCTCTAGCTTTCTACTTGGATCGCACAAAGCCACACAGAACTGCTCCTCAACTTTTCGTCTCCTTTGATCCAAACAAGTTGGGACGACCGGTATCGAAACGCACCATCTCTAACTGGATGGCGGCTTGTATCTCTTCCTGCTATGCCCAGGCTGGATTATCCCTTCCCTGTAAGGTCACAGCCCATAAGGTCAGAGCAATGGCAGCCTCTGTAGCCTTCCTCAGATCGACACCGATTGAGGAAATTTGTAAGGCTGCCACTTGGTCCTCGGTTCATACTTTCACCTCTCATTATTGTCTGGATACTTTCTCCAGACGGGATGGACAGTTTGGCCAAACAGTGTTACAAAATTTGTTCTCTTAAGTTGCCAACTCTCCCACCATCCCATTGGGGTTAGCTTGGAGGTCACCCACTAGTGAGAATACCTGCCTGCTTGTCCTGGGATAAAGCAATGTTACTTACCGTAACAGTTGTTATCCAGGGACAGCAGGCAGCTATTCTCACGTTCCACCCACCTCCCCTGGGTTGGCTTCTCAGGCTAGTTACCTGAACTGAGGAGACTCGCCCGGTACATCGGGCGGGAAGGCACTGGCGCATGCGCGGTGCGGGCATCTCGAAACTTCTGAGTTTCTTCAAGCAAGACATGCTTGCAAGATGTCCGTATCGGGGCTCTGTCGGATGACATCACCCACTAGTGAGAATAGCTGCCTGCTGTCCCTGGATAACAACTGTTACGGTAAGTAACATTGCTTTACTGCTTCCCACAGCTTAGTAAAAGGGCCCCTTATTCATTAGAGTTGAACAGTAACGGGCTGGATTTAGCTTTGATGGTGAACCCATAACTGGGGCAATATGGCCGATGACAGACGGACTTCTACGGTCTATGTCCTGTATATGGCAAGACAGATCAGGGGCAAGTGTGTGTATTTTATACCATAGTCGCTGCACAGTCAAGTGCAGGTCTTGCTTATCACAGGGGGGGGGGGATGTGGAGGACATCTTATAGAGGAATTTGGCAAGATCACTGATTAGAAATCTTATTGTAAACCGCATTGAATCCTTTTTGAAACTTGCTAGACCATCTGGAGTACTGTGTGCAATTTTGGAGGCCACATTACCGTAAAGATGTGCTCAGAGTTGAATCAGTTCAGCGGACGGCCACCAGGATGGTCTCGGGGCTAAAGGGTCTCCCGTACGAGGAAAGACTGAGCAAATTGCAGCTCTACTCTCTCGAGGAGCGTAGGGAAAGGGGAGACATGATTGAGACATTCAAGTACATCACGGGACGGGTTGAGGTGGAAGATGATATCTTTCTCCTGAAGGGACCCTCGACCACAAGAGGTCATCCGCTCAAACTCAGGGGAGGGAGGTTTCGTGGAGACACCAGGAAACACTTCTTCACGGAGAGAGTGATTGAGCACTGGAACAAGCTTCCAATGCAGGTGATCGAGGCACGCAGCGTCCCAGACTTCAAGAATAAATGGGATACCTATGTGGGATCCCTACGAGGGTCAGCCAAAGGATAGGATCACTAGGGTATAGAATTGAAAGAGCGGGTCAGTAGAATGGCAGTATTACAATTAGACTTAAAAGGGAGGGTCGATGGTGTGGGCAGACTTGATGGGCTGTGGCCCTTATCTGCCGTCATCTTTCTATGTTTCTATCACACCAGCACTCCACGCCACCCACTGGCTACCTGTCAGCAAGCGCTGTACCTCTAAGGCCCTTATAATGGCACACAAAAGATTGCACACAAAAAAACCCTGTCTAAATAGCATCCAAGCGACAGCTATACACCCCCAACTACTCTCTCCGCTCTGGCTCAGAAAGGCGGCTCAGCATCCCCCCAGGAAGATCACTCAAAATGGAAACAGCAAGCAAACAGCCACTTTCTTCCATGACTATAGAACCAAATCAGGTCACTGGACTCACTGATGCCCTTCCAAAGAGCAATGAAGACCTTCCTATTCTGCTAAAAACACCCACCGGATAGACTCCCTTTTTATACTCCTGTCTGTACCCCCTCATGTCCTTCTTGTATTGTGAATGTCTTATTGTAACCTGTTCTGAGCTTTTGGAAGGACTGGATAAAAATCTAAATAAAATGAATAATTAGTAGGTGATGAGTGCGAGACTGCTGGGCAAACTGGATGGACTTTGCTAATGCTCCCTCTAAGGATTGGTCGGGTGCATGCACATTTTTTCTCATGTGAGCAACAAGTTCTAAAACCCAACAATTTTCCAGATTTGCCAGTATTTTTGTGAGCAATCACGTAAAATCTGAAAGCGACACTACTAGAATTTATGCTCAATTGTTCATGTGCTCAGCTTAGATGGAACGTAGGACCACGCATGTCTTTATCTGCCATCATTTACTATGTTACTATGTAAATTAGAGAAGACGTTATGGAAATGGATGTGTATCGATATTCCTAAATAAATCTTCTCCTCTGCTAGGTGCCTGAATTTAGAAACCCAAAAAGGGCAG
Source organism: Geotrypetes seraphini (assembly GCF_902459505.1). Lineage (NCBI taxonomy): Eukaryota > Metazoa > Chordata > Amphibia > Gymnophiona > Dermophiidae > Geotrypetes > Geotrypetes seraphini. The sequence goes on along the minus strand of NC_047101.1, from coordinate 13,632,262 downwards.
TGGTCAAATTGGTGAAACGCAGTTAGGTGCTCACCACTCATTTACAATTCAAACAAAAAAGAAAGTATCATAGTCTATTCCAGTCCAGGTTATTAAATTCACAAAGAGTAATTCTATAAACTAGTGCTAACATTTATGTATTCACTTTATAGATGTGAATAAATGCTAAAATTCCACCCAAGCACTATTCTGTAAATATGCACATATTTTACAGGTAGGTGTACATATAGGCGGGGTCTGGACCTGGGTAGAGCTCACTCTTATGTGTGCAGTTCATATAATCTATACATTACATGCATGTCTCTTGCATCTGTGCAGAGGGTAGTGGTCAATGGAGATATCTCTGAGGAAAGGGATGTTACCAGTACTGTGTCTCAAGGTTCGGTTCTGGGGCCTGTTCTTTTTTAACATTTTTGTAAGCAATATTGCTGAAGGGCTGTCAGGTAAGATTTGCCTCTTTGTGGATGAACCAAAATCTGGACTAGAGTAGACACCCCTGATGGTGTGAATAACATGAGGAAGGATCTAGCGAAGCTTGAAGAATGGTCTGAAATTTTGCAGCTAAAATTTAATAAGAAACGCAAGGTCATGCATTTGAGCTGCACAAACTGAGGGAACGATACAGTTTAGGGGTGAAGAACTTTTATGCATGAAAGAGGAGAGGGACTTGGGTGTGATAGTTTGTGATGATCTTAAGGTGACCAAGCAGGTTTAAAAGGTGACTGCGAAAGCTAGAAGGATGCTAGGGTGTCTAAGAAGAGGTATGACCAGTAGAAAAAAGGAGGTATTGATGCCTCTGTATAATACTCTAGTGAGACTTCATTTAGAATATTGTGTACAATTCTGGATATCGCACCTTCAAAAAGATATAAAAAGTATGGAGTTGGTCCAGAGGAAAGCTACTAAAATGGTTGGTGGTCTTCATCATAAGGCATATAGGGACAGGGGGGAAAGGGGAAATATGATAGAGATGTTTAAATACCTATGTGCTTGAGTCAAGTCTCATTTGAAAGAAATGAGAGGGCATAGGATGAAGCTAAGAGGTGATAGGCTCCGGAGTAATCTAAGGAAATACTTTTTTTTATCATCCCTCCAGACCGGCAGAGATGGATGGGTTTACGCTTCTCTGCTAGCAGGTGGAGACTGAGAACACACTGAATTCTTACAGTATAAATGGGCTGTGCAGTCCCTCATAGAATCAGTCTGTTCTGTCTCCAGCAGGTGGAGTGGTAAGCCTGTGCCGTCATCTTTTAGACCTTGGCAGGTTCTGTTGGAAAGGTTAGGCAGTGGCCTTTTTGTCTGTCCCTATTTTCTGGTTGGACTGAACTGGGGTCCTGCGGGATCATTTCCACCTCAGGGGTGTCACACTCGGGTGGTCGAGTCCCCAATTTTCTTTAGTGCAGCCTCAACTGTACTCCTTGCCACTGTTCAGCAAAGACTATAGTTTTGAATGCTTGTGGGATCTGCTCCTTTTATTTAAAGCTTCCTTAAAAAACAAAACAAAAAACACCATACCAGTGCTTTTCTATCTTTGCTGGTTTACAGGGCTGTATTCATTCATCATTTTTTCCTCCCATTCAGCTGCTGGATTCATTGAGCCTGCCTCGCAGCTAACAATGAGCACTTCTCACCCAGCAGTCTAATGACTGATCACTGGTAGATCAGGAGGTGGCTAAAATTGAACTGGGCTCTTCTTATCTTTCAAACACCATGTATGACTTGTTGCATGCTTCGGCTAAGTCTGTGGCCTTAGGAGTGGCTAGTAGATGTACCTTATGGTTGGTCGGCAGATGTGGCCTCTAAATCCAAGCTCGGGTTCTTTTCTTTTTGGGGATGAATTAGACAAGCTGGTTCAGAGTTTGAAGACTCCAAGGTGCCCCGCTTACCAGAGAACAAACCTTGCCAGTCAGCTAGAGGGGATCTGGCTCAAGGTTGTCTTCAGGAGTTTTGCCGGTGTAGACCTGGTCAAGTGTCTTCAGTGGGGGCTTCCTCCTGCGGTCGTTTCTTCCAGCGGATGCAATCCTTTCGGGGTGCTTGTTGGGGATGCTGGGACCCCTCCTCCCTCTCCTTCACCCCTTGACCTATCCATTGACGGTGCTTGGGACCTTCCCCTAGTTCAGGTGGGCACCCACTTATGGGAGGCTTAGCGGGGGGGGGGGGGTGAGGGGGGGAGACCAAGATCAAGATCATGATGGATCAGTGGGTCCTTGAGGTGATTTGAGATGGGTATGCTCTCGAGTTCGACTGGCTCTTGCCAGATCTTTTTCTCTCTTTCACTTGTAAAAGCCTTTTTGAAAAAGTGGGCATTTTGTCAGACTCTTCAACAGTTGCTACAGCTCAGGGCAGTGGTTGCTATGCCTCCTTCAGAGATTCGCATTGGGGGGTACTCAATTTACTTTGTGGTGCTTAAGAAAGAGGGGTCTTTTCTGTTGATTCTGAATCTGAAAGGTGTGAACTGGGCACCAGGGTTCCTTCCATTCGCATGGAGACCCTGAAGTCTGTGATTTTAGTAGTGCAGCCTGGGGAATTTCTGACCTCTCTCGACCTGATGGAGGCCTGCCTTCATATTCCCATTCAGGATTTCCATCAGCAATTCCTTCACTATGCAATTTTGGGAAAGCACTATCAATTCTGTGTGCTTCCGTTTGCTCTGGCCATGGCCCCGCAAATCTTCACCAAGGTTGTGGTGGCGATTGCGGCAGCCTTGCACAAGGATTGCATTTAATTCATCCTTATCTGGACGACTGGTTGATTTGTGCAAAGTCTCTGGTGAAGACTGAGCTGAAATATTCATTTAATAGTTGTGCCTTTTCTGAGTCCTTTTCCACATATTCTCCGTCTGGTTTCCTAAGATGTACTATCCCGCCTGAGTTTTTACTTTTGTCACTGATGTACCTGAAGAATGATTTATCTCCCTTCTGGATGTTCTTTGCTAGAGACTCCTCCATGTGGAATTTAGCCTCCCTGACTGCTGTTTTGACGGCTTTTGACTTGGTCAGGTACTGTGCTCTAGAGTCCTGATTCCCGGATTTTCTCAAAGCTCATTCCACTCGGGAGCTGGTGGCTTCTTGGGCTGAGTCCTCTCTTGTGTCCCCAGTGGATATCTGTAAGGCTGCGGTTTGGTCTTCTCTGCATTCTTTGTGGGGCACTACCGGGTGGATGTTCAAGTGCATTGGGATGCTGTTTTTGGTGAGCGCATTCTTGTGGCAGGCCTTTGGGGTCCCACCCGTGATGGGTACAGCTTTGGTCCCATCCATCTGTGCCGGTCTGGAGGGACGATAAACTGTTAGCTCAAAGAATTCTTTGGTTTCATTAATTAACAGCACCACTGTTTTGCGAGCATGATGCGGAGCTCCATCTTGTTCAAAATTAAATTACTCAGGAATGTCTCGAATTTCAAGCAGAAGCTTCTGTTGCAGTAGGACGTTTTTGTGTTATTTGGAAAAAATGCTGGTGTCCCTTTTTATCCCTGATACCATGTATTAATTGGTGTAGATTAGACTTTGACTAATAATTTAGTAAATCTTTTCTTTTGCAGATTTGGCTTGCCAACTGGCTGCTTGATCATAACCCTAACAAACCCAAGGTAATGGAAAACGTGATTGTGGCAGAGCCTTGAGAATAAAACAGGACTGAAAACATGGTCGGTTATTACATAGGTTTATTGTACATAATCTAATGGAGAGACTTTTCTGTTTTATGGCAGGGCATCCATTGTATTGAATGTTATTTGTTCTTAATTTTTTATTCTTCAGTGCAATCATTTTGTGTAATTTGTGATTCCTTCTGTCGTTACCCTGACCATTGTATTGCAAAGGCGTGATATGTTTACATTAAAACTATAATTATGACAGGTTTTAGTACGAATACAACAGAGAGCAAAAATGGGTAAAATGAATTAACACTGGCTTTAATAAAAAGGAAACTGAAAGTGGAAATGGGCTCTGATTTTGATTTTCACAAATGAAAGATAGAGATGCTTAATTCCAAGTAATGAAATACTCTGAGCTATTGGGTTGTTTTATAAAGTCCTCTTTTTCTGTTCCTGCCACCTTTTGCTCCAAGTTCCTGATTCTTGGGAGGATGTCCAGTTTGCAAGTCCAGCTTTTATTGGTCCAAGTTGTGCCTGTGTGTGCTGACAACTATATTATACTGCATAGGGGCTGATTTACTAAACTAAGCCACTAATAACACACATTAAGATGGTAACACATTCACTTGGCCTCATGGCAGCAGCAGATGATGGTCTTAAATGTCTGGAAGTAGAGGGTGACCAGATTTCAGTTTCGAATTTGGCACCAAAACCAGCCTGAAAGCTGGGTTTGGGTATCAGCCAAAAATGCTGGTGTATTTTCAGCTAAAATCAAAATGCTTTTTCCACCCACATGATCATTCTTTACACCCTACCCCAGGGGTAGGGAACTCCGGTCCTCGAGAGCCGTATTCCAGTCGGGTTTTCAGGATTTCCGCAATGAATATGCATGAGATCTATTTGCATGCACTGCTTTCAATGCATATTCATTGGGGAAATCCTGAAAACCCGACTGGAATACGGCTCTCGAGGACCGGAGTTCCCTACCCCCCACAATCACTCTCCACCCATCCCATCCCACCCGACCACCCATAGGCCCCAGCTGGACCCACCTGAAGAAGCCCTGGTAGTCTAGTGGCCTCTCTGGGAGCAGAAATGATCTGCTGCTCTATAGAAATGACAATCTTGACTTCCTGCAGCAGCCTTTCAAAACTGCCACGGGAGGTTCCAGCATCCATTTTCAGCTTGGAACCAGCACGGGCAGTTACTCTTGTGCATGGGTTCCAGTAGAGTGGGAAGGCTCCAGTGCCACTACTCACCCTGCTGCTGGGGCGAGCGTGCTCAGTTGGGGGGCTTTTGTGATTGGTGGGGGGAAGAGATGGAGCCTGTGGAGGGGGGGACAGGTTTGTTTTCAGTTTTAGTTTCTGACAAAGCCCAGTAGCCAATTTTGGTTGCAGACTTGATTTCGACAAAGCTCAGCTGAAACCAGGATCTTCGGTTTCTCTATAGAAAGCAGTGTGTCAGCACTATGGAGGAGTAGCCTAATGGTTAGAGTACTGGACTGACAACTAGAGAGCTGAGTTCAGATCCTGCTACTGCTGATAATTTGGGGCAATTCACTTAACTCCAACTCCCCTCCACCCTACAAACTTTAGAGCCACATGGTCAACACATACAGCATTTAGGGCATGCTAAGCTTTAGCGCCTTGGATTATAAACCCTCTGGGAACAAGGAAATACATTCAGGTACACTAGCTAACTCACTTGATCTACTCCTGGAGAAAGGTGAGCTAAATTCAAATAAAAACAATAAACACTGCTGAGGGTAAATGCAGTATGTGCACACCTCTTCTCTTTGCAGCCCTATCCCCTCAAATATTTTCCACCTAAAGCAGGGGCCTCAGGTAGGCTAATAACAGAATCACCCTTGTGCACATGCAGCATTGTTAAATATAGTTTTATGCTTACGTATGGGTTTTTTTAAAGTCTACTATCGAGGCCATTGAATGTTTCAGTGAAAATAAATGCAATTTGCACATTGTACCAGAAGATGGCACCATTGCAATGAGCCGAGCCGAACTTAAACAAGAGAGTTTTATCCAAGGGATTGCATTGACCGGACAAAGGGAGCAGTGACCATTAACGTTATTGCCAATACCTATAGGTAGACTGGATAGGGAAATAAGGGTCAATTTACAATTTAGCATTACTGTACCTAAAGAACAAAATGTAAAATCTTTTTGAAAATGGTGTTGGGACCCAGGTTACTCTAAATTGGAAATCCGGTCAAGTGTTGTTTTTGTTAACCTAGACTCAGGGCACTGGTCTTTGACCTAAGGGCTGCCGCGTGAGCAGACTGCTGGGCATGATGGACCACTGGTCTGACCCAGCAGCAGCAATTCTTATGTTCTTAACCTGCCTGCCATGAAATTTTAGGATTTGGGGTCCTATTAGGGATAGATGTGGTGAGGACAAAGCTTATATCTGAATTCAAGAAAGCTTGGGACAAGTACATAGGTGGTAGATAGTCAAGCGATGTAAACAACCAGAAATTACCTGTCTGAGGCTAACTGAGCATATTCAGTGGCTGCTAATGAAAATGCCTGGTTAGTGCCTAAACTGAAACCAGCTATTTTGTGAGCATTCCTGGGGAAGAGTTGGAACTCTGCTAGGAGGTAACAGGAAATTGTTTAGAGGTGGGGTGGACCGCAACAGAGGAAAAGCGCCAGCAACACCCTGCAAAGCAAAATTCATTTAAAGTGAAACTGGGAAGGTGAGAGAGATGCCGGACCAGGGCGGAGAGAAGGGGGAGACATACTGGCCCAAAGGGAACCCCTTGGGCCCCACCTCTAATATTGGCCCTGTTTGTGATCATGGACAAGTCATTCACTCTCCGTTGCTTCAGGTGCAAACCGATATCCTCATTTATTAACCAGCTGGCGCCTATCTCCCTGGTGGTTAGCATCAAATAGTGATGCCGAAGCCCAGAAGGGGGCGTAATTAGAGATGGCACCAGACTTTGGCGTCACTCTGCACCACTGGCTGCGATTCTGATATAACCCTAGGTGCCGAAAATATAGGCTTGTGAAATCCTGGCCTACATTTCCAGCATCTAGAGTCCTGTCAAGCCGCAGTTCTGGAAGCAGCACTTATCGGTGATTGACACGTGGCAGACGCCACTTCCAAAATCAGCCCCTAAGTGACTTGCCCAAGATCACAAATAACTGCAGCAGAGTTGTGAATCAATTCCCTTGGTTTCTAGCACACTGCTTTAACCATTAGGCTCCAGTGAAGCACTTCAGGAAAGAATTAGTGAACACTCATCCCCTGAAACAAGCTCCAGCTCCCTTCTGAACTTAGGCCTCGATGCACAATGCTCCGACACCATCAGCAAGCTGGCAGGGTGGCAGCTGCCAGCTCAGCCGATTTGCGGTTTCCCCTGCTGGCTTCAAAACCACACATACAGCAGCTGCGCCCATTAAAAAAAAAAAAAAATCCATCCACAGTTGATTCAGTAGCCCCTACTCTCCTAGCCGACCCCAAGAAAGGATTTTTTTTTTTTTTTTTTTTTAATGGACATGCATGTGTTGTGTGCCTCACACAATACACGCAGGACAGCTGGACCTGCTGGAAAATTTTGCCCTGTTCATCGCAAGGAGAGTTCATTTAAATACTAATGAGCTCCTTGCAATGCATTTGCATAGGGTTCTCGGTGGCTGCTACGAAGATCGGTAGCAGCCACGGAGAACCCTTTTGTGCATCGGGAGGAGAGCTTTTCACGATAGTAAGACTGCTATAATGAGTCTTACTGCCACGGAAAGCTTTTGTGCATCGGGACCTTGGTGCATCTACGTTACTGCACACAAACTGGTTAGAACCAGAGAGCACGGGAGCCTTATCACCCACAAATAAGTGCTCCCAGGTCATTTTGTTAAAATGGCCACATGTTAATAGCAATTAAATAGATACTTCATTAATGAGAGATATGGAAAATTGGGGCAAGACTGACCCTATTTGTTTCCACATTTTAGTAAAGGGTCTCTTTAACTTTCCAATGCCTCAGATACAAGCTTAGATTGTGAGACTTCCAGGGACCTAGAAATACATGGTGTGCTTGAATGTAATTTGAGCTACTTCAGCTAAATCCATAGTTCTGTGTTTCGTCATGCCATATTATATTAACCATGCTTTGTTATACTGTTTGCCGTGCTGTTTTGCCGAACTGTATTCACCAATCTATGTCTCCCCATACCATGTTTTATCATACTGTTTTACCATGCTTTGTTAACTATGTTTTGCCATCTTTGTCAATGTTTGCCATGCTATCTTTTACCATATCTGAGAATTCAGTAGAATGGTTAGAACTGAGGTTGTGAGATCAAACTCACGCTGCTCCTGGGCAAGTCACTTAATCCCCCCCATTGCACCAGATACATTAGACAGATTGTGAGCCCTCCATGACAGACAGGGAAAAATGCTTTAATACCTGAATAAATTCATGTAAACCATTCTGAGCTCCCCTGGGAGAATGGTAGAGAAAACTGAATAAATAAATAGTGTGAAAAGTTTCAGCTTCTGATAACCAGAGCTGGTATTGTGACATCACAATGCCTCATTCCACCAATGCCTAAGAGCCAACCTCAGCAATGATGTCACAATGGCTCGATTGTCCTTTACTTGGCTCACTTTTGCTACATTTTGATTTCTAGAGTGGCGCAGTGGTTAAAGCTACAGCCTCAGCCTCCTGAGGTTGTGGGTTCAAACCCCCGCTGCTCCTTGTGACCCTGGGCAAATCACTTAATCCCCCCATTGCCCCAGGCACATTAGACAGATTATGAGCCCACCAGGACAGTCAGAGAAAATGCTTGCGTACCTGAATAGATTTGTGTAACCGTTCTGAGCTCCCCTGAAACTTAAATGAATATATAAAAGTTCTCTTGAGCTACTCCCTTCTTCCATCAAACTGGATCTATGTAGTATTTGAAGGAATGATTTATAAACCATCAAACTATCAAGGACAATTGAAGGAAGACTTATCTATTTTTCTTCTGCTTGCTTTAGGACAATAAAATGTTGAAGCTCTCATTTCCTTCTGAAGAAGTAAATAGTTTTCCTTGGCAACTCCTAATATGTAATGTTTGTAAGGCCGGGAAAAGTTGCAGTGCTTAAGTGTCTGATTGCTACGCTGGTTACCATTTCTTATCTCCTGTAGGTGCTGTAAACCTTATCTCGCTGTGTGGCATTTGTGTTGCAGCATGAATGACAGCTATGTTTTGAATTGATTAAGAACTGTCCTCTCCCAGTGTGAGAAAATTCTCAAGAGTTTTTAACGTACGCATGTGGAGAAATCTGAATGCATCATAAAACCGTTGACTTTGGTTGGCTCTATAGCAGTGATTACTCACTGATGTTCAGGTTGCTGAGAATAGCCTTCAGAATTAACACATTCTTTTCGTTTTACACCGTTGCTTTTACAGCTAGTAAATTAGTGAAACGAACCTTGAAGAGTAATAGGCATACCATAAACACCTTGAAGGCATCATACAGTACTGCATTGACAATCTTTTTTTAATAAAATTGATTTTCAGGAGGGGGGAAGTGATGTTGATTTTCAGGAGGGGGGAAGTGATGTCGCCACCCAAGCTGGACAGCTGAACGCGGAGCTCCACATGCCCGGGCCTTAATTAAGCTCCCCTATCGCCAGAACAGCATTTAATTGGCGTATGAAAGCTGCGTGGACATAAGGTGGACCCGTGGCTAGCATCTGTATAGTGTGAATGGCCTCCACTAGCCGTAAAACATTAAAAGACTCTGCATTTGTGTTGGGTAGTGTGGGAGCCTCCAAGATGGTGGCGCAGGCTGCACAGCCTGCGACCACACTGGACTCAGCTGTAACCCCGGAGTTGGAAAACTCAGTGCTGGCCCCGTCGGAGCCGATGGGGGAATTAAAAGATCTCCTGTATGAAATTAAAGCAGACCTAAAATCGGTGCTGGCTGAGCTTTCTTCATTGGCTGCGGATCTCCGGGGTGAGATAGCGGAGTTTGGGCACCGCATCACAGAGACGTAAGAATGCTTGGATGAGCACCAGGATCAGCTTCAAGACTTAGATCTACATGCAAAAGATTTACTTATGCAGCAAACATATATATTAGGTAAGCTGGAGGATTTGGAGAACCGGGGTAGTTGCTCGAATATCTGAGTGCACGGCATACCTGAACTAGCTTAATATGCCAACTGTGAAAGAGAAGTACAGCAGGTGGCTAGCATGCTGCTCTCCACAGATACTTCTTTGGTGTCTCCTGATACTATTGGCATCGAACAGGTGCGTCGAGCCTTCAGAACCATCCATGGCAATTGGCCGGGAGATATAATTGCCTGTTTTTCTGACTTTAAAACTAAAGAAGCAGTCATGAAAGCAGCTCGAGCCTAACCTAATCTCAAGTGGGATACCTTCGAAATTGAATTGTATCAGGATCTAGCATCTGTGACGCTTCAGAGGCGAACGGAGATAAAATTGATTTTCAAATATAATCAAAGTCTAACTAAAGTTTATCTGCTATAATTTGATTAACTGACCCTCTGATCTTCTCGACCTCTATGCACCACACCACCAAGTGTCTTAAAACAATAACGCTAACAGAAAAATGCATTATAAGTAAGTTTTTTGGCTAAAATTATAGAGAAGGTAGGTTGTCTCATTTAGTGGTTTGCATCTAGAATCAAAAGTTGTTTGGGAGCTGGAGAGGATTCTGGGTTCTGGTAACTGGCAGTGGTGTTGCAGGAGATCACCAGTCAGCCTGGTAGCAGCGGGATCTCCTGATGCTGGGTTGGAAGAAGTGTGGGATTTAAGGGAGCTGGTGCATCAGCAGCACTGCCAGGTTCTACTGCCCCATCTGCGATGAGGGGCAGTTCAGATGAGGCAGTGCACAGCTCTGGGGGTTGATTTAGCAGCTACTGTCTATGCAGAATGAAGAAGTTCATGCTTTAGGGCCCATGGAAGCAAAGCTGGTTTTGGCAAAAACAGTGTCCATGTTGTCGAAGGAGGTGCATAATAGGAAAGTTCTTGTTAGACGCCATTGACTCATGTTCAAGTTCTAGCAACTTGATGAACATCATCAAGTTTTTATGGTAGAATACAGAAGTAGATTGCCAGGCCTTTCTTCTTCGCAATCTAAATTTGATATTGTCACTGTTGTCGCATCCAACGCAATCCTCCGCCTCCAACACTGCCCATCTGCTGCCGCCCAGATGGGTGGTACGTCGTTAGTCTGACATCTCCGCTGAAGCCTGTCCACCTTGGGAGGACCTACCGGTAGTGAAACTACCGACGGCATAGCTTTCAGCAAGCTCCAGTGGCACAACTGGCCCATGTACCATGACCAGAGAGGAAGGTGCTAGTCTTTATAAAATAGACACTTTCTCGGCCTCCCAACCTAAGCACGTCATTAAAAAATTACCTGCTGTGAAGGTTTAAGAGGGTGCCTAATGCAAGAGGTGTTTTCAGGTGCCTATTTCAAGTTTCAAGTTTTATTAAAATTTTGATGTATCACAATATCATTAATTCAAAGCAATTTACAATTAAAACATGGTCTTAATTATTAACTAAAACCAACACAGACGGACATGACGTACCAATACATAAGGGAAGTAGGGAGAACTACAATAAGTATAGTAAAGGATACATAAAAGGAAAATACAAACGGAGGGTAAGAAATTTTAAAAGTATTGATAAAAACATAATAGAAAATTAAGAACTTTTTTTAAAAAAATTTTTTAATTCAATTTCTAAGAGCCTAAGACAGAGGACAAGTGAGTTTAATCAACGAATGGGATCAAAAGAGACTCCGATAATTAGGTCTCAAAAGCATCCTTGTGCAACCAGCATTTTAACAGTCCTTTAAATGTACTTAGCGATTTTTCTTCCTTAATAAATGATGGGAAGGAATTCCATATTCTGGGCGCTGTAACCGCAAAGATCGAATCTTGTCTTGCATTTATTATACTTAGGGGTCCTTTTATCAAGCCGCGCTAGCGGGGTTAGCGCGTCGGACATTTCATCTCGCGCTAACCCCCGCGGCCAGCTAAACAACTAAGGCCTGCTCAATGCAGGCGGTTTAACAGCTTGATAAAAGGACCCCTAATTGGTGGAATTACTAGAAAGTTTTTGTCCTCTGATCTCAAACTTCTAGTAGGAATATATGTTGATAACGATAACTAGGCACCTACTTATCTCTATCAAATACTAGTTTAAGTGGGAGAAATGGCAGACATGGACATTTGCACCTTCTCTGGAGCAGCTATACCTATGCATAGATTAGTGTATATTATAGATTTGTATACTGCCTTTTTGTACTTTTACAACCATAAAAGTGGTTTACATACAGGTATTTCAAGCATTTTTCTCTCTCTGTCCTGGTGGGCTCCCACTCTACCCAATGTACCTGGAGCAATGGGGGATTAAGTGACTTGCAACTCCTATAACTTTCTCACTTATATTCAAGCAATGATTTACTTATGCCACAATTTAAGAACATAAGAAGTTGCCTCCGCTGAGGCAGACCAGAGGCCCATCTCGCCCAGTCCACTCCCGCGGCGGCCCATCAGGCCCATTTCCTGAGCAGTGGTCCCTGACTATCCCTATGACCTACCTCTACTCCTATCTGTACCCCTCAATTCCTTTATCCTCTAGGAACCTATCCAAACCTTCTTTGAAGCCTTGTAACGTGCTCCGGCCTATCACAGCCTCCGGAAGCGCGTTCCATGTGTCCACCACCCTCTGGGTAAAAAAGAACTTCCTAGCGTTTGTTCTAAACCTGTCCCCTTTTAATTTCTCCGAGTGCCCCCTTGTACTTGTGGTTCCCCATAACCTGAAAAATCTGTCCCTGTCTACCTTTTCTATACCCTTCAGGATCTTGAAGGTTTCTATCATGTCTCCTCTAAGTCTCCGCTTTTCCAGGGAGAACAGCCCCAGCTTTTTCAGTCTGTCAGTATATGAGAGGTTTTCCATACCCTTTATCAGTTTAGTTGCTCTTCTCTGGACTCCCTCAAGTACCGCCATGTCCTTCTTGAGGTACAGCGACCAGTACTGGACACAGTATTCCAGATGCGGGCGCACCATTGCACGATACAGTGGCAGGATGACTTCCTTCGTCCTGGTCATGATACCCTTCTTAATGATACCCAACATTTGGTTTGCTTTTCTTGAAGCTGTGGCGCACTGTGCCGACGCCTTCAAAGTTGTGTCTACCATCACTCCCAGGTCTCTTTCAAGGTTACTTACCCCTAGCAGTGATCCCCCCATTTTGTAGCTGAACATCGGGTTCTTTTTCCCTACATGCATGACCTTGCATTTCCGTACGTTAAAGCTCATTTGACACTTTTTGGCCCATTCTTCTAGTGTCGTTAGGTCCCTTTGCAGATCTTCGCAGTCTTCCGTGGTTTCAACCCTGCTGTAGAGTTTGGTGTCATCCACAAATTTAATAACCTTACATTTTGTTCCCGCCTCCAGGTCATTAATAAATATATTGAACAGGAGCGGTCCCAGCACCGACCCCTGCGGAACTCCGCTGGGACCGCTCCTGTTCAATATATTTATTAATGACCTGGAGGCGGGAACAAAATGTGAGGTTATTAAATTTGCAGATAACACCAAACTCTACAGCAAGGTTGAAACCACGGAAGACTGCGAAGATCTGCAAAGGGACCTAACGACACTAAAAGAATGGGCCAAAATTGGCAATTGAGCTTTAACGTACGGAAATGCAAGGTCATGCATGTAGGGAAAAAGAACCCGATGTTCAGCTACAAAATGGGGGGATCACTGCTAGGGGTAAGTAACCTTGAAAGAGACCTGGGAGTGATGGTAGACACAACTTTGAAGGTTCATTGAAAGTGTCATGCACATCACATCGGAATGAGGGGAGAGCCTCAGAACCCCGTGCAGTAATAATGTCAATCACTGCACTAGAAAGGGAAAAGATCTTCACCGGCTCTTGACCCCCCTCCTACCTACAGCAGACACAGTAAATGTTTCAAAATGGTGTCAGAAAAGTCAAAACTACTTAGCTTGTAAGTACCTACGTTCAGATGTGATGTATTGTGCATGACACTTTCAATGAAATTGTGGCATAAGTAAATCATTGCATGAATATAAGTGAGAAAGTTATAGGAGTTGGATTTGATTTTCTTTCTCATTCCTGTATAGAAGATTTTTTGGGGTATACAGGATTAAGTGACTTGCCCAGGGTCACAGGAAGCAGTGTGGGATTTGAACCCACAACCTCAGGGTGCTGAAGCTGTAGCTCTAACCACTGCACCACACTCTCCTTTGGAAGTGAGCCACGCATAGAACAATGAAGCCATCACTGATGAAGTTGTCTCTTAGGCATTGGTGGAAGGAGGCATTATGACATCAGAGAAAGGGATTGGGACTTGTATACCACCTTTTTGTAGTTTTACAAACATACTCAAAGTGGTTTTACCTACAGGCATTGCAAGCATTTTTTCCTATCTGTCTTGGTGAGTTCACAGTCTAGCTAACGTACCAGGGGCAGGATTAAGTGAATTACCTAGGGTCACAGGGAGGTTTGAACCCACATCCTGAGGGTGCTGAGACTGCAGCTTTAACCACTACTCCACACCCTCTTACCCACTGACAAAGTGTGCACCATCATATGATAAGGCTCATAAGCTCTATCATTTAGGGAATCCAGCCTGTGGCTCTTCTTTCATTATTAGATCATTGGATGCAAACTCATCATTCAGCTTTTTATTTTTGGCTCTGAAGCTCTGGAATAATTTACCAGGATTCATTCATTCTGAATTGTCACATAAAAAGTTTAATATTCAAAGCCCACTAATATGGCTATATTTTTAAAACTCCATTTATTTTGGGTAACACAAGCTCCACTCTCAGATATGTACATACAGTGAAATTATTTATTTGGATTTAACTCTCAATAGTTCCATGTGAGCTACATTCAAGTACACCAGGAATATCCCTGTTTCTGGAGGACTTACAGCCTAAGGGGCCCTTTTGCTACTGCGGTGAAATCTGGGCTTAGCATTCGAACTGGGACTTTACCGTGCATTAAGCCTAGATTTAACAGTGTACTTTTAAGGGCAAAATATAATACAGAAGTACTTACCACCTCTTATCCAGTTAGCACACACTAGTCATAAGGCACCAGCTGGATAATACAGGAACACCCACTCTCTGCCCATGACACGCCCCCTCCCAAAATATTTTAAAAAATCAATAAAACACATGCAAACAGGTAAAATACTTTAACACATTTCTACAGTGGCCTTTTGGCGTGCTCTAACCATGCGTTAAGAGCTTAACATCCTTTCGTAAAAGGACCCCTACATTTGTACCTGAGACCGTGGAATGGTACGCGACATGGGATTTGAACCAGGTTTTCCTGGTTGTCTGTACATTTTGTACTTGTTTCATTTTACAATTTTTAGCTGTAAGGATTTAGTTGTAAGGATTTAGTTGATCTGCTTTCATTCTCTTTGTCTTTATGAGAGATTTATTTTTCCTATTAGCTTTGGTTCTCCATTGAAATTACACCTTCTCATTCCTTCCAGGAAGTTCTTTTTCACACAGAGGGTGGTAGATACATGGAACGCGCTACCAGAGGATGTGATAAACAGGAGCACGCTACAGGGGTTCAAAGAAGCTTTGGATAGGTACTTGGAAGACAAAGGGATTGAGGGGTACAGATAAGAGTAGAGGTAGATTATAGGGATGGGATTAGAGGTAAGTTACACAATTAATCAGGGACCACTGTTCAGGCACTAGGCCTGATGGGCCGCAGCGGGAGCGGACCGCTGAGCAGGATGGACCTCTGGTCTGACTCAGCGGGGGCAACTTCTTATGTTCTTATGTTCAGTAGTCCTCATATTCAGGTACAGCATCTTCCACTAGGATTTTCCATACAACATAACGTGCAGGCCTTGTTCCATACTATGAAAACAACAAAAATATAGGTTATGTTTTCATTCTTTGTTTCCTGCTGGATATTTATGGCTTAGGTTTGTTTCTTCTTTTCCCAAAATGTCCTTCCATGCTACAGAAGTGAGTTTTGACCATGACTGGCTTTTGTTTTGCAAGTGTCATTTGTAAACAGGCCCCATGCTGACTTGTTGAATAGACCCAAAAGCTCAGTTCAACAAAAGCAACAAAGACTTAGGAAGTGGAACCACTTTTCAATTTCCTATTCATGTAAATGATACCTTATCGTGCCACGGGTTATGCTGGAGCCCTTTGGATCAATATATGACATTTGTACAACTTTTAGTGCTTTTTACGAACCGCAATAAATAGCTAATGCTATTGCCTAAATGCTGCTTCGTAGATCCATGAACAGGAATCTTGTGAAAGAAAGATGCCAGATTAGGGAGCCAAATCTAGCTCTTTGTCATTTCCAACCTCAGTGCAAGCTTGTCCTATTTCTGACATTAGGGAACAAGAGAGATTAGGAAACAACAGACGTCCAAAATTCCTTTGCAAAATTTGTTTGCCGCATAAAACAATAGATAGTTAAAAGCCCAAAATGGCTATGTTTCGCCCTTGCAAGGGCTGCATCAGGAGCTGTAAAACCAGGTGCAATCCAACAAATATTACCTAATAGCAAATGCTTTCTTCCTCTCCGTATATAGTCCTTGTAAGGGCGAAACATGGTTGTGTCGGGCCTTTAATTATTTATTTATTGTTTTATGTAGCGAATAAATTTTGCGAAGGAATTTTGGACATTTGTTGTTTTTTGATCCCCTCTCTCGTTCCCTAACCTGGATCATGTGGATCGGTCGCCCGTTTGCTTTTTGGAAATATTTCTGACATTGACAACTTGTCGGAGGTATTGGCGGTATAAAAATAAAGCTTATACTATTACTACTTCTTCTTACGTTTAAAACCACTGGCTCATAATTTAACACATGAAAATTGCACATTTACTCTTGACGTTTCTTGTTTTGTGGCTATGCAAATCAGCTTGGACAGTTTTAATTTAACACAACTCTGGTGAACGTAGGCGGTGGCACATTGTCTCCGAAGCAGTGCACCAAGCTGTGTGGAACACAGTTTTGATCTGACTGATAGGGCCAACTTAATGTCTTTTAGATAGGCTGTTGAGGTAGATAAATCAAGGCACTTGCATTACAAGATAAACAGAGCCATCACTCATCCATATGTTATGTTTTAGGCCTATCAGTTCCAGCAGCCTGCCCCGCAGGAAGCTAAGAACCAGGTTTTCTCTTTGTCTGATTCTACTAAGGGCCAGTCACTAGGCCCACCTCCATCAGGAATTACTCTGTGGGGAAGATCAATTCTTTCCCTCCTACAATTCATCCTCCTTTTACTGCTGCCAGTTTGTGTTTGACATATGTATTTTGTGTTGTTTGAAAGATGACCTCTACTGTACTGTCACTTACTGGCATGGTCTTGACAAATACTAAAGAACAAAGCTGAAAGATCTCCCAATTATTATGAGACTAATATAGGGAACAGGAACGGGGACTTGTATACTGACTTTTTATCGCTTTGGCATTTCAAAGCGGTGGGCACTGGAGGATTAAGTGACTTGCCCAAGGACACAAGGAGCAGCACTAGGATTTAATCTCACAACCTCCAGGTGCAGAGGCAGAAACTCAACCAGTGAGCCACAGCGCTTCCTCAGGATGAAGCTTTATCATAATGAACCTACTATTACATTCATAATCTATGAAACATGTAGCTGATACCAGTAATATACCAACTGTGTCAAAAAAAAAAATCTACATTTTTTATGTTTTAAATTCTTTATTCATTTTTGCATGTTACAACAAGTGTAGCAGATAAACTCATATGAACTTAAAAATACACACTTGATTAACTCTCATATAATACATTAAGTATAACAATTCATTACAAATTAATATTCTATAATATTTTAAATATTATGTAATAAACCTAATATTTAAATTATTCTTATTAAATAGAAAACCCTCCCCTCCCATCACAATATTACATACAAGTACCATTACATTGAAACTATTGATATAATCATATATTATGAAATAACAAAAATAAAACCCACCCATTTCCCTTCTAATCAAATATCTTATCTTGGGAAAAGTTAATCATTCATTACAAAAATCTGTTAATGGTCCCCAGATCTTCTGAAATTTACCAAAATATCCTTTTTGCGTTGCTATTGTACGTTCCATTTTGTATATATGACATACAGAATTCCACCAAAAGTTGTAATTAACCTGTCATACTTTTTCCAATTGTATGTTATTTGCTGTACTGCTACTCCAGTCAAAATAAATATTTGACGAGATTTGACTCCTTGCTCTCATTGTTGTTCCAAATAAAATAGTATCATATGTCAAGGCTACCGGATTTTCCAACATCCTATTAATTTGAGGCCAAATTGATTTCCAAAATGTTCTTTTAACAGGCTTTATATATTGGTCCAAATGGTGTAAATTTGGTAGGCAACAGTAGACTTGGATGGCTATTATAGATCCAACAAAAACGAAAAAGGAAACAAAAAACAAATGAAAGTGCTCAGAACCAATATATGGTAAGAAAGTGACCAAACCAGGGCAGCAACCCCTGTAAGGACTTTCAAAGAGTCTCTCATTGCATCATCCTCAAACGGTAGAAAGGTATTTAAATTTTGGTGAGTGTCTTTTTATACTATTTTTCTTCTTTTTTCTAGTAAATGTCCATTTAAAATGTCCAATGCTTAAGTGAAAACTATGATCCTCAAAGTAGGCAAAACTTAACTGTGAGTATTTAGGAAGCCAACTTGCTACAGCAGGTACAGGTAGGTCCTAACGCATTTCGCCGACAGGCTTCTTCAGAGAACCCCCATGCTGGATGGAACATCAAGTTCAACAACTTCCTAACGAAAGAAGATAGAGACCAACCATTATAAGTAATCAAACCCTATACACTCTCACAAACTCACGACCCATATCTGTTTGAATTTCAACCAGTTGTTATATTGGGTATTATAGATCCAAAACAGAAAGAAGAAAAAGGCGAGTCATTAAACTGAATAATAACAAAACTATATAATAAAAATAAGATCACATCTGAGTAAAAACCTGTGGAAAAGATTGCTGTTAAGTCTACATGTCTAATACAATATTTGTAATCTGCCTAGAACTCCACTAAGTGAGGATTTGGTGGGATATAAGTCTGAACATAACTTAAAACATATGACTTTTAATTATTATGATTTGAAACTTCAGGTTTTAAAGAACCTTCTCTTGTTAACTTTAAAGTCCTTTAACCATAAGTGTTTTCTAATGTTATTTTATTTTTAAACCCATTTAAAATCATATCACTATTGTATCTTGAAAGAAAGAACCCTTCATTAAAAGTCCTCATTTCAAAACCCAAGAAAACTGCATTGGGAAACCATTGCGTGGTCCATGTTTTGCCCAATTGGGCTGCTTCGTGGAAGACTTAAGGGGGGAAAGGGATTGGGTCTTTAGTTGATGAAAATTAGTCACAATGTACTGATTCCGAAATCTTACATATTCATTTAAATCCAGAAAAACATACACGGCAGCATTTTAGAAAGGACATTCGAATTGGAATTGAGACATCTAGGTCAGGATGTGTCACATTCCACTAGTGTTTTAGAATGGGATCCCCTATCTTAGAGCCTTTGACAGTGTTCCACACAGATGTCTAATAAATAAACTGAGTGCCCTCGGGATGGGTCCCAAAGTGATAGGCTGGGTCAAGAACTAGTTGAGTGGAAGGCGACAGAGGGTAGTGATCAATGGAGATCGCTCTGAGGAAAGGGATGTTACCAGTGGTGTACCTCAAGGTTCTGTTCTTGGGCATGAGTCGAGTCTCTTTCATTTGAAAGGAAACTCTGCAATGAGAGGGCATAGGATGAAGCTAAGGGGTGATAGACTCCGCAGTAATCTAAGGAAAAACTTTTTTTACAGAAAGAGCGGTAGCTGCATGGAACAGTCTCCTGGTAGAGGCGGTAGAGACAGAAACTGTGTCTGAATTTAGGATTCCGGAATCTTGCTGCTCTTTGGGATTCTAGAATGTTGCTAATATGTAGATTTCTGCCAGGTACTTGTGACCTGGAAGATTGGATACTGGGCTAGATACTGGGCTAGATGGACCATTGGTCTGACTCAGCATAGCTATTCTTATGTGCCAGAACATAAACATCTCAGCTATTTTAGAACCATAGTCATAGAGATCCATATTAGAGAATTACACGGGGACAAATTTTTCCCTGTCCCTGCAGGAACTCAATTTCCCTGTCCCATCCCCGCGAGGTTTCTCCCTGTCCTTGCCCCATTCCTGTTAGCTCTGTCTTAACTGCACAAGTCTTGGACACGTATGATTTTAAAGTGTTTGAGGGTTGTGCAGACAAGGCTGGAGCTTGCAGGAATGGGGCAGGGACAGGAAAAGATCTCTCCGGGAGGGGATGGGAAAATTAGTTCCCGCGAGGATGGGAAAAAATCTGTCCCCGTGTCATTCTTTCCTCCACTCAAGGGCACTCAGCGCAAAAAGATGTTTGATAGCCTTCTGGCGACGCAAAGCAGCAAAACTTAACCACTCCATCTCCAACCTGTTGACGGCAACAGGCGACTTCAAAACTTTTCGAAAAGAAATCAAAACCCTACTTTTCAAAAATTTTATCCAGATATCTTAACCCAACCCTTCCCCCTCCTCCTAGATAAATTCTCCCCCCAAACCTCCACTTAAATAATCTCTTCCTCCCCAAAACACCAACCAAGTATTCAGATCCCTGAAATGTAACGTAATCTTATTTGTACTCTAACGGTAATCTATTTGTTATATCACACAGCAACGTACAGTCAATTTAATATCCAATTTGCAAGTTCTTCCGGAATTAATCCAGCTACCTCTCCTCCCTTGTAACCAAAAAAAAACCAACAAAACAACCCAAAACTGTTGTAACTTCACTGGAAATGTCCAGTTAGCTCTTTTGTAATCCGCCTTGAACTGCAAGGTATAGGCGGAATAGAAGTCCCTAATGTAATGTAATGTAATGTAATTCTCCCTTTCCAGTTTGGCTTTCAAGGGCAAAATCAAGCACTGGGGGTTAGTGGGGGCAGCCTCCTCTAATCCGTGCAGTTGAACATTGCTCAATAGATCTCCTAGGTAGCAGGTGTAATTCCCAGTGCCATTCTGTTAGGACATAGATGTTCATTCCCATTTTGAGATGAGGAATAAACATTTTTTAAAGGATGCATGTCATGGGAAGAAAAAGTCCAATATCCAATTCCAAGCTTCCAACCTTTCAAGCATTCTTTCTATATTACACCTTTAATCTGGCGTTGCTGCTTCTGTTTTAGCCATAGACCTCAGAAACACCCCTCCTCCGTCCCATACAGACTATGTTCTCATAACGGGGAGATTCAGGTGTAACCTCCTCATCGGTCAAGGCTTAAATTTTAATAGCTAATGCTCAATACTTTTATGTTTTTTTAAACACTTTTTATAACTTTTAAAACGACTAATGAAGTATGTGTACTTATCTTCAAAAGTGTTGCTGTACTAGGCTGGTGGACCCGACATGTTTCGCTGCTGTTTGGGGGCTATTTTGTGAATGAATGGTCATCTATTTAGTTAGTTTTTGTCAAGTGCTGATGTCAGCACCAAGCAGCCCTCTGATAGGTTGTAGGATGGAGAGAGGGGGGGGCGGGTCTTTCACAGCTTGCACTTTAAAAAGAGACTTGAAGCTGGCCGCCGCCATCTTGTATTTGAAGAGTCTATGCGGGACGGTGGTTAACGGCATGGTAAGAGACAGCAAAAGTTTTGGTAGTGATAGTTTACAGTATGGGACTAAGGGAGTTGCGTGAGCGGCTTAGTAATATGATTCTGTATTTTTTGCTTTAGTGTGGATCCCTGACGAAGCGGCAGCGAAACATGTCGGGTCCACCAGCCTAGTACAGCAACACTTTTGAAGATAAGTACACATACTTCATTAGTCGTTTTAAAAGTTATAAAAAGTGTTTAAAAAAACATAAAAGTATTGAGCATTAGCTATTAAAATTTAAGCATTGACCGATGAGGAGGTTACACATGAATCTCCCCGTTATGAGAACATAGCCCGTATGGGACGGAGGAGGGGTGTTTCTGAGGTCTATGGCTAAAACAGAAGCAGCAACGCCAGATAAGGATCTAAAGGTGTAATATAGAAAGAATACTTTAAAGATTGGAAGCTTGGAATTGAATATTGGATTTATGCTACATGGTGATAATTCCAGGAATAAGACTTGAAATAGTGCCTTATAAGGTTGTTTAATGGGAAGAAAAAGGGCATTCCTTGCTATATTGGGCCACTGAGTAACATTTCTTATTTAATAGGTGCTCACTGCATGTATTTAGGCCTGGTTTTCATTGTCCCAAATGGGTGCACCTAAATGTTAGTCAAGCATAATGAAGGGAAGAGACTTAGTAGATAAAGACAGGTTGTTCACCCTCTCCACAGTAGAGAGAACGAGAGGGCACTCTCTAAAGTTAAAAGGGGATCGATTCCGTACAAATGTAAAGAAGTTCTTCTTCACCCAGAGAGCGGTAGAAAACTGGAACGCTCTTCCGGAGGCTATTATAGGGGAAAGCACCCTCCAGGGATTCAAGACAAGGTTAGACAAGTTCCTGATGAACCGGAACGTATACAGGTAAGGCTAGACTCAATTAGGGCACTGGTCTTTGACCTAGGGGCCGCCGCGTGAGCGGACTGCTGGGCACGATGGACCACTGGTCTGACCCAGCAGCGGCAATTCTTATGTTCTTAAGTGTGATTCTATATAAGGCGAGTGCCTTTTATAAAATCATATACACAGTTCTGATCAGCGGTGATTTTTTTAGGTGCCATATATAGATTTTGGGAATATGTGCCTGTACTGCAACTCTGTCTCTCACACACACTCCCCCCACTAAGAATACCTACACATATCTTGCAGGAGGTGCACAGACATTATGCACGTAAATGGCTCTGCAATTTTAAGCATCTCATGCAGGTAAAGCCAACTTTACACATGGAGAATCCTATATACACTCAAAAAAATTCCTTGACAAAACCTATGCCTTCCAAGCAGCCAAACTAAACCCTTGGCTGGCCCAAATGGTCCTCAAAGTCCAGAACTACCTCAACTTCAGAAAAGCACTTAAAACCCACCTATTCCGAGACCAAGACCTTTAATGCCCCTTCTTCAATCCTCCTCCTCCCTCCTACCGAAACTTCTCCCCCCCCCCTGTCTCCCTCCTCTCCCCCCTTCTTTCTCCTTGCTGTTCGCAACTCTATGATCAATTTGGCATGTAATCACTTGTAATTTGTTCTAACCAATGTGAACCGCCTAGAACTCTTCTGGGTATGGCGGTATACAAAAATAAAGTTGTTATTATTATTATTATTATATAAAATAACACTCCTCCCCCATAGACAGCTTTAAAGGAAGAAAGCTGCTTTTATTTTTATTTTTTAATTCAATTTTCTATACCGTTCTCCCAGGGGAGCTCAGAATGGTTTACATGAATGTATTCAGGTACTTAAGCATTTTTCCCTGTCTGTCCTAGTGGGCTCACAATCTATCTAATGTACCTGGGGCAATGGGGGGATTAAGTGACTTGCCCAGGGTCACAAGGAGCAGCGTGGGTTTAAACCCACAACCTCAGGGTGCTGAGGCTGTAGCTTTAACCACTGCACCACTCTAGAAATCAAAATATAATAAAAGTGAGCCAAGTAAAGAACAATCAAGCCATTGTGACATCACTGATGAGGTTGGCTCTTATTGGTGGAATAAGCAAGCCCGAGAGCTAGTCTCGACGGGCGACCCTAACGCAGGGCTGGGTGGCCCGCTGAGTCGCTCGTTGGGCTAGCTAGACAAGAGGGAGTAGGATAGGTAGAAAATAAGAGAGTGGGGGGGGCGGGGGGGGGGGGGCGGTTCGTAGTCCTCCTCTCCTCGGGTTGTCGCAGCCGAAGGGGATTGTGGGTGGGAGGGGTTAAAAGGGAGGCATGCTCGGAGGACTTAAACGGTTTGGTCCTCCGTCGACAGCTGGGGTTCGTGATCGCAGACACTTTGTGCGGATTTCGGCCGGGATTCGGGCCGATTTGCGGATGTGGTCTCTGTTTCTTGAGTGCTTCAACGGTTCGCTTCCCATTCAACAGCCGGAGGTTACTAATTTGGATCTCGAACTGCAATCTGACGCGGCGGGGGGTATTGGTTTCGGTCTTTACTTCCAGGGCGATTGGTGCACGGTGGCTTGGCCTGAGGCTTGGCGGCTGGCGGGAATTACCCGTAATGTCACGCTGCTGGAGCTTTTTCCATTGCTGGTGGCTTGTGAGTTATGGCCGGACAGGTTGCGGAACATGCGAGTGGTGTTTTGGTGTGACAATATGGGGGTCGTGGAAGTAGTCAACAGGCAGTCGGCAAAATGCTTACGGTTAACTGCGTTGATGCGCGAGCTTGTCGTGCGCTGTTTGCGACTTAACCTGTTCATTCGGGCGCGGCACGTTCCTGGGGTGCAAAACAGACTTGCTGACTCTTTCTCGTTTTCGCTTTTTGCAGTTTCGACAGCTGGCACCGGAAGCGCAGCCAGAGGGATTGCAGATGCCAGAGCATTTGTGGAGCCTGGTGGGGATCGGATCTGGTACTTCTTACAACGCTCGGTAGCTCCGTCTACGTGGGTACGGTACAACAGGGGTTTTGTAACAATATCTGGTTTTCTTCAGTCTCGGGGATGGACCCCTGGACCTGTGTCTGAGACGCAGCTGGCAGACTTCTTGGCCTCGTCGCAGCTTCAGGGCTGCTCTCGAAGCGCGGCGGTGGGTCATCTTGCGGGCTTCACATTCTTTTGCAGGGCCTTTGGGTGGTCTTGCCCTTCGTCGGGGTTTCTGCCTCGTCGGATGTTGGCGGCTTGGGGTTGGATGGCTCAGCGGGTGCCTGACTCTCGTTTGCCTATTACACATGATTTGTTGGTTGATCTCGTCAGTGTGCTGCATCAGGTGACGAGATCGGGTTTTGAGGCATGCTTGTTTCGGGCGGCTTTCTCCTTATCCTTTTTTGGAGCGCTGCGAGTGGGCGAGTTGCTGGTCCACCCGTCGGATGTACAGGGCCTGCGTGGCCTGCTGCGCAGTCAGGTGTGTATCTCCGGTCCCACGTTACGAGTGTTCATTGCTCGTTCTAAAGCGGATCAGCTGGGCAGGGGGCGTACGTTGATCCTGCATCAGGTGGAGGGTTGTACGTCATGCCCCGTCCGATCGCTGGCTGCCTATATGGCGATCTTTCCTTCCGCAGCCTTGGCGTTGTTGGTGCATGAAGATGATGCTCTTCTCTCACGGTATCAGTTCCTGATGGTGTTGCGTCTGGCTTTAGGCGTGTGTGGTGAGGACCCGGCCAGTTACGGCACTCACTCATTTCGCATTGGGGCGGCTACCAGTGCGTTCGTGGCGGGAGTTCCGGATGCGGCCATTCGTCGGCTGGGTAGGTGGTCGTCGGATGCGTATCGTGGCTATATTCGCCCGTCGGGTTCGACTCGCCTTGATTTGCGGTTGGGGGGGCTTGGAATAGTGGGTTGCTGGTGGGGGTTGATGTTCGGGTCGGTGGTATTGTTATGGGTTGTAGGGTGAGGGTGGGGGGGGCCCCTGCATGACTCCCATTTTACTAACTTTGGATGTTAGTGGTCGATGTCTTACTTGCGGGGTTTGCTTTACAGGTGCTGTGCTGCAGGTCCTGTCTGTTTGGATTTTCGGGCATTCCTTTGTCCACTGGGCTGGGGAGCGTGCTGTGGTCCGGCCCAGCGGTCGTCATTTGGGCCTCGGGCATCAGGGTGTCTTTGTCTCCTGGTGGGGGCAGAGGGGCATGCGCTGGCACCAGTTGCTCCCTCTGCTGAGCGATCTTCGGAGGCGTCCTCGTCGTCCGGATCTATTGATTCTTCACCTAGGGGGCAATGATGTTGATGCTCTTAGTGGCAAACATCTTATTGACATGGTAATTGGGGATTTGGGAGTGGTACAGGGCTGGTTCCCCGAGGCGCGGTTGGTCTGGTGCGATATCATTCCTCGACCCAGCCGACTGGCGTCTCGGCGATGGACCAGAGGGCTCGTTAAGGTTAATAGGCAGGTCGGTCGATGGGTGGAGTCTCGGGGAGGTATCCAGGTTAGGCATGACTGGGTGGATGTGTCTTGTGGGGGGTTGTTTTATAGGGATCGGGTCCATCTGTCCGATATTGGTTGGGATTTGTTATTGGATGACTTCGCCACCTGTTGTGAGCAAGTGTTGGTCTCCTAGCCGCAGCTCTGTTCCTAGTGGGGTGGGGCCTGTAACTGGTTACAGGCCTGTGGCGGTATCCCGAGCTACTGGCTACTGGGGCTCATCAAGGGATGAGCGGTGGGCCGGCTGGGAGCCGTGCCTGGTGGGTCGGTTGACCCTGGATAATGGGGGCATGTGTGGGACATGCCACCCCTCAGACCCTAGCTTGGATGGCGGGGTCGGGGGCCAATTACTTCGGATGGTAGCTCGGGATCAGGTAACAATGGTGATACCATTGTTATGGGGTTTTGTTAATGTTTTGATGTTGGCTGTTAACTTATGTATATTTAATTGTGTTAAATGTCTTAAGAATATGTTATTATTCAATAAACAGGGCTGCGGCCAGGTGTTTTCCAACTAAGGTGTGTTTTGTCTTCTTGGGATTGGTAAGAGGTATGCTGGGACAGGGGGTGTCAAGTTTAACAGGAAGCGGGCCACTCCAGGTACCGCTGTTATGTGACATCACAGTATCAGCTCTAGTTATCAGAGGCTGAAACTTTTCACACTATTTATTTATTCAATTTTCTCTACTGTTCTCCCAGAAGATCACAGAATGGTTTACATGAGTTTATTCAGGTATTCAAGCATTTTTCCCTGTCTGTCCCGGTGGGCTCACAATCTATCTAACGTACCTGGGGCAAGGGGGGGATTAAGTGACTTGCCCAGGGTCACAAGGAGCTGTAGCTTTAACCAATGCGCCACACTCTCCCACTTGTAGCATCCCAAAATACCTGAAAGGAAATACAGCCTAGAGGCGATGAAAAAGCAAACTTAACATATGGCATAGCAGAAAGAAGTAAGATGCTCCACCCCAGCCCACCCCCACGTGAACCTCCAGTCTCTGGAGGACCTCTGCGCATGCACAGATGTCGACGAGATGAGGACTTCCAAAACCCAGATAAACTGCCGGGTTTTGGAAATCCCTTCCTGTTTGTGCATGAGAAAAGGCATAAACTGGTCAGGCCAACACCGAGCGCTTGCTGTCTTTTTACTGTGGGGAGAATATGCAAATGTCTGCCTAAAGAATGAGATACATTCCTAATTCTGTAGAGGCCTGACAAGGGTGAAAAGCACATAAGACAGATCGGTCTCCTGGCCCTCATCAACATGCAGGTTCCAGCCATCTCTAGTCAAAAGGCTGGAAATGCCTGTTAAGAATTCAGGCTGACCCAAGACTTCTCATCATGTTTCTCTTTAAGTGCCTTGACCTCCAGGGGGTACTGTAGGAAACCTTCCCCACCTCTCCGCAGGACTCTGCTGTTTCAGCATATTCACTTGAAATGTTTCCTCTCGTATAGATAAGGTAGTACAGTTGCTACTTTAAGGTGCTTGGATGCACAGAACTCAAGGTGACGGAACAAAAAGACCACGTATTTAACTTATGGGCCTATGCTCAAAAGATTTGTGGTACCTGAGTGGTAATTGAATCAGGCACTGACAGGAAAGTTAAGATTAAAAATAAAAAAAATGCCGTGGCACGCTTATCCCTAACCTGCCACATCTTCCCAGCACCCCCAAACATATCCCTGGTGTCTAGCGACACCCACCTTGACCCGGCACCCCATTACTTCCCCCCCAATATAAAAAGATTCCTGGGAGGTTTAATGGCCCTGCTCCCTCTCTGCCACAAAAATTCCCTGGTAGTCAAGGGTGTTCTTCCCCCTCAACCCCTCCATTCCATAAAAAAAACTCCTTGTTAGTCTAGTTGTCCCCCCCAGACCCCATACCTGGAAGGAGTAGTAGATAGGACCCTCCCAGTGCTTTCCAGGATACACAGGGCAGGGGAGGGGTACCATATTTTGGCAGAAAATGGCACCCAGAGGCAGTAGTGAGTGGGCATCGCTTTCTTTCTTCCAGGTATGGCAGGGCTAGGCTTGGGGTGGGATTTTTGGGAGACTTAGAAGGGGTCCACTAAACCACCAGGGCATTTTTTTAAAACACTATGGGATGGGGGAGGTGGGGTCAGAAGAGGGGCTGGGAATCCACTGGACTGACAGTGCATCTTTTTAATATGTGGGGGAAAAGAGAGGATTCCTACTGCTATTAATCACTGGTGGTGTGAGGGAGGTTGGCGCCTGGTATCGCCATGCTGTGTGCCCCCCTAGTCTACCCTGCCATGCCATGCACCCCCTGCCCTCATGTGCCTCTTGAAATATCCATCGACACGAGCAGCATCTTCCACCTGCTGCTCATGCCGACCTTGGCTCCCTTCTGACGTCACGTCCTGGCAGGGCCGGATCTTCCTATAGACTAACTAGGCTTCAGCCTAGGGCCTCAAGATCAAGAGGGGCCTACATTCAAATTGTTAGCAAAATTAAAATTACACTATTCTAAAAACAGTGAACACTAAAACACTGAACTGAAAATAAGGAGAAAATCTACGCTTCAGGATTGGAACCGGCTCCGGCCGCAACGGGGCACTGACTTGGCTTCTCCCTTTCTTTTTCTCGTCCTAGGAGGAGGATCGGGGAGGGAAAGACGTCAGTCCGGAAACAGCTGGGCAAAGCCCAGCCCCGCGGGGAGAGAGGCAAAACATGGATCTGTCAGGACAGGGCGGCCCAGACTGGCATCAGGGTGGGGGTGGGGGTTTCAGTGGAAGGAGGATGGGAGGCAGGCGGGCATTGGAGGGGGGGTGAGGTGAGGAAAGACACACTGGGGGCACTATGGACATAGGAAGGGGCAATGTTGTGTGTTATGTTTGATTAGTTATTGTTACAAGTACTACTGTATTTTCACTCATATAACGCGCGCGTTATACGTGTTTTTACAAACCGTGCATAACCTTGCACGGTATACGCGTGAGCGCAGTATATAAAAATTTCTTTACATAAATTTGTGTTTTCCGCGCGCTATACCCGTGTGCGCGTTTTACACGGGTGCGCGTTATCTACGTGAAAATACGGTATATATGGTGCTAAGAATAAATGTCCAAATAAGTGTTCTCGACTTTTTTTTATTTATTATCCGTGTCACATTTTTTATAAAGGTTAGTACCAATAACAACATGTTTCATTTAACATATTGATATATATCACAGTAATGATGTATTTTATTATCTCTCATGTAATTTACAAACTTAAAAATGGGAGGTGAAAGGGCCTCATAAGTGGAATAGCCTAGGGCCTCTTTTCATCTAAATCCGGCCCTGCGTCCTGGTCCCGTGATCAGGAAGTGACGTCAGAAGGGAGACGAGACTGGCATGAGCAGCAGCTAGAAGGTACTGCTCGCACTGGTGAACATTCATAGAGTTACACGAGGGGGGCAGAGAGGAGGAGAGGTGCTGGCACCCTGCAAAAACAGCACCCGGGGCGGTCTGCCCCCTCCCCACCCCCCATGCCACTGGCCGGCACTGCTTCTTTCCTGACAGTCAGACAATCTCTGAGCCCAGTGACAAGGCATTTACTGGTCTGGCATTTTCCATCTTAAACCACCGGAAGTTGGGAGCTCTGCTATCTTTAGTCATTCTCACTATCTTCTCTGCTGGCACATGCCTTGTATTGGTACCAGGGATGTAATTTACTGGTGCAGACGGCCAATAGAGGTTTATTTATCCTGTGATTTGTTACAGTTGCCTGCTGTGTAATGAGATAAAGCCACCCCGGCTGATACTTTGCAACTACAGCTCTGGTTCTTGCATTCTGTAAATGTAGAGTTGCAATTTAGATATGCAAATCTGTGCATTTCATACGGATGCCTTATCATGAATGACGCCTCAATATATTCAAGCCCATGCCTTTTATATTAATGGGCTGTGCTTGAAGAAAGGCTTCAGCTTATCCTAGAAGAAAGAGCGTTGTATCAGCAATTGGGCAATTAAAGGTTTATACGTATTTACTAATGACAACTGAATATTCAAAACACCACTCTTTTGGCTCCCAAACGTAAACGTTTATCAGGATAGCAACACAGTATGGACTAAATTCTCTAAATGGTGCCCCCATTTGGGCGCCGATAAAAAAAAATTAGCGCCAAGCGCTAGTCTATAGATTTTCAGCGGATGCCCTCTTGTGGCCGTGGGCCCTTTAAGAAAGAAGATATCATCTTCCACCTCGATACGGCCCGTGATATATTTAAACGTCTCAATCATGTCTCCTCTCTCTCTACGTTCCTCAAGTGAGTATAGCTGCAATTTAGCGCGCCCTTAGAATTTTTGTTGGGGTCTAAGAAGAAGTTATTGATGTCTAAATTGTAAAAAATGTACTTCTTTATATTTTGTTTCCTTTCGCTTTATCTAAATAAGCTTTTTTGCTTGCTTTGTATTTCAAAATTTAATAAATACCGTGCCCTGAAGCAGTATCTTGCATATGAAACATGCATGTCAGCGAAGGTGCTTTTCAGCTTCTTGGCATAAGCTAAGTTATATGCTTTGCCAGGATTTTACAGATAAGTCTGATCAACTTTAAAATATAAGCTATTTAAATATCTAATAACCTCATGAACATGTGTTAACAATAAGTTCTGTTTAAAAATAGAGGAACCGATGAAGAAGCGTAGCAGCGTTTAGCTCCATAAGTTTGGCATTTTTGTGTACCATGGAGTACTGCTTCTGATGGCTCTTTCAACTTTATATATTTGAATATGGTATGATCCGATTGCATTACTACTCTCCTGAAAAGAACAGTATTTATGAAAACAAGACTGGTCTGGACTTGTGGTTGGTTAGGTGTTGAGTATCAGCCCCCTGCAGAGGTGGCATTCACCACTCCTGGGAGGTGAGAGCCCAGTCTTTGCTCAGCAGTGACACCTAATGGTCAGGTTCAGAATCACTCTAAAGTTAACTGGTGTCCGTAGGAACACAATTTATGACCTCTGCTCAAGTACAGTCACTAGGCTGCGCTGAGTGAGGTAAGGAGCTGGAGAGGGGCAACAGGTAGTTGTGAATGCCTGAAACCCAATTCAAGCCAGTTCTGGATTAGACTGGAAGCCTAAAGGAACAGAAGAAACTACTGGAGGTGAGGGGAGAAGAAACATGCTTGACACCCCCGTGTGGATAAGAAGCAGCAGGAGGCCAGTCTCCCACAGGGAACCTATGCATAGCCCATTCACAGCTTTCCCTCAGTATTCCAAGTTCAAAGACTGATCTTGTTCGTGAAGATAATGAATGCGGGGACAAGGCCTGATATTTACCACATCAAAGCGCAAGAGGCTCTGCTCTCATTGTTCAAGCAAAATTAGCAAGCAGTCAAAAAGACTTGACAGGGATTAGAGAATTTACTAAAAGTAGCCAAACACGTTGTCCTAGGTGAGCATGAGAACCTGCCAGTAACTGGCGAGGGAGACTGACGGTTCAAAGAAAAGATTGAACACATCCAGTTGCAGATCTTTTCATAAACTGACCTCGCAACGACCCAATTGTTGTTATTAGCAATAGAGAATGACACGGTGACAAAATTCATCACCGTTCCCGTCCCCGCGGATAACCGCGGGAAATAATCCCATGTCATTTTCTAGTGTCTATTTCAACCTCAGTCCTTCTACATCAGCATTCTTCAAAGCAAAGCTTGCGGGTCAGTGGTTGTGGCCATTCATACTCTGATTCTTATGTGAGCCAAGGATAATGAAGCCATTGTGACATCACTGATGTGACTGGCTCTTAGGCACTGGTGGAATGAGGCATTATGACATCACAATATCTGCTCTGGATACCAGAGACTGTCATTCTGTAGTGTCTGTTTCAACCTCAGTCCTTCTACACCAGCATTCTTCAAAGCAAAGCTTGCGGGTCAGTGGTTGTGGCCATTCATACTCTGATTCTTCCCTCTCTCCTTAAAGAATGACATGAAGATGGTTTCCCGCGGTTATCCGTGGGGACGGGAATGGTGATGAATTTCGTCACCGTGTCATTCTCTAATTAGCAATAAACAAAAGGCATCTTACAGATTTCCTTGTTCTCTCAGAATCCTTGTACAGTGCAGTTGCATCAACTCTCAGTTTTACACTGCTTTTGTAGAGCGATGTGTAGAGTTAGGGCTAGATCACTAAGGCCCTGGATCCGATCCGTGGCCGGGGGGGGGGGGGGGGGGGCTGAGTCACGAAGTGCCCTCGATGCAAATGAGGGTGATCGGAATCATGCCCCCCCCCAACCGACCGCACGGATCGCTGTCCAGCGATCCCGATGCATGTGGAGACCATCTGTAGATGATCTGCGCATGCACTGTCTCTCCGTGCCTGGCAGAGCTGAAAACAAAATCTTTTTCTATTGATGTGTGGTTTTTAATCGACATGTTTTGAAGGTCCGGTCTCGACTTTTCATTCGTTCCGTTGTCATTTCCAGCCGTCTCCCTGAGATTTGAGAGGTAGAGATTAGATTTTTTTTTTTTTTTTCCCTTGTCTCTGAATTTATGAAAGTACACGGAAATCATCGAGGTAGTTCTGAAGCTAGGCAAGCGTGGAATGCATAAGCTGCTTCTGGTTTTAGAAAAGTCAGTCTCTTACTGGTTTTTTTTTGCTGGAGAATGGCCAGGAGTTTTATACTCTTAACAAACTTCATGAGCCCCTGGTTTTAACCCGTTTTAAACCCGCGGGTTAAAACCACAGGCTTGCACTGCGGGGAAAGGCGGGAGAGTTGGGGAAGAGCGCAGGGTTTTTACACAAGCGACTGGTCGCTTGTTTTTAGATCGGCCAGCCCAGTCAGTGTGCCTGCATTTGAATCGCGTCCTTTCTACTAGCAAGATAGACAGGAATTTATTAGCAAGATAGACAGGAACAGCCACAGTTTGTCTTTGGGTGTTGTCTATCTATGTTTTGGGATCTTACTCGGACTGGCCATTGATAGGTACAGGATGCTGAGCTTGATGGACCAGAAGAGCAGTTTTTAGGTTCTAACCTAACAAGTACATGCTGAAGTAGGGAGAAGAGAATACAGCAGAGACACTCAAATACCTCAATGCAATTAAAAGAAGTTCTAGAACAGTGGTCTCCAACTCAAACCCTTTGCAGGGCCACATTTTGGATTTGTCGGTGCTTGGAGGGCCTCAGAAAAAAATAGTTAATGTCTTATTAAAGAAATGACAATTTTGCATGAGGTAAAACGCTTTATAGTTTATAAATCTTTCCTTTTGGCTGTCTTAATAATAATATTGTCATTTATAGCTAAAGAGACATGATCAAGAAACTGTTTCATTTTACTTTTGTGATTATGATAAACATACCGAGGGCCTCAAAATAGTACCTGGCGGGTCGCATTTTGTCCCCGGGCCGCAAGTTTGAGACCACTGTTCTAGAACAAACTTACTAGCAATAGGACAGATGTCTGTGCATAGCTGAAATGCCTTATTGGGAGTAGGCAGACTAGACGGGCCTTGTGTTATTTATTTTGTTTCCATGTAATGTATAAACACATTAAAACCACAAAAGTTGACACCCCCCCCCCAAGAATTCCACAGAGAAGAAAGTCCAAGAGAAACCAAGAAAACACTGTGGAGTGACGATGATCCTGAAAAGGACTTTAATAAAAAGAAACAAAGTTCCATCCACATGTACAAGAAAACAATCCACATGGAAATGAAATAATCCACATAAAAATCTTTTTCATTGCTATTGGTTTTTGCAGAGCTCTTCTCTCCACATATCAGTTTTACCACAAATCTACCCTCATAGGACCTTTTTGGGACCGTGTTGGGTCCTGCGCTACCAGCGGACTAGGTCCTTTAGGTTTTTGTGTGGATTATTTCATTTTCATGTGGATTGTTTTCTTGTACATTTGGAACTTTGGGACTGTGGTGCCCCGCCGCCCCCTTTACCCAAAATCTGGTAACTCAATCCTCCCCCTACCTCCATCCTCCCAACACACACACTGTGATCTGGTATCTCCCCCCCCCCTCCTCTCTTAAGTCTCCCCCTCCTGCTGGACCAGGTGAGGAACTGATGCTAAAATCCCAGTCTAGCATCTCTCCTTCTAGAAGTTTGAAGGTACATTGGACTGGGATTTTGATATCCAGCTCCCTGGGCCAGGGCCTCACCTATGGAGCCACTTTGGTTCAAGAACTTCAACGTGAGAGCCAAGGCCATCACTGGACAAAGCAACCAGCACATGGGGCAAAGAGGAATTTGCCTTCTGATGACACAGGCAGCAACTGGCCATTCTGCTCACTCACAAAATCTCTTTCCCTAAGCTTCTCTCCTTCAAGTTTATTTAGGCTTGATTATACCTCTTTAATTACAAAGCGGTTTACATTGTACAAAATTTAAAATACAAGTAAAAGCAGGGTAATAAAAAAGACAAACTACAAGATAAGACTGACAAGACATGCTACAAAAGGGAAACGGGCGGGATACATTGAATAAAAAGAAAAAGGGAACGGCGAGAACGAAAGGGAGAAGGGGAACGTCTCTGATCCTGTCCTCCAGCCTGGGTGCCCCACGCACGCTCTTTCCAAAGTACATACTCTCCAACCCTACATCAGCCAGCATCGATATTCACTCAACATTGAGTCCGCACCATCCTCTTCATGTTGTTTCTCTTCCCAGGGTCTTAAACCCCCTCCCACCCCCATATACTCACCCCTCCGAATCCGCGGTTTCAGTATCTGCGGATTCGGTTATTCACGGTTTTTTGGCCCAGGACCCCCCCTTAGTGAATTGCTCCATCCCTGACCTCCTCAGACCTTTCCTGGTGGTCTAGCGATCTTCCTACACTCCTGCACCATGCAGAACCGTCATCAAAAATGGCTGCCGTGAGTTCCCGTGGTCTCAAGAGACTACAACGGGAACTCACGGCAGCCATTTTTGATGATGGCTCTGCACGGGGCAGGAGCGTAGGAAGATCGCTCCTGCCCCGCGTCACCGCTAGGCCACCAGGTAAGGTCCGGGACGCGGGAGGGAGGCAGGGGTGGGTCAGAGTCGGCCCAAAAGTTATTTGCGAATTTTCCATATTTGCGGGCCGGCTCTGCCCCTAACCCCTGCAAATATGGAGGGAGGAGTGCACTTTCTCCGGAGGCTTGGCAGTGGCGCTATTTTTGAACAGTTATTTTATTTTCTTCCACCACCATATAAGTTTATACCACACGGTGCCAGAGCTCCTACCCTGCTCAATCAGTCTTATGAGAATACCTGCACAGCACAGAGAGAAAGCAGAAGAAATGTTATAGAGAGATAGATCCCGGTTCTATATATGTCACCTAAAAAAACCGACACCGACTAAGGTGATTCTATAAAAGATAGGTGCATTGTACAGAATCACCCTTGATGTCGCCTAAGCAACGATAGGCATCGCTATGCGTCCTAACATGTAGGCGCACCCAGGGTTTTCTTGGCCTGTGTCTAAGTCGTGTGCATGTTAACCCATATTCTATAATCGTGTGCATAATTTTTTTTTCAACGCCCATGATGTGTCCCTTACCTAGCCCACTTTTAGACAGGCGCTTTGAACAAAGCACCTAACTCTTAGACAATTGTGCCTACAAGTTGTGCACCTGGTGCCAAATATTGGTGATTATTTAGTCTATTAATTAAGTTAGGCGCCTTCATCAACTAGGTGTTCCAATGTAGGTGCCTAACCTTAGGTCGACTTTATAGAATTTTGGGGAATCGTGCCTGTAACACATTTCTGGAGGAAGTGGCGGGGGAGGGGGGGGAAGAGTCAGGGTTCTGCACTTAAAGTAAGTGAAGGCTACCCCTGAACCAGACCATAAAATCTCCTTAGAAAAGGAATGACTTCCATAGGAAGGACCCTAATGGGATATTGAGAAGACATCAGTGGTATGGTCTTTGAAAAGGAATCCACTGTGTACATGAAAAGTCCTCATTGTATTTTGTTGTTGTTTTTTTTTTTATCCAGTATTATCTTGTGCTGGGCCTGTTTTTCCGCCTGGTATTGTTGGGAGAGGGAGTCTTTTCCCGTTTGGCACAACAGTACTTGGTCACCACCTGCTTGCACTGTTCACATTTCACTTTGCAGCACCACTGGAATCTGCAGTTGCAATTGCTGACAATCTCGATCCTTTTCTCCTCCACTTTCAGGCCGCACTCCGTGCACAACCTCTTGCAACTCCTCTTCTCCCACTGGGACAGGTTCTTGCCGCTCTGCAGACACTCCCGCCCCTCGGTGCCTTGGATCCCCAGGCTGACATTTTTGACGCAGTAGTCCGGAGAGTCTTCCAAGAAGATGAGTTCCGTTGCGGCCACGGAAGTGAAGGTCTCTGCTATGGCCCCCCGGTTATCTGCACTGTTCCCCGCTCTCATTCTCCTTTTCTCCATCTCCAGTTTCTGGGCTTGGTCATGTTTAATCTTCAGATAATTTCCAATCTCTCGAAACTCAGCCAGTTGGAGCCAACAGGTTTGGATATTGCAGCTCCCTGATACACCATGACATTTGCAAGTCCTTTTCATGGTGGCTTTTACAGCCTGCAAAAGAAAACAAACAAAAAACAATCAGGCCAGAGAATAAGGGCAAATGTCATAAGAACCTAAGAATAGTCTTACCGGGTCAGACCAATGGTCCATCAAGCCCATTCAAGTCAGACCAATGGTCCATCAAGTAGCCGTTCTCACGGTGGCCAATCTAGGTCATGAGTACTTGGCCAAAACCCAAATAGTAGCAACATTCTAGAGCTGAGATTGTGATGTCATAATGCCTCATTCCATCAATACCTAAGAGCCAAACTCATCAGTGATGTCACAATGGCTTGCTTGACTGTCCTATAATTGGCTCACATAAGAATAGCCTTACTGGGTCAGACCAATGGTCCATCAAGCTCACCAGCCTGTCCAGGTCCCTAGTCCCTGGCAAAAACCCAAATGTCAACATCTCCTTCAACCTCAGGTTCTCTATACAGAAATACTTCTAAATCTGTCCTGTTTGTTCAAGATATTCACAGTAAATATTCATGAGACAAATTTGCATGCACTGTTTCCACTGTATGCAGATTTCTTACATGCATATTATTTGTGGATATTCTGAAAACCCAACTGACTGTGGGTTTCCCAGGACAGGTTTGGAACCACAGGTTTAAAGAATTAGTTTGTTTGTGACAATCTATTGAGAACATCTTCAAGACGTCGCCTTCCCCATTTTACTAATCTCCTAGCTTTGGCTTCTGAAGCCCTAGCGAGGATGTCAGGTGCTGCTTGGAATTTTCCCAGGTACCAGACAGTTAAGTTTCCTGGGCAGATTTTTTAAAATGGACTGCAAGGAACACTTTCTACATTTCCATCCTCTGTCTCTTGGGTACAGCAACTTTCAGAAATGTTGAATAAATGTGAAAATGTTAACATTCCATCAAAGTTAAGACCATGGAATAAGGACTAGTCAAGTATGCTCATTGTAAACCGTATAGAACTTTACGGCCTTGCGGTATATAAACCGATTATTATTATTATTATCTTATTTTCTTTTCTTAATTTAGGAGCTCAAAATTTGGCATATTATTTTAGGTCTGCATGCAATGAATTCTGCCCTTGGAGCCCAGGAATGTTAAAAATCTAAAGTTTAGCCATAAGGATATGCTTTTACTTACAAGTCTGCCTGCCTCGTTGTTATGTAAATTCATTAAAGCCCTAGCATCATGTCCCGTCTCCAAAGCGTCCACAAACAGTTTGGAAATTCTTTCTCCAAATTCCACATTATCACTGCAGCCTCCCCAGACCCATCCTCGGCCACCTAAAATAAAGTAGAAAACAATCAAGTTTCAAGTTTAATAGATTTTGATTTTTATGCAATATCATATATTTCAATGCGTATTACATGTTTCCAATACATAAAAAGAGAGCAGGAAGTGGACAAAATAAAATAAGATAAGACATTACATACAAATCATTTTGTTCTATTACTAATTAGTACAAACTGGTACAAATGGGTAATGGGAAGAACTACAATTTATATAAAAAAAGTTAAGTTTACAGTAAAATGTGGAGGGTTACAACCCCCCATACCCCCCACAACGCCGGTGCAATCTCTATTAAGTAAACTGGAGGGGCTCTCCAACAAAACCCCCCGTCGGAGCCCCTAAAAACTATAATTTTCTTCGGCGCGCGCCTCCGTCTTGTGCTCAGTTGTCGGCGCGCGCCTTTGTCTTTAGCGGGGTTGTCTATGAACCAAAAGTCCCCATAATATGATATACTTTGCTCTATGCTGTCTGTTGTATTTTGTTAATGGCATTGACTCATTCCCAACTTTGAATACATCTATTGAAAGACAGACTATACAAATGCATAAATAAACTCCAGTGAACTTCAACTGACATCAAAACCCCGGCATGCGAACGATTTATAAACAGTTTCTTTTTTAGAGCATCCTGCATTTTTATTTTTTAAATGTTGCATTTTTAGTACTGACAACCAAGACAACTTTGAAACTCTACAGAAGAGAATATCTGCATAAATAACATTAAAAAAAAAAAAATAACCACAAATCTTACCGACTCGGCCGTTTCGGGAATCATCGCATCCACAGTTATCAAAATCTCCCATGCTGCAGTTTCTGGTAAGAGTGTGCATCACTCCAGCAGAGCTGACGGCGTGCATGAAAGATGTTTCCCGGGTAGCTGAAATGAAGGGATGAGAAAGAAAAATCCCCCTTTGAAACTTAAAAAAATAATTTAAAAAAAAAGCAATCCATCGACATGACGTAACAGGTTTCTGCTCTCTGCTCTAAACAAAAAGAGGCAATTTACAAGGTTTCAGAAAAACTTCCCTAGCAGCAAGAATTGTGGGAAAAGTTTCCCTTAGGCACAGGTCAGTTAGACTAGGGTCCCACTAGGATTTTCAGACACATGGAAATACCAAACTATCCCTCCTCCCCTTTCCTTTTTACAAATTTGTGCTAACGGCTGCCGCTGTAGTAACTGCCCCAAATCCCATTGAGATTTAAAGGGCTTCAGGGCTTTTGCCTCACAGCAACCGTTAGCACAACTTTGTAAAAAAAAAAAAAAAAAGGGGGGTATATCTATTTAGAGTGTAAGCTCTTTGAAGCAGAAAGTTTTACATATATGTTTATTGCTTACTGAAAGTTTCTATACTGCTACTAATGACTGGGGAGTCAATTCAAAGTGGTTTACATGAGCTTCTGTAATGGTGTTACAATACATGAGCTTCTGTAATGGTGTTACAATACATGAGCTTCTGTAAAGGTGTTACAATACAGAGTTAGCATTTTCTGAGATGGTTTTCAATACAGACCACATTTATACCATAGTCAATCATCCTATGTAAATACACATATAATACTAGTTTTGGGTACTATGTTCAACTTGTCCTCTATCAGACTGGTTGACATGAGTGTTGAAATGATAAATAAAATGAATATCGAATAGGTGAAAGAAGGATTTATGTACAACAGAGCATTTTAGAATTTTGGGATGGGCTGGAAATGAAGCAGCAACAGGAGCCCAGACAGGACTGGGGGCAGAAAACAGAGGTTTCCTCCATTCTCCCAGGAATGTCTAGAATGATCATTCCTTATTATGCCCCTCGTTCTCTTCGATCAACATCACTAGACCTATTAACTGTCCCTTCCTTGAAAACTGTGGGCACAAGAAGAGATGACATGTTTTCTGTTATAGCTCCACAATTGTGGAATTCATTGCCACTCTATATCAGAAAAGAAAAAGATCTTATTTCCTTTAAAAAAACTTCTAAAAACTTTCTTATTTAATGATGCTTTTAACAATTAAATTCTGAGACCTGTTAACTTAATCCAGAATTCAATTTTTCCCTTCCTCTTGTTCTTTCCTCTTATGTTTTTTTCTACCTGAGAGAATTGTAACTTTTCCCCTCCTATCCTCTTATATCATGTCTGTCCTTAATCCACATGTATGATGAAATTTGTTAAGTGTTATAAGTATATTAGCTTTTTACTTGTGTTTTAAAGCTGTTTGTCCTCTAAATTGTTGTTTTTTATAAAACTGTTCATCGCTTAGAAAGTTTGTATAGGCGATTCATCAAATGGTAATAAAACTTGAAACTTGAATAGCCTATGAAAAGATCATTCTAAATGAAAGCAGAGAAAACGCAGACTCATCCTTAGACCAGCTGCAGCATCAGTTCTATAGCATTTGATCGTACAGGAAAATGCAGATGGAGTTCGCTATTTCGAGCACTTTTTTTCCCACTGTCGCCTGGAATCTTCACTACAGAAAACCACCAGCAGATAAGTTGTGCAGTACCACAGCGCGATGTTCGTGAATCCAGGACAGGCACAATTTATTGAGAAATACTGTGTACAGGTCTGTCTCGTGGTATCAGCACCTTCTTGTACAACAGGGGTGTCAAAGTCCCTCATCGAGGGCCGCAATCCAGTCGGGATTTTAGGATTTCCCCAATGAATATGCATGAGATCTATTTGCATGCACTGCTTTCATGATATGCTAATAGATCTCATGCATATTCATTGGGGAAATCCTGAAAACCCGACTGGATTGCGGCCCTCGAGGAGGGACTTTGACACCCCTGTTGTACATGAACACAAAAAATGCCAACAGTGTTGATTTTTCACGTTATTTTTGGTTTATGAAACACACATGAAAAGGTCCAAGGATGTTTCATGATTAATTACCCATCTTCCATAATAAAACCCTTATCCGCTCATGCGCAGTTGACATGGCGTGATCTCTGCCGCCGTGATTTCTGCTTCCGTGCCATGTTCTATTTGCGGCGCTTGTGGCGGCTTAAGGTGCATGCGACTGCTTGCGGCGCGTGCAGCTATTTCATCGGCGGTGGCGGTTTGACTCCTACGTTGCCAGGATGCCTTTTCTCACCCCCGGACCAGCAAACACAGCAGCTGCGGGGCATTTGCTAGGCCGGCCCACTTCGATAATGTGAGGTGGGCCAACCTAGCAAAAGCCCTGAGGCTGCCCGGGCTACCGGAT
Organism: Geotrypetes seraphini; assembly: GCF_902459505.1. NCBI lineage: Eukaryota > Metazoa > Chordata > Amphibia > Gymnophiona > Dermophiidae > Geotrypetes > Geotrypetes seraphini. The sequence continues at coordinate 13,591,611 of NC_047101.1, read as the reverse complement.
GCTAGACAGGGGGAGCAGGGAAAGGAGAAGGTGTACTACTGCACAGGGGGATCAGGTAAAGGGAGGAGGTAAAAGGGGGGAGGTAAAAGGAAGGGAGAAGGCCTACTGCTGGACAGGGGGAGCAGGGAAGGGGTGCTGCTGGACAGGGGGGAGGTAAAAGGAAGGGAGAAGGCCTACTGCTGGACAGGGGGGGCAGGGAAGAGGTGCTACTGGACAGGGGGGAGGTAAAACAAAGGGAGAAGGGCTGCTGCTAGACAGGGGGAGCAGGGAAGGGGTGCTGCTGGACAGGAGGAGGTAAATCGAAGGGAGAAGGGCTGCTGCTGGACAGGGGGAGCAGGGAAGGGGTGGTGGTGGACAGCCAAAAAAAGAGAGAGACAGAAAGAAAGACAGACAGAAAGCGGCCAAGGAGAGAGAGAGAAAGAAACAAAGAATGACAGACACACACATCTATTTTAGCACCTGTTAATGTGTTAATGTTAAAGACTAATGTTAACAACTCTTGGACCAGGGAAGTTCCTTCAAATGAGTTGTGAATACTGAGGACCTTCACTCTCACACAATTTATTTTTGTTAGAGAAAGTGTTAGTGTGGTCACCAATGAATAATATCTCTTTAGTGAGCTCATTCAGAAAGAATCCATTTTTACACTGCTTCACATAGGGCTCCTTTTACGAAGGTGCGCTAGGGCTTTAATGCGTGGAATAGCGCATGCTACATTGCTGCGCGCGCTAGACCTTAACGTCAGCATTGAGCTGGAATTAGTTCTAGAAGCATAGCGCGCGGTGTAGCATGCGGTAATTCTGTGCGTGCGCTAAAAACGCTACCGCACCTTCGTTAAAGGAGCCCGTAGTCTTTCTATATCGGGGGTTTTTTTGGGGGTTCATAGACAACAACGCGGAAGACAAAGGTGCGCGCCAACAACTGAGCGCAAGATGGAGGTGCGCGCCGAAGAAAATGACTGTTTTTAGGGGCTCCGACGGGGGGTTTTGTTGGGGAGCACCCCCAGTTTATTTAATACAAATCGCGCGGCGCGATCTGTATTAAGTAAAGTGGGGGGGGGGTTTCCTTCGGAGCCCTTCGGAGCCCTAAAAACAGTACTTTTCTTCGGCGTGCGCCTCTGCGCTGCGCTCAATTGTCTGCTCGCGCCTTTGTCCCGGCGCGCTTTTGACCTGACACCTTTTTTGTGTGTGTGTGTTTTTGATAAGCTGAGTTGGACATCCTTTGCGGTCAAGATGGGCTTAAATATCCCAAAGAGTTAATTGCGTTATGAGGGGGGCCGCTGAAAAGTTCTCAGCCCATCCGACAAAGTCGGGGCGGTCTCCATCGAGGGCTAGACACGCTAGTCCAGTGGTTTTCCACGTTTTTCGTTCTTTCGTAAAAATATGGAACGAAAAAAGTGGAAAATTGCTGGACTCGGTGTATAACCCTCGATGGAGACCGCCCCGACTTTATCGGTTGGGCTGAGAACTTTTCAGCGGCCCCTCTTTGAATCTGAATTTTAGAATAAATTTTTACAGTGAATTACCTTGGTGGCCTGTCCAATAATGTTCTTTAGACACATTTTTTTTTGTTTTTTTTTTTTTAAATTCTTTATTCAGTTTTAACTCTTGCAACAAGTGTACAAAATTCAATCAGATAATTCGTACAAATCACTTGACAGTCTAACAATGATTGTCAAATGCATATAAAAAAGACCCCCTCCCCCACCCATCCCATTCATCAGGAATAAACCCATTAAATCACATAACATACCTCCCCATCCCCACATTAAATATAGTCCTATGTAATAAAAATGTGTCCAAGGTGTCTAATCATTAGAATATGCAATTAGACACATTTTAAAAAGCCCCCAAATGAACACTTTTTTATTTCAGGATGCTTTTCACATATGATTTTTGAGTGGCCTTAGAAATACTCTTCCTCGTGAAGTCATGTGGTTCAGCGATGCACAATTCACAGCTATTTCTGTCCTTTTTCTATTTTCTTTTTCCTATATAGTTTATCATTGAAATTATGGTTTCTATATACACTGTCCAGAAAGTCATTTAATTGGGCAGCTGAAAAGTTCTCAGCCCAACCAAGAAGAGAATGATGTGGAGCCATGAAATCTACAAGTTATTCCACACCTTTCTGGACCCTTTTCGTTTTCAATGATATGACATGAAATGAAAAGTATAAAATAACTTATAAGCTTCATGGCTCCATATCGCTCTCGTCTCAGTTGGGCTGAGAACTTTTCAGCGGCCCCTCCTATATCAGAGACTAAATAAACTTGAATCTTGAAGATCAGTACACATAAACAGAATCTTGTCGATTATATCGTAGTTGGGTCCCCTAAACTAAGGTATCCTTATTCTAGAAGGGTCATTTCAATATCAATGAAAATTCCCTCTCTCTCACACACTGCATTCTACATTTATTTATTGGGATTTAAGTATTAGTGCTACTAAATGTTATATATTTTATATCATTTCATGGTAGTTCTGTTATTAGATCTATGTTTGCTGATTTTGAGTATTTACATTTAGATATTATCATTGTTATGCTGTTAACAAAATTGTAAGTTTTGTGCTCAAATGTAGCTGCTGTACATTGGGTGAATCTCTTCATAAAGGTGGTTAATAAATTCCAGTAAATAAATACATATTACATACCGTATGCTGGAAGAACGAAAGAAACCATGTAGCATTCCCACTTACCACTTCTAAGCCGATTGTGAGTCGAAAGTTGAAGGGCACTTTCTGGACAATTCCAGCGCTCCCAGGCAAACTGAAATTTACATTCCTCTATGCCATTCTGGGCACCTACTGCTACACTGGTAGAGTATGTTAGATATGCCTTCAATAGAAAAAGAAATAGAAAGAATTTAAAATTTATATGAAAAATTAGTTCTTTTTGGTGCTCGAAGAAATACGACCTGGAGTTCTTTTACCCTATGGATTAGTTTTTAACTTCTGAAAGCATGAAAATTTTCTGACTCAAAATATTGAAACTTACCTTTGGTCCAGTCATTAAGAAGTTATTCACAGACCTAAAATTTAAAGGAAAGAAAACTCATAATTAAGAAAAATATATTAAATGAGGTTTTTTTTTCAGTTGGTTTTTTTCCCTTTTTTTTTTTGCCATCATACCATGCAGAGGTAGTGAAAATGGTACAAAATATCCCCAGGGTGATTAAGTTGAAAAGTTTGGTGGTTCTCATGTCTCCAAATTTCTGTCCAGATGTTGCTTTCTTGAGTTCTGATAGTGAATCAATAGCTCCTTCCTAGGGAACTGGGTTTAAACTGGACAAAATGAGGTTACAGGACAAGAAGCATCTCTGATATTTATATTGTTGAGTTTGGAATGACAGGGATACTATTCCTTTGTTATCCGATGATCCAATGAGGTAAGCTGGGGCTGCCGGCCAATAGGTTAGAAGGCAAGGCACCGCCTACAGCTGCACTTCAAAAGGTGTTGTCACTCTGAGAGCCTCTAATGAATTAGCAGAATCTTAGCTTACAATAGAAAACGTCTAATTATATTAAACATTTTAAAGGATTTAGGTTTTTATTTACTAAGATAATTATCAGCCCCCTCCTTTAGGAAAAAAAAAAAATTATCTCTACTTCCCATCCTGTCCTTTTCTTAAGGGGGTTTGGTTCCATCCTACCTAACTGAGGGCTAGATTCACTAAACCCACCGATCGTGTTTGCGATCCTGTACCGACCCGATTTTCCTCCGACCCGATTCACTAACCTCTGTGCCGATCATCCTCCGATCCGATCCGCGCATGCAAACGAGGAGGAATGGCATGCAAAGTAATAATAATAATCATTTATTTCTGATATACCGCCAAAGCCGTAGTAGTTCGAGGCGGTTTACAACAAAGAAGGACTGGACAATCAGCGAATATAGGTACAGTCAAAGAAAATAGGAAGGTAGGACAGTCTGCGTAAAGGTATAATCTGTGAAAGTAGGTATAACAAAGAGGGGGTTGGAAGTAGGAAGGACATGATTCACAAAACAATTTCAGGAACACCGACTGGGCTGGCCGATCCAAAAACAAGTTACTGCTGAGAACCAGTCGCTTGTGCAAAAACCCTGCTCTCTGACCCGATTCTCTTGCTCTCTGCCACGATTCTGCTTCTCCTGCTCTCTGCCTCGACTCCTTAGTTTTAACCCGCGGTGCAGCCCTGCTTTCAACCCGTGGGTAAAAACTACGGGCTCGCGAACGTTTCCCGCTCTTCCTTCGCGGTGAGCATGCGCAAACCATCTACAGGCAAAGATGATGGTCTGCGTATGCTCTCCGGCGATCCGTGCAGTTGCTGGGGGGCGTGCCTCCAACCGCCCCCATTTGTGAATCAGTCAGCCTGCCTCGGATCGGCCATGGATCGGACAGGTTAGTGAATCTAGGCCTGAGTTGTTTTGTTATTCTTCTAAGCATTACTTGTGAATTTCCAAAGCCTTTTTTGTTTTTCCTCCATCTAAGGGCTGTCGGTACAAAAGATATGATAGTCTTAGGTCTACTCCCTGAGAAAATATGATCATATTACAACTGCCTTCCTAGACTCTCACTGGCTACCTATGCACGCACGAATTCAATTCAAATTCTACTGTCTATTATTCAAAGCATTAAACGGCTCCGCCCCTCCCCCCCCATCTAAACAATCACCTAAACCAGATCCTCACCTCAAGACAAAGAAGAACTCCGAACCCTTTTGCCTTCCCTCCACTCAAGGGCACTCAGCGCAAAAGGATATTTGATAACCTTCTGGCGACGCAAGCAGCAAAACTTAACCACTCCATCTCCAACCTGTTGACGACAACGGGCGACTTCAAAACTTTTCGAAAAGAAATCAAAACCCTACTTTTCAAAAAATGTATCCAGATATCTTAACCCAACCCTTCCCCCTCCTCCTAGATAAATTCTCCCCCAAAGCCTCCACTTAAATAATCTCTTCCTCCCCAAAACACCAACCAAGCAGTCAGATCCCTGAAATGTAATGTAATCTTATTTGTACTCTAACTGTAATCTATTTGTTATATCACACAGTAACGTACAGTCAATTTAATATCCAATTTGCAAGTTCTTCCTGAATTAATCCAGGTACCTCTCCTCCCTTGTAACAAAAAACAAAAAAAACCCAAAACTGTTGTAACTTCACTGGAAATGTCCAGTTAGCTCTTTTGTAATCCGCCTTGAACTGCAAGGTATAGGCGGAATAGAAGTCCCTAATGTAATGAAATGTAATGTAATAAAACCCTCTCTTTTCAAATTGCTTTATGGGACAAGGATTTCAAGTGGTTTAATCATCATCCATTTTTTACCTTCATTATGTCGGCACAATGCGCGGCAGCGGCAAAGAAGGCAAATAGAATGTTGGGCATGATAAAGAAAGGAATCTCGAGTAGATCGGAGAAAGTAATAATGCCGCTTTATAGGGCAATGGTCAGACCTCACTTGAAATACTGCGTCCAACATTGGTCTCCCTACCTAAAGAAGGATATAAAACTGCTGGAGAGGGTGCAGAGACGAGCAACTAAACTAGTGAAGGGTATGGAGAAACTGGTATATGAGGATCGACTTAAAACACTGGGATTGTTCTCCCTTGAGAAAAGGAGACTGCGGGGGGATATGATCGAGACCTTCAAAATACTGAAAGGAATCGACAAAATAGAGCAGAGAAGATTATTTACATTGTCCAATTTGACACGGACAAGAGGACATGAAATGAAGCTAAGGGGGGACAAGTTCAGGACTAATGTCAGGAAGTTCTGCTTCACACAGAGAGTGGTGGACATCTGGAATACTCTCCCAGGGGAGATTATTGCGGAATCGACAGTCCCAGGCTTCAAAAGCAAACTAGATGCATATCTCCTTGAGAAAGGCATATAAAGATATGGTGGCTATAAATAAACCAGGTGTATACCTGGCGGGGCCTCCGCGTGTGCGGATCGCCGGACTTGATGGACCGAAGGTCTGATCCGGAGATGGCGCTTCTTATGTTCTTATGTATTTCACGTTGATTTGTAGCTAGTCTTTTGTAAACCGCATTGAACTTTACGGTAATGGCAGTCTTGAAATAAATTCTTATGTTATGTTATGTTTTTATGTAATGATTTCCACAGAGCGAGTTCTAATATTAAGTGCTTTGTAGACTTGCAGCTCTGTCTCACTAGATACATATAAGACTCTGTTATGCTTCAGTCTGAACTGTGTGGGTTCTTTATTTTGCAAAGCTTTAAGGGATGTGGATGCCCCAGAAGTAGATTTCCACAGGCAGCGATGAGTTTTCCCCCGAGCTGGCCCAGTGTCCATAGGACGGATAGCATCGCAATATCCAATAGAGCCATAAAACCAAAATAAACAGATGTGCAAAAGATGATCAACGTATAAACATACGATCAGTTCTAAAAATGTAATCAAATGGCCTTGTCAGAGCCTGCATCAGGGCTAACTCATGTCTAAGGCTTCTATTGCTAGGTTTTTGTACATTGCAAATCTAGGTGTTTCTTTTCGAGGTAATTAGGAGTTCTAGGACGGGACAAAAATGAAATTTATTGGTGTTTTGCGCTACAAGTACTATTACTGGTATTTTTCCAGTGGAATCAAATAAATTTGTGCAATTTATGTATTTGGGCTTTAGCTCACGCAGTGTATAAATACTGTCTTTCTGTGGGTACAACTAAAGCAGTTTACATATACTATATGTAGGCAATTTTTTTTTTTTGTCCCTAAGGGGCTCATAATCTAAGTTATGTAGATGGAGGAATGGAAGGTTATGCGACTTGTCCAGCATAAAATCTGTTTTACTATTTGGGATCTAGCTAGGTACTTGAGACCTGGAAACAGGATACTGGGCTTGATGGACAATTCTTACGTTCTTATGTGAGCCAAGTATAGGACAAGCAAGCCATTGTGACATCACAGATGCGGTTGGCTTTTAGGCATTGGTGGAATGAAGCATTATGACATCACAATCTCAGCTCTGGAATGCTGCTACTCTGGGTTTCTGCCAGGTACTTGTGTTGGAACAGGATACTGGGCTTGATGGACAATTCTTACGTTCTTATGTGAGCCAAGTATAGGACAAGCAAGCCATTGTGACATCACAGATGCGGTTGGCTTTTAGGCATTGGTGGAATGAAGCATTATGACATCACAATCTCAGCTCTGGAATGCTGCTACTCTGGGTTTCTGCCAGGTACTTGTGTTGGAACAGGATACTGGGCTTGATGGACAATTCTTACGTTCTTATGTGAGCCAAGTATAGGACAAGCAAGCCATTGTGACATCACAGATGCGGTTGGCTTTTAGGCATTGGTGGAATGAAGCATTATGACATCACAATCTCAGCTCTGGAATGCTGCTACTCTGGGTTTCTGCCAGGTACTTGTGTTGGAACAGGATACTGGGCTTGATGGACAATTCTTACGTTCTTATGTGAGCCAAGTATAGGACAAGCAAGCCATTGTGACATCACAGATGCGGTTGGCTTTTAGGCATTGGTGGAATGAAGCATTATGACATCACAATCTCAGCTCTGGAATGCTGCTACTCTGGGTTTCTGCCAGGTACTTGTGTTGGAACAGGATACTGGGCTTGATGGACAATTCTTACGTTCTTATGTGAGCCAAGTATAGGACAAGCAAGCCATTGTGACATCACAGATGCGGTTGGCTTTTAGGCATTGGTGGAATGAAGCATTATGACATCACAATCTCAGCTCTGGAATGCTGCTACTCTGGGTTTCTGCCAGGTACTTGTGTTGGAACAGGATACTGGGCTTGATGGACAATTCTTACGTTCTTATGTGAGCCAAGTATAGGACAAGCAAGCCATTGTGACATCACAGATGCGGTTGGCTTTTAGGCATTGGTGGAATGAAGCATTATGACATCACAATCTCAGCTCTGGAATGCTGCTACTCTGGGTTTCTGCCAGGTACTTGTGTTGGAACAGGATACTGGGCTTGATGGACAATTCTTACGTTCTTATGTGAGCCAAGTATAGGACAAGCAAGCCATTGTGACATCACAGATGCGGTTGGCTTTTAGGCATTGGTGGAATGAAGCATTATGACATCACAATCTCAGCTCTGGAATGCTGCTACTCTGGGTTTCTGCCAGGTACTTGTGTTGGAACAGGATACTGGGCTTGATGGACCTTCGGTCTGCCCCAGTATGGCAATTCTTATGTTCAGACCCAATTCTCCAGGTTCTCAGCCCCCTTCACTAACCATTAGATAAGAATACAGAGAGAGAATTAATGGTATAAGCCAGATTCCTAGCACATCACAGCAGCTGTTTATGTGCCGACGCTGAAAACCAAAGTGAATCTGGGGCGGAGAAGTAGCCTAGTGGTTAGAGCACTGGGAAGCCTGCATCCAATACCCGTTGCTGCTCCTTGGGATCTTGGGCAAGTCACTTAACCCTCTATTGCTGGGCTGCCCAAGTCCAGTCCTCGAGATCTACTGGCAGGCCAGGTTTTTCAGGATATCCACAATGAATATGCATGAGAGAGATTTGCCAGCACTGCCTTCTTGGTATGCAAATCTCTCTCATGCATATTCATTGTGGATATCCTGAAAACCTGGCCTGCCAGTAGATCTCGAGGACCGGACTTGGGCAGCCCTGCTCTATTGCCTTAGGATCAATTTTTTTTCTTCCAGGGGAGGGTTGGTAAAAGGATGAAATCAAAACAAAACTTCCTGGTGCTTAGATGGCAATTCAAGTAATAGGAAAGTAAGGCCAGAACTGGAAGGACTTCTAGGGTCTACGTCAGGGGTGTCAAAGTCCCTCCTCGAGGGCCGCAATCCAGTCAGGGCTTCAGGATTTCCCCAATGAATATGCATGAGATCTATTAGCATACAATGAAAGCAGTGCATGCAAATAGATCTCATCCATATTCATTGGGGAAATCCTGAAACCCAGACTGGATTGCGGCCCTTGAGGAGGGACTTTGACACCTGTGGTCTACATCCCAAATATGGCAAATCCCCAAACAATACTACTGGGAAAATAACTGAACACGCTAGAGTGTAACCCAGTCAAAAAATTCAATATCACAAGCTAAAAGGGCACCTCTTGCAATGCACTCTAACCGCTTCCTTGTAACTGAAGAAGTGCTCAGAACCGGGAATTTATCTGTTGTCATATACTATGGGGCTCATAATCGAAAAGAAAATGCATCTATAAACCCTGCCTAAATCTGCACTTGGACTTTCAAAAAGACAGGTCGTCCAAGTACCGATAATGGAAACGGGTTTTAGACCTATCTGAAAGCAGCTTAGGCCTTTTGACTGCCGCTGTGCGCCCGGAGTGAAAAGGGGCGGTTTTTCGAGGAGTGGTTAGGGCAGGAGATAGGTGGGATGTGGGCCAACCTAGACTTGGTCGTCCGGCAACGATAGTCGAAAGTTTAACAGGTATAAATTCTGGAAGTGACATCAGAGGAACAGCTGACGCTGGTGCGACAGCAACATGGGGGGTTTCTGCTCACGCAAGTAACGCTACAGAGGTATGGGGGAAGGGAAGCGGCACATATGCGCAGCAGTAGGGGAGGAGGGGGCAGGGAAGGAGGGGGGGGGAGTGAAGAGGACGGGTGCCTGTACTCTCTCCAAGAGGGCGTGGGTTCATAAAAAATTATTAAGATGGACTTGGGACAATGCACTGTTTATTTCTAGGATAAGCAGCATCAAATCTGGTTTACTCTTTGGGATCTTGCCAGGTACTTGTGACCTGGGTTGGCCCCTGTTGGACCTTTGGTCCATCTCAATATGACCACTCTTAGGTTCTTATGAAAGATAAGATGGGAAGGACAAAGTCATTGGCATAAATGGGTTGCCAAATTTAAGGCAAATTATATGGACAAGTGAACAAGCGAGCTTTGGAACAACTTTCCACTCTCGCTAAGAAGCTTAGGCCCCTTCTTATCTTTCACGAAGGCTCTGAAGACAGTCTTGTGCGCCAAACGTTTTGGAAATTAATTATTCTACTTTTTCCAAATGAGATTTCTTTGGTTCTGTTCTTTTCTATTACTCTATTCTTAATGTTAACCGAGTTGAGCTCCAAATTGGTTGATGACTCGGAAACACCTAAAAACTTACCTATTCTTGAAATACCTAGGTAACGAACCGGAACATCAACCCCCCTCGTAACATCACCACATACCTGAACTTGCAAACTGTTAACCCCAACCCCTCAATCACTAAATATGAATACTCTATGAACCTACGGAATATTTCTACTTCTGTGTAAACAACTTGGCACTTCCTGGCCTTGCAACACACAAACTAACGTTAACAATACTAATGTTATCAGATATACATTGCTATACTCTTTTAGTCGTTGTACGAGATATACACTGCTATACTCTCTAATTTGCTGTATGTAAAACTTCTCTTGATTGTATTTACAGTTTCTTTTATTGTAAACCGCCTAGAAGTCGCAAGATTACTGGCAGTATATAAGAATAAAGTTATTATTATTATTTAAAAGTAAATTTTAGTTTAGTAATATGTGGGACTGGTTATGTGGCAAGCTAATCCAGAATGAGAAATAATAGGATTGCATTAACATATCCTGATTCACCAAAGTCCCATTGCGTCTCTACTGTTAATAAAAGAGGTGTCTTTAGTCCCAACCAAAGGACTTGCTTACCTTTGGGGTTTTTTTCATGTCTACTGAAGGCAGGAGGAGGAGAGGGGAGGGCGAAGGAGGGAGTTTCTGCTCCTGGCTCCAGAGTTTATTAGCAAATGACCGAAGATGTTTATCACCTAGGATCTCCTGAAAGGGAAACCTGGGGTTAGTCTGGCAAAGCTGCAGACTCTAGTGGGAGAATCCAGAGGGTTTAAAGTAGCCCATTGTGGAGAATGTGATGAATGCAAAATTCTGTTTAATGAAGGTGGTGGAGGGTGAGTGTTAGTGTATTCCTGCAGAGCTAAGCTTCTTCATCTCCACCACTTTCCCTTCACCACACTGTCAGCTAACAAGTTAAAAAAAACCCACATTTAAAAAAACAAACAAACATAAAGCAAACAAAATGCCCTGGATCGGTAGCATGGAATGTTGCCACTATTTGTGGTTTTGCCAGGTGCTGGTGACCTGGATTGGCCACTGAGTGGCAATGTTGTCCGTAGCAGGGGTTAAATTTTGTAATTCCTTCCCTGGTATCCTGAGGACCTGTTCCGACTGCTTATAATTTAGAAAGATGTTGAAGACACAACTGTTTGTGGAGGCTTTTTTTTTTTTTTATATACATACCTGGTAGATTTATTTTAAGCTGTGATTATTGCACTTTATATATAGTGATGGCTAATGTGTAAATTTTTTGAGTTCTCAAAACTATTTTTAGGGGATGAGATTGCTCTGCGATTGCAATGTTATTTGAATGCACGTTGTAAATGTATTGCATGTGAATTATTATGAATGTTTTTCAATTGTTTTAGGCGGTCTAGAAATATTAGAAATAAAATACCCCAAAGTAATTAATAACTCTCAGGAATATAAGGCGTCAAATACCGTTATTGAAATGAGACAAAAGGGTGATAGCTGGAAAGCTCTGTATGCCAATGCCCGTAGTATGGAAAACAAAATTCCAGATCTACAGGCTCTAATGGTAGAAGCTGATTTGAATTTAGTGGCAGTCACAGAGACATGGTTCACAGAGAACCATAGTAACATAGTAGATGACGGCAGATAAAGACCCGAATGGTCCATCCAGTCTGCCCAACCTGATTCAATTTAAATTTTTTTTTTTTTTTTCTTAGCTATTTCTGGGCAAGACTCCAAAGCTTTACCCGGTACTGTGCTTGGGTTCCAACTGCCGAAATCTCTGTTAAGACTTACTCCAGCCCATCTACACCCTCCCAGCCATTGAAGCCCTCCCCTGCCCATCCTCCACCAAACGGCCATACACAGGCACAGACCGTGCAAGTCTGCCCAGTAACTGGCCTAGTTCAATATTTAATATTATTTTCTGATTCTAAATCTTCTGTGTTCATCCCACGCTTCTTTGAACTCAGTCACCGTTTTCCTCTCCACCACCTCTCTCAGGAGCGCATTCCAGGCATCCACCACCCTCTCCGTAAAGTAGAATTTCCTAACATTGCCCTTGAATCTACCACCCCTCAACCTCAAATTATGTCCTCTGGTTTTACCATTTTCCTTTCTCTGGAAAAGATTTTGTTCTACGTTAATACCCTTCAAGTATTTGAACGTCTGAATCATATCTCCCCTGTCTCTCCTTTCCTCACGACTGGGATGCAGTTATACCTGACTATGGACTGTGAGGCGTTTTAAGAAACAGGTTTCAGGGTGGGAATAATCTCCAAGTACCAGACTCTTCGAAGTCCCCTAATGTCAAGTGTTTTGAAGTGACAAGCTGTTCATTAAGACCCCTAGGGAGAGCTCTTCCAGCTCACCCGAATCCTTAGTGGTCAGAGGGGATAAATTAACCAGCCCCGTTGTTTTATAAGCACAGGGCTACAGTGTTTTCCTTGAAAACAGGCCATTTATTTTACAACCTCTATTCCAGGGTAACATAGCTTTTAAAGACCAGTGGAAAGGGTAGATTGAATCACTTGTTCACTCCTTCTAAAAATACTACGACTAAGGGGCAGGCAATGAAGCTACTAAGTAGTAGATTTAAAACAAACCAAAGAAAATATTTCTTCACACAACGTGTAATTAAACTCTGGAATTTGTTGCTGGAGAATGTGGTGAACTCAATTAGCTTCGTAGGATTTTAAAAAGGTTTGGATGATTTCCTAAAAGAGAAGTCCATAGGCCATTATTGAGATGGGTGGGGAAATCCATGGCTTATTCCTAGGATAAGCAGCATAAAATCTGTTTTACTACTTGGGATATAGCTAGGTACTTGGGACCTGGGTTGGCCACTGTTGGAAAGAGGATACTGGGTTTGATGGACCTTCGGTCTGTCAAGTTTCAAGTTTATTAAAATATTTTTTAGACCGCTTATTCTGGTTTCTAAGCGGTTAACAATATACTATTACATAAAAACAAATAATAAATTACATAAGAATGTATAAAAACAGGGATAATAGATAAAAGTCAAAGACGTACAGACTACACAACGATGGGATAGTAGGGAAGAACTACAATTGATATAGAAAAGGTAAGACATAAAAGGATAAAACAAGAGGTTAGGTAAAAAGTAGCAGAAGTTTTATATTTAAATTTAAATTTAGCCCTTAAAAGGGCAATTATTATCCAAAAGCATCTTGGAATAAAAAAGTTTTTAATTTAAATCGTTTTATATCAGATTGGTAGCGCAGATGACTCGGTAAAGAATTCCAGTAGGGCAACTCTTATGTTCTTATGTGAGCCAAGTATAGGACAATCAAGCCATTGTGACATCACGGATGAGGTTGGCTCTTAGGCATTGGTGGAATGAGGCATTATGACATCACAATCTCAGCCCTGGAATGTTGCTACTCTTTGGGTTTCTGCCAGGTACTTGGGACCTCGGTTTGCCACTGTTGGAAACAGGATACTGGACTTGATGGACCTTCCGTCTGTCCCAGTATGGCAATTCTTATGTTCTTATATGAGCCCAGTATAGGACAATCAAGCCATTGTGACATCACGGATGAGACTGGCTCTTAGGCATTGGTGGAATGAGGCATTATGACATCACAATCTCAGCCCTGGAATGTTGCTACTCTTTGGGTTTCTGCCAGGTACTTGTGTTGGAACAGGATACTGGGCTTGATGGACCTTCGGTCTGTCCAGTACAGCAATTCTTATGTTCTTAACAACACCTAACGTATGGCGCCATAATGCAGAATCTGCCCCTAAGTACTATTTTACTTTTGCCCTGTAAATTATGATTTTAGTAAGCTCCTTCACCGTAATGCCTACAGCACATATCAAGAGATTCTCAAATGCTCACGGTAAAATCCGACAGGCCGCTGCTGCGTTCGCTACTGTAACAACTTCAAAAAACGCAAGTCGTTCTTTAAAAAAAACACACATGCAAATGACGTTTGGGGAGAGTCACGGAGGGTCGTGAAGTTTGCACGTGCTCATTGCTGGTGATAGTGAACGGCACCATGCACAGAATAAAAGCACAAAAAAACAAAATCGAAGATTGGCAGGAGGGATGCCCACTCCATCCCACTGCCGAAGCCAAGCAACCCTCCCCCCAAGGCAGTGGGAAAGATGCCCACTCCCTCCTGACACCAAGCAATCCTCACCCCCCCCCCCCCCGAATCCAGCAGTGATTTGTAAAAACACTGTGCCTTGAGGAACTTGTATAGCTGTGAGGAATACTCTTCAGACATGCCCTGCCCATTCTACTTCCAGTGAGAGCCCTACGGGTGGAAGAGCCGGCTGCCAGTCTGCTAGGAGAGACAATCCAAAGGCAAAGACCCTCCTTTCTCAAGCAAGTGATAAATTCACAGCCCCAATGACAAATTCATCTTGCTTTTCTGTTCCACAATAAAACTCCACCTACTCCACCTGGGTTACTAGAAGGATCCTGAGTGGAGGCGGAGTAACTTCACATGGCCTGGATGTTTTAGGGAACTCTTTTAAGTGAGCAAGGACCTTAGGCACGCACAAGAATTGCTGTTTTCATGTGCTGTGACTCCTATTCAACTCGCATAATTGACTCCATAAAATAATCATTTGAGAGTCATATCCAGGTCAAGAACAACTTCATCCCGAAGTGTCACTAGTTTCCAAGAACACATATTATATTAATCGTTGCTGATTCAGAAAGATGGGTCCAGCTCTCCCCTCCCCCCCCCCCCCCACCCCCGGTATAGTCCATAATCATTCTTTTTTCCTATTACAATTGTCGTTCAGCCCTCCTTTCCACTTGTACCTGTATGTTTTGTAATGTTTATGGCTTCGTCATAATCCCCTAAAGTTTTTAAATATTTTTGCTCTCTAGTTTTGTACACCGCTTAGACCAGTGTTCTTCAACCACCCGTCCATGGACCAGTGCCGGTCCACAGAAATTTCCTGCAGGTCCACAGGGCCAGCACGTGCATCAGGCCCAAAACAGAGTTCTTCAACCGCTGGTCCACGGTGCGATCGATGCGGCGTTATCTTCGAGCCAGCTCCTTCTTCCTAACTGATTCGGTGCACAAAGCCACGGGCAGTAACTCCTACGGGCATCCTGCGCCTGAACCGGAAGCCTTCTCTCCGACATCGCAGCGTCAGAGGGAAGGCTTCCAGATGAGGCACGAGACGTGCAAGGTGCAATTAGTACTATTATGGGGGCGGGGTCTGGCCCACGACTTAGCCCAGTGTTCTTCAACCGCCGGTCCACGGACCAATTCTTTTATTTCTGCCGGTCCATAGGAGTAAAAAGGTTGAAAACACTGGCCTAGACAGTTAATTTAAGCGATAGATCAAATTGTAATGAAACTTGGAAACTGGGGCCCTCTGTTATTAAGGTGCGCTAAGTGTTTTAGCGCATGTTTATCAAATGCTAAACGCTAACGCGTCCATAGGATAACATGCACGTGTTAGAGTTTAGCGCTTGTTTAGCGCACGCTAAAAAGCATGGCGCACCTTAGTCAAAGAGGGGGTTGGATTTTAGGGTCCAACATGGTAACTTTTATACCCTTTCCCCCTACCTTGGTGCCATTAAAATACGATGATCCAAGCAAGCGCATATTTAGGTACCAGTCCTTTCCATATGTTTCCTTTGATCCATCTCAGTTCACTAGGGCTCCTTTTACTAAGGTACGTTAGGGCCTGAATGCGTGGAATAGCAGGCGCTAAATTGCCCCGCGTGCTAGACCTTAACACCAGCATTGAGCCGGCGTTATTCTAGAAGCGTACTGCGGGATTTAGCGCAGGGTAATTTCACGCGTGCGCTAAAAAACGCTAGGCACCTTAGTAAAAGGAGCCCCTAGGTTTTTAAAAAAATCTCGAAGATGCCTTGATAAAGAAGGAATGACGTCCTCTAATGAATAGAATTAGACTCTCTCTACCCGGTAAGAGATTACACATTTTCTTCTATGTAAAATTTTTCTTCTATTTTCTCGCTCGTATGTGACCAAATTTTGGGACCAAATTTTTGAGGGCTTGAGATTGATGAAGTAATACTTTATTTGCCTTATAAATTCTTTTGTAATATTTCAACTCATTTGGTTTAAAATTGTGCTTCTTAATCAATCTATCTGTTCAAGATGTTTAATGCTTGGAACTGTATTTTTGAAAACATTTATAAATAAATAAATAAATAAAATATGATGATCCTACGAAACTTTTTTTATTATTTATTTATCATTTTAGAATTATTTATCAAGTATAAACTTGTACAGAAAGTAAAATTTAAGTCAGAAGTACATAACCAATTAATCAAATCAGGAATACAAACTTAGTAATACAAAACCATATTAATCAGAATTGAATCCTCAACATAAAGTTTACTTAAATTTTAACTCAAGTCCTTCACAAACAGATCAAGACGGAACAAGAGCGGATTTAATAATAATAGAAAATAATATATCATAGAAGAATGCCACGGCTAAATTAGGCTGAGCTCAGGGTTCCCTAAAAATACTTCTTATCTAGGGCTAGATTTAATCTTGTTCTTTCTCCAGGTGTGACAACAACAGGAAAGCCGTCAGCTGGAAAGGTTCAAAGAAAACATATTTCTGTGAGGAATATTAGACTATACATTTGCATGGGTGACGTGATTGCTCCTAAGGCTAACACTCCTGGTTAACTTAGCAGGGATTGTAATTTATCTGGTACAGGAAGGTGTATGATGAGTTCAGTTTGCTGTTTATTTATTTATTTCATTTTCAGTCTATGATCATTTTCATTCATGTAAATTCCAGGCAGCGGCATAGCCAGGGTAAGTGGCAGCCAGGGCGGTGGCGCTCCTCCCCTGCCAACCCCTCCTGCCATGTGCACGCCCCCTTTCCCTTCCCCAGTACCTTTTTAATTTTCTGGGTGAGAGCAACAGCACAAACTTGCTGCCCACGTCGTAGCAGCTATCCCTCTAGTCACTTCCTAGGTGCGGGGCCTGTACGTGACGTCAGAGAGAGGCGACACTGACGCAGGCCGTAAGTTTGTAATGCTGCTCACGCAGGAAAAATTAAAGAGGTTCAAGGGAAGGAAAGGGAAGGGGCGTATGCCTAAGAGCCAACCTCACCAGTGATGTCACAATAGCTTGATTATTCCTATACAGGCAGTCCCCGGGTTAAGAACGAGTTACGTTTTTAAAGCTGTTAAGTCGGATTTCTATGGAACTCAGAACTTGCAGATTTTAAGATTATTGCTGCGTCCTTCTGCTCCCAGTTGACAAAAGGGCCAACTGTCCACCAGTGTTCCCTCTAAGGTATAGCATGCACAACCACACACTGTTCTTAATTTGGCCATGCATCATTCCTGAATTTGCTACAGGAGGAGTGTAGGAGTCTATGCCACTGGAAATACCGCTCAGTGAAATAAAATGAAGCCTGAACCGTGTTCTTAAGGGATTCAAGATAAAGTTAGACGAGTTCCTGTGGAACTGGAACATATGCAGGTAGGGCTGGTCTCAGTTAGGGCGCTGGTCTTTGACCTAGGGGCCACTGTGGGAGCAGACTGCTGGGCACGATGGCCACTGGTCTGTCCCAGCAGCGGCAATTCTTATGTTCTTAAAAATGACTCAAATTTCAGGCAGAAGTTTTTTTTTCTGCAGTAGAACATTTTGGGGTGATTTGGCAAAATGTTAAGGGTCCTGGGTTTTTTGGGTTTTTTTCTGGACACCATGTATTAGAGGAAAAAGTCACGATTAGAATTCGCTAACTGGAGTGTTGGTGCCACCTGGTGGTGAGAGAAAAAATCTATTTGAAATAGTCACATTTCTAAAGTAGAGGGAGGAAGATAACTTTAGTATTTGGTTCTGTTATATTCATTGCAAGGATGAATAAGTAAGGGGGCATTGTTTAAAAACAAACAAACAAAACAATTGTGTTATTCAGCCAGTTAAAAAGAAAATAAATACAAGTTACTGCAGCATTTCTAGCCCACAGGGAGAGTGGAAGGCCTAAGCTGGGTTAGAAACCACCAACGCTGGCCCACTGACTTTGCTGTTTGTGACATTCTTGCTAAGATTTTGGACAGAAAAATGTGCTACTGTGTGTTTTTCGGAAAAACAGATGAGAAAGAACTTCTTAGAGCACCAAATATGCTAGCAGAGAAATGTACAGCTATAAACTGGCTTTTTCTAACCATTTTATTGGGAGGAACTGGACGGATAACGTACATGACATGTAAGGTAATGTCATGGAAAAAGTAACCTATAATTTAAGGCAGCATTCAACTCCAAAAGACTCTTTATAAGATTATACACACTAGCAATTTCCTCTTTAACTAACTGTGGTAGTGTTACTATATAAGAGAGTACAAAAGGAAGTGGGAACGGACAATGAGCACTCCACTGCTCATTGTCCGATCCCGCTTCCTTTTGTACTGTTTCATACCTGTTTCATGCATGTATGCATCTAAGTGTGCACATGCTCAGGTAAATAGTAGCTTAAATATTGAGGCTCATAAAATGCCTGTACCGGGCAGAGCTTTGTGTTCTGGCCCAGCAATAGCTAAGAAGAAGAAAAATTTAAATTAAAACAGTAATTTAAAGAGTAGGTAAGGTTGGGCAGACTGGACGGACCAGTATTTATCTGACGTCATCTACTATGTTACTAGATGTGAGGCCTATACGTAAAATCTGGACCCATAGACCCGCCCCCCCCAGGCCTGCCCAATTCCACCCATCCCCACCCTGTTATGCCCACGCCAAGCCCCTAGCCCCACCCCCCTGAGCCTGCTCGCCTTGGTGACATCTCCGTGTTCCAGGTGCGGATGCCCCTCTGGATGCAATCTGCTTTTCAAAGCCTGGACAAACTGCCGGGTTTTGAAAAGCCATCTGGACATGCCCTCTAAAAAGAGGACTCCCATGGGGACCCCCCTCTGGCCCACGGGACTCCCATGGGGATGGAAGGCTTTGGAAGCAGGGTTCATCCATATAATATAATGGACACGTCAGCCTTAGTAAAAGAGGGGGTTTATAAGTTAATTACCTGAACAGAAAACAAAAAAATGGTGTACTAAACTTGAAACTTGACAAAAATATAATAGAAAATTAAGAACTTTTTTTTAAATTCAATTTCTCAGAGCCTAAGACAGAGGACAAGTGAGTTTAAGCAATGAATAGGATCAATAGAGACTCCGATAATTAGGTCTCAAAAGCATCCTTGTGCAACCAGCATTTTAACAGTCCTTTAAATGTACTTAGCGATTTTTCTTCCTTAATAAATGATGGGAAGGAATTCCATATTCTGGGCGCTGTAACCGCAAAGATCGAATCTTGTCTTGTATTTATTATACTTAGGGGTCCTTTTATCAAGCCGCGCTAGCGGGGTTAGCGCGTCGGACATTTCATCTCGCGCTAACCCCCGCGGCCAGCTAAACAACTAACGCCTGCTCAATGCAGGCGTTAGCGGCTAGCGCGGCAGGCGGTTTAACAGCTTGATAAAAGGACCCCTAATTGGTGGAATTACTAGAAGGTTTTTGTCCTCTGATCTCAAACCTCTAGTAGGAATATATGGAATAATGTACCTTTCTAAAAATGATGGAGCTTTAGTTGTTAATATATTGAATGTTCATATTGCTAATTTGTAGGAGATTCTGTGAACAATTGGAAGCCAATGAGCTTCTTTGAGAAGAGGAGTCACATGATCCAATTTTTTCCTATTCATTATAATCTTAATCGAGGTGTTTTGTATTAGTTGCAATCGACGGATTTCTTTAAGAGCTAAGGCACACTAGCCGTTTTAGCACGCGCTAAATGCTAACACGTCCATAGACTACATCAGGAAGTATTTCTTCACAGAAAGAGTGGTTGACCGTTGGAATGAGCTTCCAGCGCAGGTGATCAAGGCCAGCAGCGTGCTGGACTTTAAGAATAAATGGGATACCTATGTGGGATCCTTACGAGGGTCGAACTGGAATATCGGTCGCTAGGTATAGACTTAAGAGGATGGGTCAGTAGGGTGGGCAGACTTGATGGGCTATAGCCCTTTTCTGCCGTCATCTTCTATGTTTCTGTGTTTCTATAATGGACACATTAGCGTTTAGCGGACACTAATATTTAGCGTGCGCTAAAACACCTTAGTAAAAGGACCCCTTTATTTGGTAACTTGTACTTTTTCTTAATAGATGTTCACCTTCTGAATTCTGATGTGCTGCTTTGTATAAACCTGCCATTCCCTCCCCCTCTCTCCAAATAAATGATAACAGTCTTAGGAGCCAAGCAGGGAAATTCTTCTGGGAATTCTATTAAAAGATGGCCACGTGGTTCTGAAATTCTCCACCACTGTTGTTAGAGCTAAAAATGTAACACTGAAAAAGAATTTTAAAAATAGATCATCAAAAACCCCATTGCCCTCCCTTCCCCACCAAGAATTTCGTATTGGGAGAATAGGCAATTCAGAGATCCAGCTTTATGCTGGAAAGAAAATGGCATGCGGGCTCAGGGTTTTTGTTTTTGTTTTCTCTTATCCTGCGAAGGTTTTTGCCAGCGAGGCTGGTTGTTTTCTGGTGGTGAGGAGCTGAGTGCAATTAGAATTCCCTCAAGGTCTAGGACCTCAGCCTGTTCTGTTAAATCTCTGAGGGGAAGATATTTTTATGAACAATCTGCTTATGAACCAGCATTTGCCTTTTGAATGTTCAAGAGTGATAGCATTTCTTTTCAAGCTTCTTCGCTTTGCAGGTACATTAAAAAAAACAAAAAAAAAAACAACCCAAGGGAAAAAATTTCATCTTGAAATGAACCTCTCTCAAGGGTATCTAAACCAGTGGTTCTTAAACATGTCCTGAAGGACCCCCAGCCAGTCGGGTTTTCAAGATATCTCTAATGAATATGCATGAGGCAGATTGGCATATTATAGAGGTGACAGGCATGCAAATCTATCTCATGCATATTTATTAGGGATATCTTGAAAACTCAACTGGCAGTGCCCTCTAAGGTGCCCCCACTACTCTGCTAGCATCTTTGTGGCCAGTCCATTAAAAGGCTGGCCCCTCCCACATACAAATGGATTTGTTTTGGACATTTTGCATTTGGAGATTTTGATTGTTGAAAATGGCAAAAAAAAAGGGCCAGAATATCTAAATAGGACATTTTTGAAAAAGAAAAAAAAGAGAGAGATCTTGCAGTTTTGAAAATGGTCATTTTCCAGACCCACTTTTGGATTTCTTTGCAGAAACATCAAAAGTTGGACTTAGACGTCCTACCAAAAATTACTCTCCATTAGGACGAAAATATTTTTTGAAATGGTAAAGGTAAAACGATTTGGATTTACACGCTTTTCTCATTAGTTCAAGGTGAGTTATATCCAGGTGTAGTACGAACTTTCCTGTTCCTGGCTCGAACAATCTTAGGGGCCCTTTTACCAAAATGTGGTACAAAAATTGGCCTTGGCATATCTTCACATGGGTCGTTCTCTTGCACTAAGGCCATTTTTACCATAGGGGTACATTGGCTGAGTTTTCTATTTTCCCCTTAGTGCATGGCCATTAGCACATGAAGCCTTACTGCCACCTTTCGTAGGCGGTAAGGGCCCATGTGCTAACCAATTAGCACGGAACATACCCTCTCTACTCCCAGACCTGTTCCAGTACTGCTATTGCTTTGCATTTCTATAGCACTGCCAGACTTACGCAGCACTGTGCATTATACATGTGACACAATCCCTGCTCAATAGAGCTTACAACGAAGTGAATTCTAGGATGAAATCAATACTGAATGCTCCATAACTCCTTTTGCCTAAAGGTGCAACATTAGAGCTCGGTAAACGTTTCTGTCACACCCATCTTGCGTAGAGTACACAAACTTATTGTTTCTTGGTGTGGTCTCTTGTAGTCATGCAAACAAAGATTATGCACAGGCTAAAAGAGTTGCGACACCAGAAATTCACGGTTGCACGCAGAATATTATAGCACAGGTAATAATATTTTACCTATAACCACTAGACCGCTTTTGAGGCCAAAATGATGTTAATGCTAATATTAAGAAGTAAAAAAAAATCTCATGTTTTCACTTAGACCACTTGGAATCTGATTTTTTAATGCCACCTTTTTATCAATCAATAATGTAGTGTATTTATAGAAACGTGTTTTTTTTACAGAATGAACATGAAACAACAAGGAACTGAAACATGACTTTAATTAACATTAATAACTCACAGGAATGGGGGATTTTGCTATGGTGACCACTGTTGTGAAATTCACTCCCATCTGATTTAAGTAGCATTTCTACATATCTACTGTTTCAGAAAACTTTATTAAAGATTAAGATCTTTGTGTTGTTGAACTATGCTGTTGTACAGACTTTTAAAATATTTTTATTGTTATATTGTATTCTGGTATATTATATAGTAAACTGCTTTAGAACCTGTAGCTGATTTTGAGGCCACTTTATGTAAGTTAGAGAATGACACGGTGACAAAATTCATCACCATTCCCATCCCCGCGGATAACCGCGGGAAACCATCTTCATGTCATTCTTTAAAGAGAGAGGGAAGAATCAGAGTATGAATGGCCACAACCACTGACCCACAAGCTTTGCTTTGAAAAATGCTGGTGTAGAAGGACCGAGGTTGAAACAGACACTACAGAATGACAGTCTCTGGTATCCAGAGCAGATATTGTGATGTCATAAATGCCTCATTCCACCAGTGCCTAAGAGCCAATCACATCAGTGATGTCACAATGGCTTCATTATCCTTGGCTCACATAAGAATCAGAGTATGAATGGCCACAACCACTGACCCACAAGCTTTGCTTTGAAAAATGCTGGTGTAGAAGGACTGAGGTTGAAATAGACACTAAAGAATGACAGTCTCTGGTATCCAGAGCAGATGTTGTGATGTCATAATGCCTCATTCCACCAGTGCCTAAGAGCCAGTCACATCAGTGATGTCACAATGGCTTCATTATCCTTGGCTCACATAAGAATCAAAGTATGAATGGCCACAACCACTGACCCGCAAGTACAGTGGGGTAGGAGTCGCTGCTTGGGCGTCCCTTTGAAACCATAGCAGCATCTCTAAAAGATCATGTCCTGTGCAATCACACTGGTTACATTGCCCTAATGCATTGCTTGATGACAATGAAGCGAACAGTCAAATTCTAGATCGGTGTATCGCAAACTGTGTGCCACGGCATACCAGTGTGCCTCCTGAGATTTCAGGTGTGCCATGGTACACTGGGGAAGAGGAGAGGTGCCAGCTGTCTACAGGATGTTCCTCTTGCAAAGAGGCACGTCCTATAAGCAATCTCTCGATGCTGGCACCTCTTCTCTCTGTCGGCCCTTCTCTCCAGCTCAGGTCCTTCTCTCGGCGCAAGGCCCATTTGAAGGGCCTTTGTGCATACGACAGCGTGATGTTATCACGCCGACACCAGCACACTTCTGGGTGTCTCGAGCCAGGGACACTAGGATTTAGTGTGCCCCAGCTTGAAAAACTTTGTGAGACACTGCTCTAAATATTGTAAAGCTTTTTGCATGAAGACCAAGAGCTCATGCTAAGAGGGTTCCTGGAATCTCAGCTCTGTGAATACATCTTTTATTTTCCGCAAGTGTGGGAGCAATTCACAGTAATGTATGAAATGTCCTAACTGTGTAATTATGAATTCTGTTGTTGTCCTCCAATACCAGTGTGGACAACAGGATAGTAATAAATAGATTTTCTGCCTCTGAGGTGCGAGTCTTATCCTCTGGGAATCAATGGCCTCCCCGGTGCTTGTCCTGTTTTTATATCTGTCTTTAAAACAACATGTCAAGAAACACAAACATGTGCGTGAAGCTCTTTTAACACCATTATTGAAGGAAGACAACTTTGATTATAGCTTAGCTGTGGTGGAAGCTGTCTGCAGCCTTCTTTCTTCTAAATGATAATTATCGTACTAGTAAAATTCTTATTGTTTTTGAAATCTTACTAAAGTGTATGAATAGAAATATATAGTAATCTCAGCGCGTCCATTCTAACTTGACAAACAGAAAAAAACAAACCCCATATATAAAGTAACAGTGACTGTGTGTTGGCACTTCTTACATGGGTTTCTGAGGAAAAGATAATGGCCTGGAGTCTAAAAAAAAAAAAAAAAAAGGGAGGATGGCAGATACTTTTTCATAATCTTGCCCAATTACCTCGACAAAGCAGCCCAATGTACAAGGGGGTGCTGAAAAGGTCTAAGCCAGGGGTGGGCATCTCCAGTCCTCGAGGGCCGGAATCCAGTCGGGTTTTCAGGATTTCCCCAATGAATATGCATTGATAGCAGTGCATGCAAATAGATCTCATGCATATTCATTGGGGAAATCCTGAAAACCCGACTAGATTCCGTCCCTCAAGGACCGGAGTTGCCCACCCCTGGTCTAAGCCCAAGTAACTTCAGTTGGGACAGTCTCCATCGAGGGATATTAACTCAGTCCAGAGAGTTTCCACTTTGTTCATTCCGTGGGAAAAGTACTGAACAAAAAAAGTGGAAACTCGCTGGACTAAGTACATAGAACATAAGAACATAAGAAGTTGCCTCCGCTGAGGCAGACCATAGGTCCATCCTGCCCAGCGGTCTGCTCCCGCGGCGGCCCATCAGGCCCATTGCCTGAGCAATGGTCTATATCTATCTATACCCCTCAATCCCTTTTTCTTCTAGGAATCTATCCAAACCTTCTTTGAAACCATTTAAGGTTTTCTTGTCTACAACAGCCTCTGGAAGCGCGTTCCATGTATCCACCACCCTCCGAGTGAAAAAGAACTTCCTAGCGTTTGTTCTAAACCTGTCCCCTTTCAATTTCTCCGAGTGCCCCCTTGTGCTCGTGGTGCCCCTTAATTTGAAAAATCTGTCCCTGTCTATTTTTTCTATGCCCTTCAGGATCTTGAAGGTTTCTATCATGTCTCCTCTAAGTCTTCGCTTCTCCAGGGAGAAAAGTCCCAACTGCTTCAATCTGTCGGTATATGGGAGATTTTCCATTCCCTTTATCAGTTTAGTTGCTCTTCTTTGTACTCCCTCAAGTACCGCCATGTCTTTCTTGAGGTACGGTGACCAGTACTGGACACAGTACTCCAGATGCGGCCGTACCATTGCACGATACAACGGCATGATGACTTCCTTCGTCCTGGTCGTAATACCCTTCTTAATGATACCCAATATTAGCCCTCAATGGAGCTTGCCCCAATTTTGTTGGATGGGCTGAGAACTTTTCAACACCCCCTCATATTCCTAAGTGTACATAAGATAAAAAAATGCACAATCAGCTATCATTAAAGTCACAACATAGAAACATAGAAAGATGACAGCAGAAAAGGGCCAAGGCCCATCAAGTCTGCCCACTCTATAGACCCTCCCCTTGAGATTAGCCAATGTTTTGCCCTGACCCACGTAGTGATCCCACATGGGCGTCCCATTTATTCTTAAAATCTGGCACGCTGCTGGCCTCGATTACCTGTACTGGAAGCTTGTTCCATTGATCAATCACTCGCTCCGTGAAGAAATACTTCCTGGTGTCGCCGTGAAATTTCCCGCCCTTGAGTTTGAGCGGGTGCCCCCTTGTGGTTGAGGGGCCTCTGAGAAGGAAAATGTTATCTTCCACTTCTATACGTCCAGTGACGTATTTAAACGTCTCAATCATGTCTCCCCTCTCCCTGCGTTCCTCGAGAGTGTAGAGCTGCAAATTGTTTAGTCTTGCTTCATACGAGAGACCTTTAAGCCCTGAGATCATTCTGGTGGCCATCCTTTGGACCAACTCATATACCTTATTCATCTGCAGTGGGCTCAATATCCTGTTCTCAGAGGAGCCACACTCCTAATCTTCCTGTTAGTGTTTGTACGGGACTACAAAAGGGGGCATAGCCAGGGGAGGAGCATGGGCAGATCATGGGCATTCTTAAAAGTTATGCGCACTGTTATAGAATACATAAGAGCATAAGAATTACCACTGCTGAGTCAGACCAGTGGTCCATCATGCCCAGCAGTCCGTTCACGCGGCGGCCCTCTGGTTTAAGACCAGCACCCTAACTGAGACTAGCCCTACCAGCGCACGTTCTAGTTCAGCAGAAACTTGTCTAACTGTGTCTTGAGTCCCTGGAGGGTGTTTTCCCCTATGACAGACTCCGGAAGAGCGTTCCAGTTTTCCACCACTCTCTGGGTGAAGAAGAACTTCCTTACGTTCGTACGGAATCTATCCCGTTTCAACTTTAGAGAGTGCCCTCTCGTTCTCCCTACCTTGGAGAGGGTGAACAACCTGTCTTTATCTACTTTGTCTTGAGTCCCTGGAGGGTGTTTTCCCCTATGACAGCCTCCGGAAGAGCGTTCCAGTTTTCCACCACTCTCTGGGTGAAGAAGAACTTCCTTACGTTCGTACGGAATCTATCCCCTTTCAACTTTAGAGAGTGCCCTCTCGTTCTCCCTACCTTGGAGAGGGTGAACAACCTGTCTTTATCTACTTTGTCTTGAGTCCCTGGAGGGTGTTTTCCCCTATGACAGCCTCCGGAAGAGCGTTCCAGTTTTCCACCACTCTCTGGGTGAAGAAGAACTTCCTTACGTTCGTACGGAATCTATCCCCTTTCAACTTTAGAGAGTGCCCTCTCGTTCTCCCTACCTTGGAGAGGGTGAACAACCTGTCTTTATCTACTTTGTCTTGAGTCCCTGGAGGGTGTTTTCCCCTATGACAGCCTCCGGAAGAGCGTTCCAGTTTTCCACCACTCTCTGGGTGAAGAAGAACTTCCTTACGTTCATACGGAATCTATCCCCTTTCAACTTTAGAGAGTGCCCTCTTGTTCTCCCTACCTTGGAGAGGGTGAACAACCTGTCCTTATCTACTAAGTCTATCCTCTTCAGTACCTTGAATGTTTCGATCATGTCCCCTCTCAATCTCCCGACCCGCGCACAACTTAGGTGCAGGTATTTAGACCTAGCTTTTCTTGGCCTAAATGTATGACCGCTAAGTGCGATTCTATATTATGGCACTTACCTTTTATAAAAATCGTGCTAAGTGCCATTATGATCAGCAATTTTTATGCGCTAAATATAGAATCAGGTCCTAAGGGGTAATTCTATAATAGTGTGCCTATAGGATACCTACTTTCCTTTAGTATTCTATAAGTTATGCATGTCAGTCCCACCCATGCTCTGCCCAGACTCCACCTATGTGTACGCCTGTCTGTCAAATATGCATTATGCAAGTTATACACAGTTAAAGAATAAAATTATGTACTCACGCTGTACAGTTACTTCCTGACGGTCTTTCCTTCCCTGGCTGGAGAACAGTGAGAGACCTCGAGAGGATTTTCAAGGCAATCTTTGGGTCTTAGATCAGGATGACTCAGGAATAATTCTGCACAGTGTCTTCTTTGTTGAAAAATAACTCGCCCTGCACCAGTCATGATAATGGGCTAACAATAGTGTTTGTTATCAATAGTTTCCTCGTTACTTAGTTAATAATACACACTGAAGTTAAAACTGATCCTGAGGATTACTGAACAAACGGGCAAGGTGCCGGATCTCTCTCTGCATGAACTGACAATTTCAGCGTTTGCAAAAGAACTTTGGAGCTGGAAAATAGACCACAGACTGGTCTCTTTGCTTAGTGCAGAGGTTCTTAGCTCAGAAATATTGGCAATCAGTCTATATTTTCTTTGTTTATTGATAATTCTTTTCCACCAATCAGACATGGTGTGTCACAGCTACAGCACTGGTACCAAGTAATAATAATAATAAAAAATTTATTTTTATATACCACTATACCCGAAAGTTCTAGGCGGTTCACAACAATTGAACATGATACAAACAGTGCAAGTTATTTAGAAAAAAATCCAACAAATTAAAAGGCATACAATGGAAAGAAATACATACAATGTAAAATACATGCGATGTAAAAGAGTGCGGAGAATTTTACAAAGAGTAAAAGATAAAATTATAAAAATGTATTTAAGACCATAGCCTATTGAATAATTTAAACTAAACTAAACTAAACTAAGCCTTAAGTTTATATACCGCATCATCTACACGGAAGTGAAGCTCGACACGGTTTACAAGGTATAAAAATAAGGAAGAGAGAGGAGAAGGATTTACAAAAGCATGCAGAAAGGGGGATGTAAACAGGAGAAGAGATGTTATATGCTAGAGAAAAGCCAGGTTTTCAGTTGTTTTCGGAAAAGTTTAGTTTTTATCTGTTTTCTAAAATCAAGGTACAAAGAGGCTTCTAACACAAACTTGGCAAGCCAAATATTTAATTTAGCCGCCTGAAAGGAAAAGGTTCTTTCACAGAACCTTTTATACTGGCAAAATTTTACTGAGGGATACACAAAAAAATGCATTCTTCTAGAACTCTTTATTAGTATAGCTCAGGTTAAAGTAACTCGATAACATACCAAATGTTATTTTATAACAAAAACATGAAAACTTAAACAGAACTCTAGATTCAAATGCCAGCCAATGGAGCTTTTAATAAGACATGTTCCCATTTCTTTAGGCCAAAAATAAGGTGGGCGGCCGTGTTCTGGACCACCCTCAATTTTCTAATAATTTTCTTGGGAGCGCCTAAATAAATAATGTTGCAATAATCGAGAATACTCAAGATAGAGGATTGCACTAACAGACGAAAGGAGACTTCGTCGAAATACTTTTTAATAGTACGCTGTTTCCAGAGCACTGAAATACTTTTCTTGAATACTAAGTCAGAATGTTTTTCTAATAAGATGTTTATCCAAAGTTACTCCCAGTATTTTGAGAGATTGTTCAATATTATAATCCATCCCATTCACATGTATCATAGTTTCCTTGATTTTATCGTTAGGGGCTGCTAAAAAGAAATCGAACCCCGAGGCCTGTATAATGGCAACAGGCCCTGCCGGGGCAAAGTCGAAAAAAGGGGAAAAAAATATGTTTTTTTGTTTTTTTTTTTGTAAAGCAAAGAAAAAAGAAACCCGAAGGCAAAAAGGAAGAAAAAGTACAAAAATTCGCGAGCGGGAAGGCAAAAAGTGAGTTCAACGGCCGTTGAAAAAACACACGCGTCTTCTTCGCTCCCCGGAAACGAAGAAACTGGGGACCACGCACTCCTCCGTCGGGCGGGAAGGCACTCGCGCACGCGCGGTGCGGCCAACTAGAACTTTCTAGTTAAAAAGGTCCGTACCGAGGGCTCCGTCGGTGATGTCACCCATGCGTAAAGAATATGCTGCCTGCTTGTCCTGGGATAAAGAATTTACCCAAAGCAAACATTTAACCTTGCACCCCTCTTGAAATATCTTTCACCCCTAAGCACCCCTATCCCGAAGTGGAGAGAAAAGACTGATGCTAGAACCTCGCAGCATTTGGTGCCAACCACAGTAGGCCTGATTGATAATTTCACAAGGAGGACAGGGGCCATTCAACAGTCGGACACTTGCCCACTGAAACTATCAGAGCAGAGTGGAGACTCGGCAGGATTCCTTGGGCTAGATACTACTCTAAGTCCTGATGCATGGCCCCCCCACAGTTGCGGAAAAGCAGCTCCCTGTTGTAGGTATCAGCAACGCCACTGCAAGTTGATGTTGCTTCACCCGAGGCTTGTATCCAACAAACGGAGTTAGGGTTTCAGTCCTGTCATGCTAGTGTTCTATAAAGAAAAGGGGGTGCCTACTTTTCTTTCTCGAACAGGCTCCATATAGGCACATTTTTTTGCATCTAAAAATAGGTACCCATTTATATAATTGCTCTCTTAGCGAAATGAAATAAATTAAGAACATAAGAGTTGCTATACTGGGACAGACTGAAGGCCTGTCAAGTCCAATATTTTGTTTCCAACAATGGCCAACCTAGGTCACAAGTACCCGGTAAGATCCCAAAAAAGTATAACAGATTTTATGCTTCTTATCCTAAGAATAAGCATTGGATTTCCTCAAATTCATCCTAATAATGGCTTATGGACTTCTGTTATAGGAAATTATCCAAACCTTTTTTCAAATCTGCTAAACTACAAACTGCTTTCAACACATTCTCTGGCAATGAATTCTAGAGTGTGTGAAGAAATATTTTTTCTGGCTTTATTTAAATCTACAACTTAGTGGCTTCATTGCAAGCCCCCTAATCCTAATGTTTTTGGAAAGAGTAAACAAGCAATTCACATGTAGCCTTTCAACTCCACTCAGTATTTTATAGACCTCTATCATATCTCTCCTGAGTCCTACTAGCCACTTTACCCTTTCTCATAGGGAGGTTGTCCCATCCCCTTTATCATTTTCATCACCCTTCTCTGTACCTTTGCTAATTCCACTTTTTATCTTTTTTTGAGATGTGGTGATCATCTCGATATATTCAGAGATGCTCCTGCCCGGTTAAACTATACTGATTGAGTTGGGGGGTGGGAAGAGGTAATCGGTGGCATTTAACAGGCAATGGTGCTGAATATCTCCTCTGACCCCTGTGGCACTATCCAATCAGCTCCCCTCGTTAAACACTGTATACAAAAGCACCACCAATTTGAAGATTTAAAATGTACAATTTTACAGTAATTGATGGTGTCTGCTCGTGGAGGGGATATTAAGAAACAACTTAGAAGATTGGAGCAGCAACTCATTTTTCAGTTAGGAACGACTGAACCCACAGGATTGAATTCAACTATTGAATGGAAGGTTTTCTTCAAATAACCAGTCTCTGGTACGGAGTTCTGCCCCTTTAACGTCTGAATGAGGAGTTGTTCGTGGGCTTGTGATGTCATAGTTAGTTCTTTTACAGGCGTGGGTGCCATTATTCTCAGTCTGGACAGAGAGTCATTGTGAGTTTGAGCCTTCTCCTGATGCAGCACTTTGTGCGAAACAAGGCCTTGCCTGGACTCTTGTTGAGAAGAGCCAGTGATCTATTATTAGTCTGTTTTCTGGAAGAATGAGGATCACACTTTTGGATTACAATCGTCGTGGATGAAGAGTGGAGCCAAGGGAGGTTGGCCATGAATGAACTGAACGATGGACTAAGATAAGTGTTTGGGACCTATTTGCTACTTTTTTGGCTCTTTATATTTTTCACATTGTTCTACATATCTGTCCATCTCAATAGTCTATAAATATTGAGCTTTTTTGTTGTCCAGACTTTAACCAAAGGGTTTTTTTCTCCCTTCTTTTTGTGAAGTTTTTTTTTCCTTTTGGTATGGTGTCCGGAGCAGGCCTATGATTAAACGAGGTTCACCTTATAGGAGCTGTTCCCCTTATAGGAGCTGTTGCCTTATAGGAGCTGTTGCCCCTTTTAGACTTTGAGGCCATCTGTATAAGTTAACATTATATTTGCTCTGCAGGCTGCTTGGTATGGGCAGTTAAAGATGTGTTCTTTCATTATTTTTGTATGTACAATTCACGTCTTAACCCCTTGTTATTAAAACTATCCAATTAGTGCCAGGGCAGTCTGTGGGCAGAGCATGAACAGAGCTAGCACTCAACCAGTTAACAGTTTGCTAACCAGTTAAGTATAAAGATAGGAGAGCAAAAAGGCATTGACCCAAATATTCAATGACGGTACTCAGATATGGCCTGGCAATGAACATCTGTGCTTGATTCAGCCTGTGGCTGACAAGAGGCTTAAAAACTGTTGACTACTTTGGGTTGAATATTTGTCACAATAAAAATGATAAAAATACAGAAAGCAAAACGAGTTTTATTTTGTCTAAGTGCACACCCCTTTTCATTATTTCCTTTCATTGCCTGTTTTTGTTGTATCACTTTCGTTTCCTGGGCAAATCGACAACTCACTAATTTCACTTTCCTTCAGTGATGCAAGAGCTTTAGTATTCACATATATCAAGCATCCTAATAAAAACACACCTCTTTCTCTCTCCCCCTCTTTTTGTTGCTAAACGTCTAATTCACATACGGTAATTGTTTTTTCTCACTTGGGAGCTGATGTACTAACCCATGGTATTTCATGAAGGCTACCTACAGGCCCAGTTCCACAAAATTTTACTGTGAATGCAAATGAGTTCCATAGCACACATTTGCCAGAAATTTAGCTACAAGCCTGGCTGAAAATGATAACTACACCTCACTGAGGTATAGCTGTCCTTTTTGCAAAATGGCCCGGGAAGGTGTTTTGACACATCAGCATGAGATGCTCTGCACGACATTGCATCACAGCTGGGCATTTTAGTAAAATTTGCTGCATAGTGGACTATTTGCAAAGGGTAACATTTGCAAATGTATTCTGAATCAAGGCTTATACAGGGGGGAAAAAATGTACATAAGCACTTAAATGTTGGCATTTTTAAATATTTTGTATTTTTAATCTTTTTAACTCATTTTATATGTTACATAGACCCTGATTGCTTAAGGCTAGACTTATTAAAGTGAATTATTGCATAAGTGAATTTTAACACCGTTGACACGTTAGGACAGTGGTTCTTACATCTGTCCTGGGGGACTCCCAGTCAGTTGGGTTTTCAAGATATCTCTAATGAATATGCATGAGGCATATTTGCATATAATAGAGGTGAAAGCTGCCTCATGTATATTCATTAGGGATATTTTGAAAACCTGACTGGCTGGGGGTTCCCCAAGACAGGTTTAAAAATCACTGCATTAGGGCTCGATATTCAGCCAACAGTGATCAATATTTCACTAACTGCCCTAACTAGAAATTCAATGTCCAGCCATGCCTGGCACAAGCATTGAATTTCTGAATTTGTGGAGCTGGCTAACACGTGGCCAGTTAAGTTCTGAACTGGCCAAGTGCAGACTCTACTTCCAGAACGCCCCCTCCCCTCCAAATAACCAGTTTCAGCTCAGTGCTGGCTTGTTATTTCCAGTGGCATTAACCAGTTAAGCGCTGCTCAAAATTAGCAGCTGGGTTAGATTAATTTCACTTGATATACCGTTTTACATTGGTATTAAGCAGTTTACATGCTTAGATGGTTCCAACAGAAGTTACAATTAGCCCCAAACAAGCAATTTAACTGGCAGGAACTGTTTTTGCTCAGTTAAATTGCTTTGAATATTGACCTCATAGTTGTTCAAAAGAGAAGTTACAGCTTGGGCATGTTTTAAGTATTATAAATCCAAGTTAAAACCCCATTTTTTTCAAGGCTGCTTTCAACACCTATGTCCATCCTATCATTTTCTCTGTAAGAAACTCCCCAACCCTATATGTCCTATCTGTCCAAATTAGACTGTAAGCTCCTCTGAGCAGGGACTGTCTATTGCTTGTTAAGCGTACAGCACTGCATACTCCTCTCAGCGTTACAGAAATTATAAACAGTAGTATGATATATTCAGTCAATTAATATTTCCTTATAGAAAAAGATAGATGTCATACTTGATTATATAACTTCTACAGTCAATAATTCCTAACGTTAGAATGACTATTATTTATAAGAGGACTAGGTGACCGAGATAACACAGGAGAAAACATAAGAACAGCCATATTGGGTCAGACCAATGGTCCATCAAGCCCAGTATCCTGTTTCCACAGTGGCCAATCCAGGTCACAAGTACCTGGCAGAACCACACAGAGCAGCAACATTCCATGCTACCAATCCCAGGCTTCCCCCATGTCTGCCTCAAAAGCAGATTATGGACTTTTCCTCCAGGAACCCATCTATGTTAACCGCTGTTACCACATCCTCTGGCAACAAGTTCCAGAGCTTAACTATTCTCTGAATGAAAAATATTTTCTCCTATTTGTTTTAAAAGTATTTCCCCGTATCTTCATTGAGTGACCCCTAGCCTTTATAATTTTTGATTAAGTAAAAAGACAATAAAGCTATTCTTGCCAACACTTCAGATGCAAATAATTTGATCCCAGCACTTGAGCTCTAGCAATAAAAAGGAACTGTCCAGTGCAAATATTTCCCAAGGGCAAAGACTTGACCGGCCCTTTCATTTTCCCATATTAACAAATAGCAAAACTACCAGAATGCTAAGAGCATATTAAATGCACTGGAGTTTACATAGGCACCAACTCTATCGAGCTCTGTGCTCATGGATCTCCAATATTGAGCAAAATCCTTCCTGTGTTGGGAAGGGCTAATTTGTGTTGAGTGTAACATCAATAATTGTTTTAATAAGTTGCTCCTATGGTAGAGCTCACTGCTCACATCTCACCCTACTCTGCCACAGATGTTTTTCTGCACATTTCCTGTTGAACAGAGCAATTGAATGCCAGTTAATATGATTTAAATCGGTATGGTGTTACTGAAAGATGAGGTACAGAAAACATCTGCTTTATGATACTATAAATTAAAAAATAAAACCCCTTATCTGATGAGATATCGAAGATGACACATTTTATGGAGGACAAACTCCAATTATTCACCAAACAACATGCCCTATGTGTGCAAACAGAATCTACTAATATCTCCAGTATTTTGTATAGTCAGCAACCACATTAAAGGAACCACTGAGAAGGATCTATTCTACCAGGATTACATTCAAGATGCTATGTTTGGTGTTTAAAGGTTTTATCTAGAAACACCAGCATATTTAAGGGACAAATTATCCAAACAACAATACTTTGATGGCTGCGCTCATCTCAGCGCTGTTTGTGGCAGCTTCCATCACTTCAAGTTAAGAAGTAGCTTAGTGGTTAGAGCAGGGGTGTCAAAGTCCCTCCTCGAGGGCCGCAATCCGGTCGGGTTTTCAGGATTTCCCCAATGAATATGCATGAGATCTGTTTGCATTGCTTTCATTGTATGCTAATAGAGTTCATGCATATTCATTGGGGAAATCCTGAAAACCTGACTGGATTGCGGCCCTTGAGGAGAGACTTTGACACCCCTGAGTTAGAGCTACCACCTCAGCAAATCCCAGACTGCTCTTTGTGACCCTGGGCAAGTCACTCAATCCTTCATTGCCCCAGGTACATTAGATAGATTGTGAGCCCACCAGGAGATAGGGAAAATGCTTTAGTACCCGATTGTAAACCACCTAGATAACCTTGATAGGTGGTATATAAATACCTAAAATAAATCAATAAACTTGCATAAGAAACAGAACCTTTTATTTATTTATTTATTTAATTTCTTCCATTTGTGCATTGCACATACCTATATATGCTCTTGGCGACATTACAGAGGAAGGGGTTAGAAGAGGGTAGGGAGTACAATGGAGGGCAGGAAGATACAGGAGGAGAAGAGGATACAAGTGATTAGGTGTCAAATAGATGAGTTTTCAGTTTCTTCCGGAATTTGGTGTGGTTAGGTTCCGTCCTGGTCATTTCAGTAAGGTCATTCCAAGTTTTTACGCCTAGAAAGGTGAGCATGGAGTGGAAAACACGTTTGTATTGCAGATTTTTTTGTGGAAGGGAGATTTAGAAGTATTCTCTTGAGGGTTCTGTGGGAAGTAGATCAAGCCTCAGACATGTACAGTAGTAAAACAAGATGATTCTTAAGGCACTTTTAGCAATATGGGCGCAAAGTAGTTGGACAAATTCTGTTTGCAGAATGAAATCTAGTATATGAGTTGGCATTAATAGTAGCAATATAACAATAAGTTGTTACAACAGGAGAGTTTTGACAATTCTTTATAAATCATCGAGAGTGCATCCCAGGATACCATATGAGATTTGAGCTCCCTGTAGTGAATGGTGTAGGAAACTGAATAAATACATACATTTTGTCAAGTTTGTTTAGGGTTAGGAGTTATCGTTATGGGCGGTAATTAAGAGAAAAGATGAGTTTTAACTGCTTTGCTGAAGTTTAATAGTCCCTCCAGTGATCTGATAATTAGCAGGATTTCGCTCCATAATCTGGGTAAGAAGTGGGAATAAGCACGTTTCCAGGCTTTTCCTAGTAGAAAGGTAGTAGATAGACCCAATAATTTTCCCATGAGCAACTGGAATGGAAAAAATGTGTAGTTTCTACACCCTGCTTGAACGTTTAAACCCCCAATATCCTTACATATTTATGTATCCCTGCTGTTGCAAGCCAACTGTTAAACCTTACCAACAGCAGTAAGGACAATTGTGGAAATAGGGCGCATATAAATTGCAGATTGCTCAGAGGATTCCAGCATGGGAAACAATGTGGATTACAGAGATGGCTGCAAACTGTATTTGAATGTAGTCAAACATAAGTTAATGACGTCGTTTGCTAAGCCTTCTCCCTGCTCAGAAAACTGTACATAAACCCCGCTCTTACAGCTGGAAAAATAACAGCAGCTCAGGGCTAGTAGCGGAAGGTTTTAGAGAGGGCTTCTTTTGATTTCCAGTTTAAAACCTGCCGGTTTTGATTTATTTCAGAAGTGGATAAAAAAAAGCCCATGCTAGTCTGTAATGTGCACGAGTCAGAGCAAAACCTGAAAACGAAAGCACGCGTTGGTGCCCGTTTTCTGTGCTTAATTATAAGCCTTGCAGGTAACATAGTAACTGACGGCAGATAAAAGATCTGAGTGGTGCAAAATAAATGGGAAAAGCTTGTATTTACACATGCGCTTTGGTGGGGGGGGGGGGGGGTCAGATTTGCCAAGTGCGTGCACCCCAGGAGTTGCGCTTACAGCGAAAGCTTCTATGCAGGTGCCAAGCACAGGTCTTTTTCTCTGCCTTGCTTTTGACAATCTTGGTTAAGCAAATGTGTTCAGCAAGCTGTTACCCTATTGCAGTTTTCGGAAATTAAGACCACTTTGTTCGATAAGTTTATTACTTAGTGAGTTTTATTATAGAAATTCTATTTTACAAATATTTGTATTTTTTACTGTATTATTGTATTTCGCCGATTGACCAGCTCTTTTTCATGTAAACCGCCTAGAACTTTTGGTTATGGTGGTATAAAAGAATAAAATTATTATTATTATATAATTTGGGAATATCCTTTCCATTGAGCATTTTCTGGGCATTGCCAGTGGAATGGGATCTGCAGCGCTTCTAAGAATTGGTCTATTTAGATCAGTGGTCTCAAACTCGCAGCCCACCAGGTACTATTTTGAGGCCCTCAGTATGTTTATCAAAATCACAAAAATAAAGTAAAACAGTTTCTTGATCACATGTCTCTTTAGCTATAAATGACAATATTATTATTAAGACTTAGCCAAAAGGAAAGATTTATAAACTATGAAGAGTTTCACCTCATGCAAAATTGTCATTTCTTTAATAAGACATTAACTATTTTTTCTGAGGCCCTCCAAGTACCTACAAATCCCAAAATGTGGCCCTGCAAAGGATTTGAGTTGGAGACCACTGTTTTAGATTGATCATGTTGAGTCATTGGCTTCCTTAATTCTTCTTTAGTCATGCACACATTTCGTCTTTGATGGCAGAGTCAACGTTTATAAGAGAATAAACCTCCCTACTTGACACACACATTCCTGAACTCACATTAGCCCCCCCCCCCCCCCCCCGGCTCCCTAAACAGAGCGGGAACATCACAATTGACGGAAAGCCACCTTCGTCCAATCAGAAACCCGCCGCTGCCTGCCGTCACCCGAAAAGGGGCTTTGAGCAGTCTCATAATATCTCCCCTCTCATTGGACCTTTTCTCAACCCTCCGGCTATGGAATAAGTCTAGTTATCGCTATTGGCTGCCTCAACCCTAAGTTCCACCCCGCTCGCCAGTTCTCTTCCGGGTTCTTAAACGAAGCGAAGTCGACAGTCGCCATGCCAAATGAGCAAACTCACGCACACATACGCTTTTTCAGCAAGTGAACCCCCCCCCCCACTGTTCCCGGTTAATCGCAATTAATTTCTTTGGGGGCGGGATAGATAAAGCTCACCTAATTACTAATGCCAACTCCCCCCCCCCCCCCCGAATAAGCAGCAAAAAAAAACTATAAGGGAGCTCGGGAAGAGCAGGGCGCGCGCCGGCTCCGACCTCCCCACCCGCAGCTGACCGGAAGTGGCGCGCAGACGCACGCTCGCTCGCCCAGCCCGCACCCGCCTTCCCCTTGCGCACCTTCTGCGCATGAGCAGTAACGGTAACCTAGTGGGCGTGAGGCGGTGGCAGCGGACTGGTCCTCTTGTTTTCCTGGTGTCGACGTCGCCGCAGGACGCACCGGCTGAAAGGAAGAAAAAAAATAAATAAATAAATAAACAAAAATTAAAAAAAAAAAAATAATAATAATCCCGCTCTCGTCCCTTCTTCCTTTTTCGCGGGTAGGGGATTCCGGCTTCACAGCAGCAGCAGCGGCGGCAGCAGCAGCGGCGGGTTTTCTTGGCTACGGAGCCCCATGGTTTTGATGTGACTTGCTCCCCATGCAGCTCAGCCGCTGAAGGCCGGGTACTGAGGCGTTCCTGCGGCGGATCTGAGCTGGTAAGTGTAGTCGAGGGAAAGAAAGAGCTGCGGCTCGCTCTCTGCTCATTCATTCCCCTCCCCTCCCCCCCCCCCCGGCTCCCTGTACTTGTGTCTCGCTGCAGTGCAAATAGTGGCTGTTTTATTCTGCTCAATACATTGCCTACGGTGCTCGTGGAAATTACGGGGAACCTCTAGTGTCCGGATCCCGCCAACACCAGTGATCTTAACTTGCGTATTTTTGTCCCGTTTTTATTGTAATCGCGTTTGACGTCCAGTAGCCGAAGCTGTTCGCTTTGCAACAGCAACGCCGATCTCTAGGGCTTGGATTTAAATTAAATGCATCTGCTGCTAGCAAAATAGACCACGTTTTGCCGGTCTAGGTTGTTTTATTGATCTAATATCTAGACTGTTTTGTTAGCTATTTCCCCCCCCCCCCAAACAATGCATGGTGTTTAATTGGTTCTTTTGCCAATATAGTGTTTCACCTTTTCCACGGTTATTAAAGGACAATTGGCAGTTCAAATCATGTAGATTGTGTGTTGCCTATTTGTTTTGACTTTTGTGGTCTGTTGAAATCGTTTATTAAAAGAGCAGGAAGATAAGAGTGACTGGCTGAATTTGGGTTTATCTGATACATTTTTTGTGGTTGTAGTAGTAGTTGTTGTTTCATGCGGAATAGTAACAAAATTTGAGTTATGGAAATTTAAATAGTGGCTGGGATTGTTTAGTTTTCCACTTTAAAAAAGTGTGTGTGTGTGTGGGGGGGGGGGGATCTTGCCACATATATTAGCTATATATTTAGAATTAATATGAGGTAAATTTTGCTATGTTTAAATATTGATTCTCATCAAAGAGATTTATGGAGGATGCGTGTGCTTGCATGGGTGGGATTAAAAGTAAGGTTTTAAACAGGGAGGACATATATTAACTAAATTTAGTATTGTTCATTAGAAATATGTTACACAAACTTCTGATAAAGTATATATCGTAAAAATAACTAATTGGAAGTAGTTTATTACATTGTAAGATGTTTTTCTTAAATTGCAAATTAGTGTTATTTGCATTTTAGTAAACATATACTGTAAAGATTGTACAAAGAGGTTGAGCACTTAGGGCTCCTTTTACGAAGGCGCGTTAGGGCCTTAACAGCCGCTACTGCCTCCTCTTGAGCAGGAGGTAGTTTTTTGGCTAGCGGCTAATCTGGTGCGTGCGCTAAAAACTCTAGCACGCACCTTCGTAAAAGGAGCCCTTAATGCACAGTAGAGAATGACACGGGGACAAATTTTTCCCTATTCCCACAAGAACTCATTTTCCCCGTCCCATCCTCTTGAGTTTTGTCCCTGTCCCATTCATGTAAGTTTCAAGTTTATTAGGTTTTTATATACCGCTTATGCAGATTAAGCGGTTTTATAAACAGGTACTCAAGTATTTTCCTTATCTGTCCTGGTAGGCTCACAATCTATCTAACGTACCTGGGGCTATGGAGGACTGAGTGACTTGCCCAGGGTCACAAGGAGCATCGTGGGGTTTGAACCCACAATCCCAGGGTGCTGAGGCTGTAGATCCAACCACTGCACCACACACTCTGCCTTAACCACACTTATGATTTTAAAGTGTTTGAGGCTTGTGCAGATGAGGACAGAGCTTTCAGGAATGGGGCAGGGACAGGAAAAGAACTTGCCGGGATGGGAAATCGAGTTTCTGCAGGGACAGGAAAAATTTGTCCCCACATCATTCTCTAATGCACAGTTGCAGTGTGGTAACTTATCACACAACCATGTTAGGTACTGTGTGGTATTTTTGCAAAGTGAATCATGCATTTTGTGCTGGGGGTTTGGAAGGCATTTGGGCTTGGATTCTCTAAACGGCACCATTGCTGGCGGCCACCAATTGCATGTCAGCCACGTGATGGCGCCATTTAGAGAATTGCATTTCTAGTAAAGGTAGGTGGTGAAAATGTAGGCCTAGGTTTTCAAGGCCTACATTTCTGGCTTCTACCTTTGACGTGAATTGCACCTACGTAGGCGCTTTATGGTGCCTAATGCCACTTCTGGCATCACTCATGCCTACGGTGGTTTTAGGTGCCGATATGCGCCTTGAAAAATCATGGCCTTGGTGGTTAGTGGGTTGCAAATCTTTGGGTCCTATTTATTAAACTGGTAAAAAGTGGCCTTGGCACACCCTCTTTTATAGGTTTTTCATGCAGCAGTGAAATGGCTTGATAGTCCAATTTTTATTTTAAGCACTAATGGTGTTGGTGCTTATGACAGTAATGTAACTGTGCTGAGCAGTGCAGGAATATCCACTCCAACAAAAATTCTAAAATATTTTAATGTCATGCTGATTTGGAATGCATCCTGTGGTAAGCAAGCCATTTCATGTTGAGGTAAGCACATGCTAGCACTTATTACAGCGTAGTAAAGTGGTCCCCAGGCCACAATGGGGCCCTTTACCACTTCCTTAATAGGAGATGCTGTGTGCAGTAGCTTCAGATTCAACACCCCCCCAAGTTGCTGCGCTGCATTAAATTTGTAGCTACTGTGTGGTAAAATCCTGTGGTAGATAGTGATAGTTGCAGATTCTACTGTTGGTGAGTAAAAGGCCCCCTTAAATGAAGTTGTGTGTATATATATATTGTTTACTTAAATGTAATGGCAATCACACTAATTTGCAATTTAATAAAAACAGAAAATAATCTTACAATGTAATAAAGTACAGTACTTCTAAATTTTTATGATGTGCAAACTTTTGACAAGAAAGTATATAAAATATTCCTAATGGTGCTTCTTCCTCAAGCAGAGATGCCGATGCGCCTCAGCGTTTATTTTCCAAAAAAGTGTAAGTCCTTTATTGTCCCCTGAGGAAGGTGATGTTGCTGAAACTTGGATCCTAGTCGAGACCAAATCCATTTTACATATCAAGGACTTGCTTTTGGACTTTTGAAAAATTGCTAATAAAAGTACATGTAATAGTTGGTTCAGACTTCTGCTGTGCCTCTTTTTTGTTCTTGTTTTACTCCTCCGATGCTTGGTACCTTCTTTTCTTCCTTTTTTGTTGATACTAGATTGTACCATACTGTATTTTATTTTTTTTCAGTCTGCTTGCATGGGTAGAATTAAAGTAAGGATTTAAAAAGGGCGGACATATATTAACAGTCTCGATTATCTGATGTAAATGGGACAGACCTGTTGGATAATACAGCTATGGTAACCCCTTAAATGCATGGAAAACATATTTAATGCTTAAAGAGCAGGCATGGGGTATCTATTTAAAATATTGTTTATTAGCACTAATCGGCAACAAAAATGAAAAATAGTTTAGGGCGTGACTCTGCTTCTTCTATAGTAGGCAGTCTGAACACAAACACAGAGCAGTATAATGTAGAGTATTTCACAATACTATACAAAACAGAAATTGTACAAAGGTAGTGTAAAAAAATACAGAACCGATCAAGAGTATCATATTTACAATATCTATTGCATACTCAGCCTATCTTGAGTTGTCTTTTACGGCATGCAATGTGAATAACAATTGTACTAAGCATGAGTGGAGCCATATTTCTCCAGTCAATAACAGTATGAAGCAAACATCAAGACAGCAGAACTGAAACTGGAAACTCTCCACATTCCAAGTTCACAGGCAGAGCAGATCCAAGAATGAGAGTAAGAATAAAGAAAGTGCTGTAAATGTAAACAAACAGGAATAGGTGTTTATACAGTACTGTATAAAACTCATTGTGCACAAGGATCTTACCATGGTTCCCTTGCTGTAAAAGCACGGTCTCCGATCAAAGATGGTTCTCTGGAAGGAAAAGCAGACTAGTGTTGCCTTTAGAGCAGCATGTCGGGTCCAAAAATTGCTGCCATGCTGTAAAAAGCAAGGTCTTGGCTCAAAACATCTTTAATGTTTACTTTTTTAGTACTTCTTTTGCTTTCATCCAGTGCTCAAACGAGCATCGTTAGAAGCAGTGTGTCTGATCAAGAATGGATTCTGCGCTGTATCTGTAACACCAAATAATAGACTTACTGTGTGACTGTTTTGCACTGAAATTATCCTTTCAGCATTTTAATCATTCTAGCTTCAATTCCTGTTCAACATTCATTGTAAGTTTTCAGAGGCTATTCTTAAACTGTCATGTTATGATAGCAGGATTGTCTTTTAACTCAATTGACTATTGATGTTTTCCTATAGATACTATAAAAGGATGTTAGTCATGTTAACATAATTACGATGATGACTGAGAACAGTTAATTTTTTTCACAAAAAGGTAGTATGTATATCAAATCTTTACACTTTACACTTTTTTTTTTTTTTTTTTTTAAGGAAGTGTAGTGCTTATCTACTTTAGATACCAAGCTAACCCCCCTACCTCCTTTTACAAAACTGCGCAAGAGGTTTTAGGGCTGGCTGGCACACTGAATGCTCTGTGTTGCTCAGATGCTTATAGGAGTCTATGACTGTCGGAACAGTGCAGAGCTAAAAACCTCTTGTGCTGTTGTGTAAAAGGGGGGGGGGTAAATATAATGTACAGGGTGTCCACAAAGTCTCTTTACAATTTCAAGATTTTATTTTAAAAAACAAATGAATAGACAAATCTGTGGAAATGATTATAAAACTAGTTTTTTAGCCCGTTACATTAATGGGTGCTAGAATAGATGTGTAGACTTAAGCATTTCTTTCTTTCTGTTTCTTTTTGTATGTCTGTCTGTCTTTCTCTCTCTCTCTGGCCCCCTGTCTGTCTGTCTTTCTTTCTGTCTCTCTCCCTGCTTGCTATCTTCCTTTCTGTCTGTCTGTCTCTCCCCCCTGTCCAGCAGCACCCCTTCCCTGCTCCCCCTATCCAGCAGTAGCCCTTCTCCTGTATTTTTATCTCCCCCCCCTGTCCAGTAATACCCCTTCTCCCTTCCCTGCTCCCTGTCCAGCATCCGCTAGTCCGGGAAGCCTCGGGGCTTTCTGTCTCTCTCAGGCAAGATGTCCGATCGCAGCTCTCCTCCCTTTTACTTCTGGCTCCTCTTCCTGTGTGTGTTTCTGGCAGCAGTGCCTTGACCCCTAGAGGCCTGGACATTTTCTGTTCGTCGAGGCGCAGGCTGGCTGGGGTGTGGGAGGGGGGAAGCCATTGTCGCATATGCGCATGAGGACAGAGGCTGAAGGAGAAACCGCTGCAGGCTCCTACTGCGCTGCGCATATGGTAACATGGATCACGAAGCACGGCCGCATGGAGTTTCAACTGTGCATGCGCTCTAAGGGTGTTATTATAGCGGATGAGGAGTAGATATTGAAGTTTGTTTTGCCTCATTTAATATACCTCTATATGGATGGATTTTGAAGGAGAACAAGCAAAGGATTGTCTTAAAACGAGTGATGTTTTCCTCCGATAGTCTTTGTCATCCACTTCTTTTTTATCCAATACTGTCCCTGTCTCCATAAATTTCTTGTGCCATGCACGAATTTCGGACCCGTCAGTGGATGTTTTCCATACTTAGTCCTGTAGTCTGCGTAACCGATTTTGTTTCAATAAACCACGATACACATTGCACCTTTTCTTGAGGAGTAGCCAACAGCCTCTCTTTCATCAACAGTGTACCGGAAATACCCAAAAGCAATGTGATTACAAACTTTGATAACCGAGTACATAGGACAAATTTGATTAACATATCTCATCAGTTGCCTTTTTAGTAGTTTTTTTGAAATTGTAAAGAGACTTTGTGGACACCCTGTATGATGCTTCCTTTCAAATTACATAAAAGCAGCTTACAATTGATAAGTAAAAATATATCACAATTTTCAAACCAAATTCCCCCCCCTCCAAAATTTTGGATTTGCCCAGACAAATTTAATATTAAAATTAAAGTGTTGATATATTTATATATAAAGTAAAATGGTGTGGTGGCCGTGTTAGTCCAATTTCCAAGGTAGTATAAAGAAATAAAGCAAAAAATAAAGGAAAGCCTTTTTTATTGGATTAACTCATTGCATTTTATGATGAGCTTTCGAAGGTAACCCTTCTTCAGAAAAAAAGCAAATGTTGAAAAATATCAGTATATATAAGGAAAACATGAAAGCATTTTGGGGATAGGAAGAGGGAGGGATGGGCAGGAGACAGAAAGGTGGCAGAGCAGTTTTAAATGTCTTTATAGTGGGAAATAGAGCCCAGATCTCTGTTAAATCCTGTCCGATAGGTGTCAAAATACCTTATCAATTTGATTTCAAATGTTTTATGTTCTTGGATTGTTTTAAAGTTCCCTTAACGTCCCCTTGTTTAGATATATTCTGAAATATTAAATCTCTTTCCACTTCTTCCGTCTGAATAATGAACATTGTATACATTTCTTTGATTTCACTCTGAATCTGTTGCTTAATGTCTTTGTTTTTTTTAGATTAACTGCTGAACTACTGATCGGGTTCTGTATTTCTTCAATGAGGAACTATAGGCTGATCTTCTGCCATAATCTCAAACAACCATAAATGAGAAAAGAATACTTGCTCATTGAGGGTAACTGGCGCAGAAAACTCTTTTAAACGTTTTTAAACGTAGGTTTTCCAATAAACAGAGGTAAGTTTTA
This sequence comes from Geotrypetes seraphini, assembly GCF_902459505.1. NCBI lineage: Eukaryota > Metazoa > Chordata > Amphibia > Gymnophiona > Dermophiidae > Geotrypetes > Geotrypetes seraphini. The sequence goes on along the minus strand of NC_047101.1, from coordinate 13,546,860 downwards.
CTTGTATGAAATCATTTTTTAATATGCTTGAGGTATGCAATTTATATGTCTGGTCAGATAAATGATCCAGTGTTAAGGTCATTATTACAGTTTTATGTCTTCTAAGCATTTAATTATTATAAATTTAAAATTCATGTTTCCTTATTATCCTGCTAGACTAGTTCAGAGAGAGATACCACACTATTCCAGTGACATCACCAATATAAGGGCTAGTGCACTGGAAATCTCCAGTGTTCTCTACCTCTGATAGATCTGGTCTGGTGCAGTGGGTCCCTGGTTTAGGCCTGTCTTTCTAGAATACAGTCAATGGCCTGCGGTGCAAGTGGCTAAGTCTTTCAGCTGTAAACATTTCTAAGGTTCAGACTACATTCCTTGCCGTACTTTCCTTTCGTGCATGCTTTAACTTTTTGTGGCTGCTGGTAGTGGTCCATGTGGGGTGGTCCTCTCCCTGATCACAGTCTCATGCAGCAAAATAAAAATTAATAAAAATAAGAAGTTTTACCTATATTTGACTGGTATCTATCTCTCTCCTTGCCTTTTGTAAGGGAGAATAAAGGATTCAAAAATATAAAAGGAAAAAGCTAGCCATTGAGATTGTTGGGTGAAATGGGGAGGAGGGGGGTAGAACCTTATGCCTTATAGCTATGGGAGCCAGTGGTTTAGGAGCCAGCAGCATTGCTATTGTGCAATTTGTGATCATATTGGTCCTGATTTGAGTCTGTTGATTTTGAAAGCTCTGGCTAGCAGAATTGTGATTCTCCGCCCTCCCCCCAAACCCTGGATCCTCCCTCTTTCTTCACCCCTATTCCCATCTATCCATAAGAAGCATTTCTTCTTATCTGTTCCCTGCCAAATCTATTGCTGTGCACCATCTCCTCCCTCTGTCTCCCTTCCATCCGTGTGCACCATCTCATCCCTCTCCCATGGTCAGACATCTGTCTTCCCCTTCTCCCCCTCATATGGTCTGGCATCTTTCTCCTCTCCTTCCCATAGCCTGGAATATCTCTCCTCTCCCCATGGTCTGGCATCTCTCTTCTTCCCTCCCTTTTTCTGTGGTCTAACATCTCTCTCTTCTTTCTGTGATATAGCATCTCTCTCCTCTCCTTCCTGCAGTTTGCCATCTCTCCTTCCATTCCATTCCCTGGTCTGGCATCTCTATCCTTCCTATTCCAGTGGTCTGACATCTTTCTCTTCCCTTCTTCTGTCACCCTTCTCCAGAATCAGGCATCTCTTCTTTCTTTGAGTCATCTCTCCTCCCTCCCAGTGTAACATTTCTCCCTCCATCCCTCTCCACCACTAAAATGTCCCCAAATTCTCCCTCTTTCTGCTTTTCCCCATGATGTATTCCATCTCATTCCCTCCCACTCCATACACCCTTGTCCAAGAATTTTCTTTTTCTCTTCCCTCACCCACCGGCAGCATCTCTTTCCCTCCCTTCCTAATCCGTAGCCCGTGCAGCCTCCGTCCTTCCCAACCCCCTCATACACGTGCAGCATCTGTCCTTCTTGCTTTCCCAACCCTCCACAGCCCATGCAGCATGTCTTTCCCTAATTCCAAACCCCAGCCCTCCCCTCTCAGCTGGATCCTACAAAACGACCTGTCCCCAGTTTCCGACTCACCCACCTACCACCTCCCTGCCGCTGAAATTTAAAATCTTATGATACTGTGATATTTGGCATGTCTATGAGAAAAAAGAGTCAGATATCGGCAAGTAATAACAAACTTTTATTGATTATGACAGGAGTTGCCATGCATTATATTACTAACAATTGGAAAGATCACAGCAGACTTAACTTTAATTTCTGGTGGAATTCACTTTGTCATCTATACAAAATGGAACGTTCAGTAGCAATACAAAATGGAAATTATAAAAGGTTTAATAAAATATGGGAGCCATTGACATTGTTTTGTAATGAATAAACACCATTTTCTTAATATAACTTATGAATGGAGGGGAAAGGGGAGGGATTGTATAAATGAAGAAATAGGTAAAAGAAAATATGAAAAAGATTGATTCAATTAAGAAGAATAGTATGGAAAGGGAGGGGGGGAGAAGGGTTTAGATATATATACATTTGTTATTATCTTGATAGATTTATCAAGTGTTGTTTGTAAATCTATGTATCACTCTTATTGTACACTTGTTGAAAGATTAAAAATGAATAAAGAATTTTAAAAAAATAAAATAAAATCTTCAGGCAGCTGACGCGAAGCCAGCCTCCTGCCATCAGCCTGCCCCAGAAGTGTTCTTTCTGCAGCACTTCCTCTTCCTGCATAGGCAGGATGCTGCAGAAAGAACACTTGTGGGACAGGCCGACGGTGGTAGGCTGGCTGTGGGTTGGCTGCTCAAAGATTTTAAATTTCAACGGTGGGGAGGTGGTAGTGTCAGGCGCACAGTCACCGTGGGCCACATAAAATGGCCAGGCGGACCGGATTTGGCCCACAGGCCTTGTGTTTGACACATGTGCTTTAGGGGAAGAAGATCCAATATCTCCAGATACCAACAATGTGTTTTCAAGAGACACTGGCCTTTAAAAGCCAGCATATATGGCTCTGCCCCAAAGCAGAGGCAACCCTGGTTTTCCTTTCTTCTTCAACTCAGGGAACCCATTTAAACTATGGATTTTTCCAACTCTGCTTCCTCAGAATGAAGGATCCCTTTACGATTCCAATCTACGTTCCTTACCTCTCACAGCCTGGTACATCTCTCCCAACAAATAGATGAATTCAGTATCTCTGCTCAAGTATCAGTCATAATAGATGATAAAATGAGGAAAATGATTAAAAAGAAGCTAAAAGGATCACTTGCAAAGGTTAGGACTGTAAACCAGATGTGGATGTTATTTAAAAATACCATTGTGGAAGCCCAGATCAGATGTATTCCACGTATTAGCAAAGGTGGAAAGAAGAGGAAACGAGAGCCGGCATGGTTAAAAGGTGAAGTGAAAGAGGTTATTAGAGCCAAAAAAAACCATACTTTAAAGAATGGATAAAGGGTCTGAATGAAGAAAAGACAAAAGCACTGGCAAGTCATATGCAAAGCATTGATAAAGAAAGCTAAGAAAGAATATGAAGAGAAACTTTCCAAAGAGACAAAAACTCATAATTTTTTTAGATACATCAGAAGCAGAAAACCTGTGGGATCGTTGGATGATCAAGGAGCAAAAGGGGCGCTCAGGGAGGATAAGGCCATAGCGGAGAGACTGAATTAATTCTGTACTTCGGTCTTTACAGAAGAAGATGCAAGAGATCTACCTGAACCGGAAATGGTTTTCAATGATGATAATGTGGAGCAACTGATAGAAATCTCGGAGAATCTGGAAGATGTACGAAGCCAAATTGACAAGTTAAAAAGTGATAAATCACCTAAACCAGATGATATACATCCAAGGGTACTAAAATAACTCAAACATGAAATTATTGACCTGCTCTTAGTGATCTATAACCTGTCACTAAAATCATCTATAGTACCTGAAGTTTATAGGGTGGCAAATGTTACACCGATTTTTTAAAAGGGTTCCAGGGGAGATCCAGAAAATTACAGACCGGTAAGCCTGACTTCAGTACTGGGCAAAATGGTGGAAACAATTATAAAAAATTAAATTGTGGAACACATAGACAAACATGATTTAATGAGACATTTATCATGGGCTCAGCCAATTTGCTTGATTTCTTTGAAGGTGTGAATAAATATGTGGATGAAGGTGAGCTGGTTGATGTAGTGTATCTAGATTTTCAGAAAGCTTTTGACAAATTTCCTCATGAGAGGCTACTGAGAAGATTAAAGAGTCATGGGATAGGTGGCAAAGTTCAGTTCTGGATTAGGAACTGGTTATCGGATAGAAAATAGAGGGTAGGGTTAAATGGTTATTTTTCTCAATGGAGGACAGGAAACAGTGGAGTGCCGCAGGGATCTGTACTGGGACTGGTGCTATTTAGGTTATTTTATAAATGATCTCGAAATTGTAGTTCTTCCCCTTTTCCCTTTTGTTTGAAGTAGGTCTATACGTCTTATCAGTGCTTTATTATGTCGCTTAGATTTTATCCAGTATCCCCAGTTTTAATATGTTTTTATGTAAATTTTATATTGTATACCGCTTAGAAATCTGATTAAGCGGTTTAAAAAATCTTTTAATAAACTTGAAACTTGATGAGTGAGGTGATTAAATTTGCAAATGACACTAAACTGTTTCAAAAGTTGTTAAAACGCATACAGATTGTGAAAAATTGCACGCAGACTTTAGGAAATTGGAAGATTGGGCATCCAAGTGGCAGATGAAATTTGATGTAGACAATTGCAAAGTGATACACATTCGGAAGAATAATCCCAATCACAGTTACCGGATGCTAGGGACACCTTGGGGTTAGTGTCATTGTAGACAATACGATGAAACCTTCTGCACAATGTGCGACAGCAGCGGCTTCCAAAAAAGCAAATAAGATGCTAGGAATTATTAAAAAGACTAAGAATGTTATAATGCCTCTGTATTGCTCCCTGGTGTGACCTCACTTGGAGTATTGTGTTCAGTTCTGGTCTCCTTATCTCAGAGATATAGCAGCACTAGAAAAGGTTCAGAGCAACTAAGATGATAAAGGGGATGGAACTCCTCTTGTATAAGGAAAGACTAATAAGGGCTCTTCAACTTGGAAAAGAGACGGCTGAGGGGAGATATGATTGAAGTCTACAAAATCCTGAATGGAGTAGAACGGGTACAAATTACAAAGACTAGGAGACACTCAGTGAAGTTACGGGAAAGTACCTTTTAAAATCAACAGGAGGAAATATTTTTTCACTCAGAAAATAGTTAAGCTCTGGAACGCATTGCCAGAGGTTGTGGTAAGAGCGGATAGCATAGCTGGTTTTAAGAAAGTTTTGGATGATTTCCTGAAAAGTCCATAGTCTATTATTGCGAGACATGAGGGAAGCCACTGCTTTCCTTGGATCTGTAGCATGGAATGTTGCTACTCGTTGGCTTTTGGCCAGGTACTATTGACATAGATTGGCCACCGTGAGAATGGGCTACTGGGCTTGATGGACCATTTGTCTGACCCCAGAAAGGCTATTCTTATGTTCTTAACACTGTTAACAATTCAAGTGGACAACCCTCTGATGTCACCAACAAACATTACCTACGGATACATATCCTCTGTCATCTGTTCTGGATTATCTTTTACATCTCTCAAATTCTGTTCTAAAGACTACTTCAGTAAGAGTGCATCTTGGTGCTATCGGTGCTTTTCATATATTATTGAATAATAAACCTCTGACTTCATACCCATTCGTTTCCAGGTTCGTGAAAGGCCTATTTCATTCTTAACAACCTCCAGTAGCTTGAGACTTCAATTTTGTACTATCCACCTTGATGAAGCCTCTATTTGTACCACTCGCAACTTTGTTGCTAAAGCTCCTCACTTGGAAAGTAGTTTTCTTAATCTGCATCACATTTGCAAGCCGAGTTAGTGAATTGCAAGCACTTGTCTCAGATCTACCTTATACAACGTTCTATCATGATAGAGTTGTCCTTCACACTCATCCAAAATTCCTACTAAGGGTAGTCTTGGAATTTCATCTCAACCAGTCTATAGTTCTTACCTGTCTTCTTCCCAAGACCGCATTCCCATCCTGGTGAAACTGCACTCCATACATTGGACTGTAAACAAGCTTTGGCTTACTATCTGGATCGGACCTGGCCTCATAGATCTTTTACTCAACTATTCCTGTCCTTCAATACTAGCAAGCAGGGAGCCCCTGTAACCAAAAAAACAATCTCTACATGGTTAGTGGACTGTATGTATCTCCTTCTGCTGTGCTTGGGCTGGTCTACTGTTGGAAGGTCATATCACAGTACATAAGGTTAGAGCAATGGCAACTGCCACCTTATCCTCCATACTTACTTTCACACCTTATTACTGTCTGGAGACTCATTCCAGGGGTGGGCAACTCCGGTCCTCGAGGGTCAGAATCCTGTCGAGTTTTCAGGATTTCCCCAATGAATATGCATGATATCTATTTGCATGCACTGCTTTCAATGTATATTCGTTGGGGAAATCCTGAAAATCCGACTGGATTCTGGCCCTTGAGGACCGGAGTTGCCCACCCCTGAGCTAGTCGGTTGAGCCAAGCAGTTCTACAAAATTTATTCTCAGTTTAGATACAAACTTTCCTCCATCCCTTCCATATTAGCTGTGGAGTCCCATCTGTGAGAATATGCTGCCTGCTTGTCCTGGGATAAAGCACAGTTACTTACCTGTAACAGCTGTTATCTAGGGACAGCAGGCAGATAGTCTCATAACTCTCCCACTTCCACTAGTTGGTTTCTTAGCTCTTTTACTGAACTGGTGGTCCCTTGAGCTGATGTCGGGTGGGAAGGCACTGGCGCATATGCAGTATGGGCGGTCTCAAGACTTTTAAAGAAGTTAGTGACAGTACACTTTTGCACTGTCCATACTAGGGCTCCATGGATGATGTCACCCATCTGTGAGAATATTTATCTGCTCTCCCTGGATAACACTTGTTACAGGTAAAGTAACTGTGCTTCTTCCCTGTTGATAGACCTACACTCCCACCATCTTTCTGAGAGTCTTCATCGATGTCCTCCTTTAACATCAGGCCCTTTAATACCACTCATTGACCAGCATGACATAGCTAGGAGTATTTCCTTTGTTGAAACATCCTTATTGAAGATCTCAACCCAGACCTTTTTCTGTGGACCGGGGCCTGTTTACTGAAGATTTTCACCCCTGTTATGTTTATGGAAAACCATGCTTATTGCCTAGGACTCTGTCGCTTGCTTGCTCTTTTTAAATTTATATTATCAAATAGTTCTCGCTTGCACTATCTAAATTGGACCAGAATCTCTTAGAAATGGCTTATTCATTATCTTTGAAGTAGCATTTGTGGAAGTTTTTGAGTGCCTCATTCTTCCTAAAATAAAGTGGAAAAGTATCTCTCAGTTCATTAGTTTGTATTACATTTTTTATTTATTATGGAAACCATTGACTAATTACTCTAATGATCAGATATCTTAGCACATGGGTAGCAGATATGTGGGGATGGGGTGGGAAATGTATATCATATGGAATTAGGAATATTGATAAAAAGGGGGGTATTTATTTTATCTTACAAGACTATTTGTTTGTAAATACAAGTGATATGTGAAAATTGTTTGTATTATGTTTAATTCACTTGTTGTAAGAATTCAAAAATGAATAAAAAAAAAAATAAAAAAAAAATTTTTTTATTTATTTTTGGAACTTGTCCCAAGATTGCTAGAGGATTTCTTAAAAACTAGCTACTATTGTTTGTGTTTAAAATATTTAAGTAAAAGTTCAAATGCCTTCATAAAAGGATTTCTTTTGTCACCAGCAGTGTGCAATGCAGCACATGTAAACGTGCTCATCTGTCCACCAATCCTAATGAAGCGGCACGTCAGGACGTGGCTTTAAGCAGCGTCTCTACACATTGAGCACTAAGGTACAAAAGGTATTTTTTCTTTCTAAACTAGAACAATACTTTTAGATTTCAGAAAAGTCTGACTTTAAGAAACTGAGGGCCAGATTCTTAAAACTAAAATCGGCCTTTAATGTACTCGCTAAACCGGTTCCAGATGGTTTAGCTTGCATATACTTTAGCAGCTGATTATTCAAATGGCTTTACCGTGGTCTTTTCTGAGTTTTCTGCCAGTCTCCTACTGCTATGCAAATGTAGTACGAGGTCATTACTATTAAAATGAGCACTCCGAGTAATTCTCTATAATTGTCGAATCATTTTGTAACCTCGTGCCACATTTGTGGCCAAAATTTGCCGACAGGTCTGAGCTGTCGTTGCCTTACTTTCTGACCAGTGCTTGAGTGCTGATTGGCTCAGGAACTGACAGGAAAGTAAGGCTTGACAGCTCAGACCTCTCCACCACACAAATAAAAATATTAAAAAAAACAAATCATGGGTAGTTTATATTTGGGTTGGGATGGGGAATATGTATCATATGGAAATGGGAATATTGATAAAGAGGGGGGTATTTATTTTATCTTATAAGAATATTTGATTGTAAGTACAAGTGATTTGTGAAAATTGTTTTATTATAATTCACTTGATGTAAGAATCAAAAATGAATAAAGATTTATTTAAAAAAACCCAAAAAAACCCAACAAATCGAAGATCGGCAGGAGAGATACCCACTCTCTCTTGCTGCACACACAATCACCTGAAACTGCTAATATCTCCTACCCCCACGGCAGCAGAAGAGATGACTACTCCCGTTACCGAAGTTGAGCACCTGCCTCCCACAGCAGCAGGAGAGAGACATACTCTTGCTGCCAAGCCAGGCTCTTATAACTCCCCTTCCTCCCACCCCGGTGCCTGTGATGACCCCAAGCTCCCGCCACTTATTTGCGATGGCTGGCCGGAGGGATGCCTATTCTCTCCGGCCAGCAGGCTTTCTTCTTCAAATTAGCGGGCTTTCCCCTCCTCAGTGCATCCTGGGATGCACAAGGGAGGGGCCTAAGACTCTGATTGGCCCAGGTGCTTAAAGACCCTCCCATAGGGCCTTAAACAACAATCAGAGCCTTAGGCCCCTCCCCGGCGATCCCAAGATGCACTGGGGAGGGAAAGGCCTGCCATTTTGAAGAGGCGGGCTTGCTGGCTGGAGGGAGTAGGCATCTCTCTGGACAGCCATCATAAATAAGTTAGGGGGATGTGTTGCTCGGCTGCGGGATGGAGTGGGCATCTCTCCTGCTGCTGTGGGGGACGGGTGCTTGACTTTGATGGCAGGAGAGTGTGGACATCTCTCCTGCTGCTGTAGGAGGGGGGTGATTGACCGGCAATGGGAGGGAGTGGGCATTTCTCTTGCTGCTATTTGTGCTGGTGGGGGTGTGGGCATCCTTCCTGCCAATCTTCGATTTGGATTGGGATTTTTCTTCTTATTTTTTTTTTGCGTTTATTCTGCGCATGTATCCATTGCTCTCACCAGCACATGCAAATTTAGTGAATCTTTGCTACTCTCTGCCAACCTCATTTGCATGCGAGGTTTTTGAAGAATGACTCACCTTTTTGAAATCGCTACAATAACAGCTGCGACAGCAGGCCATCGAATTTTACCGCTAAGTTTTAAGAATCTAGCCCTGAATGATTATATTTAAGAAGTCTTGGTTGGTGTAAGCAATCTGATACAAAAAGGAAGTTTGGATTAGAGAATGACATGGTGATTGTTACCATGGGTAACCCACCGAAACAGGGAGGAAAAAAAACTGGCCACCGCAGGTACAGGGACAAGGCCATTCACCGTGGAGCAGTGAATGGCCTTGTCCCTGCAGTAAAGTATCTGCCACGTTGATTCCCTTCCCAACCCTCCTTGCAATTGCGACACTTGCTCCCTCCCTCTGGCAGCAAAAAACAAAGTGCAAAACTGGATGCCCTGGCTCACAGAGAGTCTACTCTGTGTTCCCACCGTAGGCCATGGTATGCCGGATCATCTGCAGAGTCTCGAATCACCAGGGTCTGGTAATACTGGTAGCTCTGGACTTGCCTTGTCAGCCTTAGTGCACGGATCTGATGTGGTGAAATTGGTTAGCTTAGCGAGGTTTAAAAAAAGTTTGGATAATTTGCTAAAAGAGAAGTCCATAGGCCATTATTGAGATGGTTTGGGGAAATCCACTGCTTATTCCTAGGATAAGCAGCATAAAATCTGTTTTACTACTTGGGATCTAGCTAGGTACTTGGGACCCTATGCAGACTTCCAATTTGCCTGTTTAGTCTTAGACATTGCTGGCGTCCATCATGGGACGATTTCTCCTGTCATTTAGATGAGTTACCCCCGCCCCCCCCCCCCCCAAAAAAAAAAAATTCCCAAAGCTACAGAATTATGAATAGCTCTATTCTTCTTAAACTTTGAGGTTTTTAAGCAATAGTGTTGTACATAGCAGGTTGGTTCCTGGATACGCCTAAATTCATGTTCATGTTAATTTATTGCTCTTTTGTTACAAGTTAACAGAGCAGAACAGAAATGTAGTTTGTCTCCGAGGAAGTTCCCTGTGCCCCTCCTTCTTTTCTTCTGTTTCGGTGGAGTTTAATTGCTTTGATGTTAACTGAAGAGGGAGCTATTCTCTATTGGTGAAGGGGAAGAGTTGAAAGATGCTAGTGACATCCTTCTGCAAAGCTTGTGACTAAAGGAGGACAGCAGCTTCAGTGCATGAATTCACTGCCACGTTACTGATGACATCATCAGTAACGTGGCAGAGTGAATTCATGGGCAGACAAGGCTGAAGCAGCCTGTTTAGAGTGCTGCCAGCCTGACGCTGCTTAGGGAGGTAAGTAGGACTTGTGGCGGAGTTCCGATGGGAGGGTGGGAAGGAAGGGGATTCGGCTGCTCATTCAGGTGCGGCTGCTGATGGGGGGGGTGCTCTCTCAAGGGTTCTGCTGCACAAGGAGAGGGAGGGAAGGGAAGCTGGGTAAGGGTCCTGCTGCACGAGGGATGGGAGGAAGGGTAGGATAGAAGCTGGGCAAGGGTCCTTGTGCCCAAGGGATGGGAGGAAGGATAGGATAGAAGCTGGGCAAGGTTCCTTCTGCACAAGGGATGGGAGGGAGGGTTGGATAGAAGCTGGGCAAGGGTCTTGCTGCGCAAGGGAGGGGAGGAAAGATGTTGTACATGTGGGGGAAAGGAAAGAGGAAGAATTGGGGTGAAGGAGAGGAAGGGAGAGATGATCATGTGCATACCTTGAAAATAAGACCTAGTGCCTTTTTTGGGCCTAAAATTAATATGACTGTCTTATTTCGGGAAAACACAGTAGAGAACTAAAGGCAAAGACAAGAAGTGAACGCATTACCATTTACTGAAAAAGTAGTGTTCAAGGTACTGGTACCTTTTGGGATACCTTGCTGAAGGACATGCCAATTGTACTCATTATAGCTTTGCCACTTTTAAACTGGAGATATTCCAAGACTAGAGAAGAGATGTAGTGATGGTATGAGCAAGGAAAAAGCAGAAAACTAGATGTCTTTAATTAAATATTAATGGTGGACAAGACCTCCTAGGCACATCTGAAGAATAGAATAGTGCAGTACTTTGACGCTAGTGGATTACGGGATCTTAAGCAATAAAGGGAAAATTTCACCAAAAATATTATTAGATTTCTTTGACGCGAGTAGCTTACTAAATTACTGGTAGTAAAGTAGACATAGCTCATCCAGATTTTAGTAAAGTTTTTGACACTCTTTCTTTTAGAGTAGTGAGCAATCTAGTCAGTGTGGGAGTTGGAGGAAATATTACAAACTTGATGATAAAGATCACTGAATAAGAGGATCAAGTGGTAGTCCATGGGGTTGAATCTAAGAAAGAGTACAACAAAGATCAGTTAAAGACCAATCCTCTTCATTGTATTTGTAAGTGAAATTGCAGGTGACATGAACATTGGGAAGAGTACAACTATGATGGGTAATTTTTTAAACAAATGATTTTAAACAAGACGTTTTGCTTAGAACTATAGAAACCTGCTTTAGAGCACGTGTCTTCAGCCCAGATATATGCATGGGTCCACACTCTTTCTTCCTATCAATTCTCATCTCTCCATTTACAAGTCCTCTAAATTTACATAGGATACCAGATGCAATAGTAGTTTTTTGTTTGTTTGTTTTTTTAATTAGGGGGTGACAGCTGCACAGATTTCATACGCCTTCTTTTCCTTCGTAAAATAGGCAAAAGAAATTGGTGAAAGGTATGACAATTGTATTTCTTTGATTTAAGATATGAAATCATTTGGGATGAAGAAATTCAAGAACCGAATGCATTTTTAAAGGTGAAAAATTATCAAAATAGTGATTCCTGTGTTGATCTTAGACTTGGCCATATGATAGGAAAAAGCAATTGGAAAAGCTTATAGTTTATTTAGATGCATAAAGACTAGTATTACTAGTTAGGGCATTGACAAATGAAGCAAGTCACAGGGAAAAATAATTTGTCAGAAAATACTATTTCACTGAGAGTGTGGCAGACACCTGGAACAGGCCTTCCAAAGAGGTAGTAGGAGCCAGAATCATGGCAGAATTCAAAGTAGAGGCATATGTTGCTAGTGAGTCTTTATTGAGATTAGTTATGCTTGCTCATTAAGGACAAAGGTTTTAATAGCATATAATTTGTTCTTTAGCGTCCCAATAGACCAGTCCAGATGTGGGGTTATCCTAGGATAAGCAGGCAGCATATTGTCACATGTGCCCGGTAAGGACAGTGAAAAGTGCATCGGCACTTTAAGAGCTTAAAAGCTTTGTCTACATGCACCGTGTGGTATGGGCTCTCTCCTCATTTGTCAAGAAGCCCAACGCATCTGGAATTGGGTGATTCCTCGCAACATATTTCTAAAGGCTATATGTGTACAAGGGAAATGAAATATCCTGGCCGACAAACTCAGCAGATTCTTCCGGCCACATGAATGGACCCTCAACTTCAGAGTACTTGTCACATTTTCCAGTTAGGGAACTTCTCAGATAGATCTGTTTGCGTCTCCCCTCAATCACAAGCGGCCTCGATTTTGCTCCAGACAATACTCTCTGCAACGTCTTGAGGCAGATGCATTCCTTCAGGATTGGACAAACAAATTTCTATATGCATTTCCACCAATCCCTCTATTTCTGAAAACCTTGGTCAAACTCAAGAGAGAATCAGCCACCATGATACTGATAGCTCCTCGGTGGCCCAGATGACCTTGGTTCTGCCTTATACTTCAGCTTACTGCCAAGGATCCAATTCCTCTACAGATCTTTCCATCTCTACTCTGTAAGAATCAAGGATCCATGTTGCATCTCAATCTGCAGTCTCTACACTTGACAGCTTGGTACCTTTCAGTGTAATGTCAAACAGATTTTCATTTCTCTGATCCTGTTGAAGCCATTATTGCTGCATCCAGAAAACCATCTACCCAGCAATGCTATCAACTGATAGTGGACACATTTTACCTCCTGGTGATCTCTTCACCACCAAGAACCTTCATACTCTTCACTTTCTTCAGTTCTGGATTACTTTCTTCATCTTTCTGCTTCTGGTCTCAAAACCACTTCAGTCAAGAGTCCACCTCGGTGCTATTAGTACTTTCCATGTTCCTGTCAATGATTAACTTCTGACCACTCATCCTCTGGTTTCCAGGTTTATGAAATAACTTTTCAATTCCAAACCTTTGCTGAAACCACATTCAGTTATCTGAGATCTTAATGTAGTCCTTGCCAAGCTGATGAAATCACCCTTTGAGCCACTAGCGTTGATTCATCTGAAGTTTCTCACTTGGAAAGTTGGTTTCATGAACGCAGTCACTTCTACTCGTCGAGTCAGCGAATTTCAAGCATTGGTTTCTGATGGCAGCCTCAGTGGCTTTCTTCCCATCTACTCCCATTGATGAAATTTGCAAAGCAGCCACTTGGTCCTCAGTCCACATATTCACATCTCACTACTGTCTAGAATCCTATTCCAGATGAGATGGTCATTTCTGCCAAGCAGTATTGCAGAATCTATTTTCTTCTTAATGGCCAATTCTCCCTCCATCCCATTACAGTAAGCTAGGGAGTCTCGTATGTGATAATATTCTGCCTGCTTGCCTAGGATAAAGCGCACTTACTGTAACAGGTATTATCCGGAGACAGCAAGCAGATATTCTCGCATCCCTCCCACCTTCCCTTGGTTGGCTTCTTAGCTTGCTTGAGGAACTGAGGTACCGTGAGCCCTTGTGCGGGAAGGCACTCGTGCATGCACTGTGCGAGCAGACTGAAAGCTTTTAAGCTCTTAAAGTGCCGGTTCACTTTACACTTTCCGAACTAGGCTCCGTGGATGACGTCACCTACATGTGAGAATATCTGCCTGCTGTCTCCGGATAACACTTGTTACATTACATTATCATTTATATACCGCATAACCTAATATAGTAACTATGCTTTATATACACTCTTACTAGCAGATGAAGACTGAGAACCACTGACTTGAAACCTTATAAGTATTTGATGTAACTTTCAACCAGCCAGTATTTCTCAGTCTCTGATAGATGGTAGATAATTTATCCTGTACAGTCTGGGACTGATTGCATGGGTCTGGTTAAAGCAAGCTAATTGGGGTGGGGGTGGGAGAAGAGAACTTGGCTCCAAATTCCATTGAGAAGGTTGGAAAGCTTAAAGGACTAAGAGAGCTCTGCCATTCCTGTACAATTGGGTAGTTGGGTCTCTTCCCTCAATCCAGCATAGATTTTTGCCCTGGGGTTTTGGGACTAGTGTGCCTTTGCTTCTCTCCCCTTCTTGGATGGGGGTGAACTTGGATGGGTCAAACAGCAATCAAACAAAGGAAATTAGGAAAGACCAAATTTTACTTTCTGAATTTAATTTATTTTTTATCATTAAACATATTTAGTGAAATAAATAAATATTGCGGTTATTAGACATTTTGTTGTTCTTGCATTCTATTTTAAAATATTTTTTCCTCTTTTCTTTGAGATCTCATTTACTAGATTCTCTCTAATGGCTAAGCATTGGCACAGTAATGCTGTCTAAAAGTAATCTTAGTTAGAAATAACTATAGAGTTCTGTGTCCTGGTCTTTGCCTCACAAGGTCAAATAAAGGTGTAAAGGGAAAATACATGAGCATGTCAAAACAGGAAGAGAGGTAGAACAAAGAGCAGACCAAATGAGTATATAGAGCAAAAAGAAATTTAATGTAACGTGCTTGACATGGCCACGTTTCACCAGAGGGCTATGTTAAGAGGCAAAACTAGAGAGAAAAAACAGCAAGCTTCTCTCTAGTGTAACAGCTTACCAAACAATCCAGAGTACTTAAGCACAAAGAATACACTTCTCACTGGTACAAAAATTCAGCAGTAATAGTCCTGCTGCAATACTCCAACCAAGGAAGAGAGGCCTTATGGGATGGAACATGGTGGCTGTATTCCTGCAAATAATAAATGTAAACTTCTTTGGTTGTATTACGATGGTATATCAAATCCATGACCCTTTATTCCTTTAAATTGATGCTTTGATTTAGTTAGAAGACTCCTTGGGCTTCTCAGCCTTGATAGCACTTCGTATTTTAGCGCACAGGCTTTTACGTATATTAGCCAGACACTCAGTCACCAGGAGCTGTCTTTATTTTGTTTATCAACTTGTGGGTTGTTGTCATCCTAACTTTAATTCCTTTTATTAACAGAAAAGAAGCTGTGATTTCTGGCTGCCATAAAGATATGAGGAAGAGTTCCTCACCATCCTTGGTTAACTGCAACTCCGATATTGCTAACAAAATATTTGGAATTGCACTCGATGAACTGCAACAAGAAGGACATCCAGACAATGAGGTTCCATTCATAGTCCGCCAAATTGTGGACTATATTGAGGAACATGGTATGTATGACTTCACTTAAGTTGAAAACAAATTCTCTCAAAGACATGCTCCTCCACTATGGGGCTTATTTAAACCTTTGTGCCATTTTTGCCACTAGTGTATTGCCTTTGAAAATAATGGGATGTTTTGGTAGATCTGTTGCAGTATGTGCTCTGGTACAAAAATGAGCTCCCATGTTGTAAATAGTTAGTGATTGAAAATACTTATAGTTATTGGTTATTTTTAGATATTCACAGGGTGGTGCATCGATCTTTTAGATAATTAAAACCTATGGGCATTTGGCCATAGCTCCGGATCTGATTGCCGAGTTATGCCTTGTTTACAAGAACTAAATGGTAGGGCTGAAAGTATGATTAGGGTTCCATAGCATTCATTCTGTTTAGCTATATTGTTGGAAGATATGTTTGAGGCAGGATTGGAAGATAAGTCATCAAGATTATATTTTAAAATTTAGGCTTGCTTATTTTTCAAAGAAAAATTGGGTGCAAAAGTCTGCAACTCTTGGAGGCATCCTGCGTGATGATGAGTTTGTGCAGAATTCCCTCATGATGCAGGATTTGCCTCAACTAGCCAGAGGTGAAGCCAGTACAGCTATCTGTGGTTGCAGAGAAACCATGCGATCTTGTTCCTGCATTGCATGGTTCTTTGAGTGTAATCCCAGCAGTGCTCGCCATGTGCTATTCTTAGCAAACTTAGAAAACAGCATTCAGGTCCCACATGGCTCTCGTTTTAAGGGAGCTACTTAATTCACAAAGAAGATAACTACAAGGAGAAATGCCTACAGTAGATGAACAGAGAAGATGGAAGAGTCGAACAGAAGATGGAAGGGCTGGAGAGGCAGAGTTGAGAGAGATATCTGGGGAGAAGTTGCTGAAGGAGACAAGAAAAAAATCAGTTTGCTTATATGGGAGAGAGGAGCCAGCGGAGATGAAATAAATAAAGATGTTAGGGGTAGAAATAAGCTGTAGGACAGGAGCTAAAGGAATATTGGGGGTGGGGGGAGGGTGGAGGGAGACAGGCTAAGAGGATGTGTAGCAGAGGCGATGAATCTAAATATGCCTTGAAGGGAATTAGTTGGGAGTGCAAGAGGAGCGTGTGGAAGGATGGAGTAAGGTAGGGGAGAGATGTACTGCTTTATTGGTAGTGATTTTTATTTGACACTCTGTGAAATTGGAAAGAGTCATGGGAGTTATAGGCAGCATTGGCTTTTCTCATGTGTTGACTTTTGTAGCAACAACCCTGAAAACCACTATGCAAGTATTGAGAGCTGCAAGAAGTAGACATCGTGTGCAATTTAGAGTTCCTCGTGGACTTCATAAGAACATAAGTGTTGCTTACTGGGAAAGACCAAAGGTCCATCAAGCCCAGTATCCTGTTCCAAATCATGGCCAATCCAGGTCACAAGTGCCTGGCAAGATCCCAAAAGAGTAAAACAGATTTTAGCTTGGATTTGAATACTGTCAGAGATGGCACTTGACATAATGGCTCAGGCAGTTTGTTGCATGCATATTGTGCGACAAGATAGAAGGGACAGAGTCTGGAGGTGGCAGTAGAGTAGAAGGGTCTGGATAGGAGGGACTTTCATGATGAACCGAGTTCACAGGAGGAAGGGTGGGAACTTAGAGCAAGAAGTGTAGAGAGATATTGAGGGGCTGCAGAGTGAGTGCACTTGTAGGTCAGTAAGAGGAGTTTTTGCTGTATTTGGAAATGGATGGGGAGCCAGTGAAGTGACTTGAGGAGAGGATTAATGTGAGCATGGTGGGTCTCTCAGAATATGTTGTGCAGCAGAATCTTGCACAGATCAAAGGGGAGAGAGATGGAACTGCATAAGTGTTAGTGCCAATTGCACTCAGGTATATGGCTTTTTGTTTTCCACCTTGTTTTTAAGTTCTATTGGCATTGGTTTTCTTTAATGGTAGATGATCAAGAGCAGAACAGATTTTGCTTCATTAGGGAGTTTCCCTGTGCCATTTCTCTTTCTTTTTCTTGTTGTAGTGGCTGTCATCTGCTTTGGTACATACAAACTGAGGAGCAGAGCACAGTGCAGAGATAGGGGAGGTGGAGCTGAAAAATGTAGATGACGCCTTCTGCACAAACTCACGAGTAGAGGTGAATAACCCACTAGTTCAAGACTCATGTCTTTCTATTAGAAAGCTGAAAAATGTAGATGACACCTTCTGCACAAACTCGCGAGTAGAGGTGTATAACACACTAATTCAAGACCCATGCCTTTCTACTAGAAAGAAGATTATCGCGATAAGAACCTAATCTTCCCATCTATGCTTCACTTGAGGATATGCATTATCCAAAAAAGTGAACGTTACCTTAAAAACAGAAAGAAGGCAATAAAACATTTAATATGTGCAAATATGATTCAGTGTGTGCTTAATATAAACACACACTGCATGCCTAGAAATCATAAATAAAGCAATGAAATGCAACTTAAAAACTGGAGGCAAATTGTGACTCTCAGTCCATCTTGAGCTTCTAAAAACTTAATATGGTACCACTATTTAACAGATGTCATCAAGTAAACGGCCAATCATCGACTGTACAAAAGCTTTACCCAGTAGGGTTTACTTAAAAAACATCACTAGTGACACAGAATGTGAAAAATATATCTATATGAATGTCTATCTTCTACTCAATAAAACTATTTAAACCAAATTGTTCTAATAATTATAAAGGGGAAATCCAATGCTGTTCATGCTGTAGTAATTTCTTAGCATGATCACCACCACATTTACATCTAGGGATGATATTGATGATAAGACATCATAGCTGACTGAAATTTTGATATTTTTTTTTTCCTGTTTACAATGTGGTGCTTTCATTTTGCCATGTGTGAGATTTGAACAGTGTTCATTTAACCTGATCTTAAAACTTCTAATGGTGTAACTGATGTAAATTTTATTTCAAGGGCATATAATCACAAATTGCGTATTTGCTGTTAGTTATTAAATTGCTTAAGGTGATAAACTCTCCCATCTACTGTAAAATCCAAATGTTGAGTTATTAAAAGTACAGTAGTTGCTTGTAATGTCATTTCACAGTTTTTGCAATTGCCACATTTATAATGACCCACAACTCCTCGATCGAATACTCCTGGTTTCTGGTAAGTCAAAAAGGCTCAAAATCGCCTTTAAATTCTTCCCATGGGAGTAGGTGGTCCTTAAAATTTGCCTTTAAACATCTCATGGGTGTGCACAATCCCCCAATCTTTTCTTCATAATCCTACTACTACTACTACTACTACTACTTAGCGCTGAAAGACGTACACACCACTGTACATTTTGACATTTATAGACAGTCCCTGCTCGGAAGAGCTTACAATCTAATTTGGACAGACAGACACGACATATAGAGTTGGGGATGCAGAACCCAAGGTGAAAGGAGTTAGGAGTTGAAAGCACTCTCAAAGAGGTGGGCTTTTAACTGGGCATTGGTATATTTGGTAAGAAAAGTATGGATCTTACTTTCAATGTGATGTTCATTCACTGTAGACAACAATTTGTTATTGGTGATTATATATCGCTCTGGTATATGCTTGTTTCAAAAACCTTTGCTTATAGCATCATGTTTAGGAAGTAGGAAGGAGTGGCATAGTGGTTAGAGCTACAGCCTCAGCACCCTGAGGTTGTGGGTTCAAATCCCATGCTTTTCCTCGTGACCCTGGGCAAGTCACCCAATCCTCCATTGCCCCAGGTACATTAGATAGATTGTGAGCCCACCGGGACAGATAGGGAAAAATGCTTGAGTGCCTGATTGTAAACTGCTTAGATAACTTTGATAGGCGGTATATAAATACCTAAAATAAAGAAAGAAAGAAAGAAAAGTTTTTGACTGTCATTTAAAATCACCAGTTGCAAAAACCTAAAAAAAAACAGAATATGGAAGACTTTACCGTGCTTGGAATGATAGCTTACAAAATGTAGAAAACTGGCAGTAACGTATGTTTTGAAAAATAAATGTACACCTGTGCTGATTTCTTCCAACACATAAATGGCACAAAATTACCCCTGCCTTGGTGCAGGTATAACTTTTATTGTGGGAATTAAGCTATTTTATAATAGGCGCCCTTATGAAAGTTCAACATGTGCAGTTATTCCTTGAAATCTTAAGCACCCTGTTTTGTATTACCATCCACGTGCATTATTTTGTATATTTATTTATTTAATTCGTTCTCTATCCCGTCCTCCCCAAAGAGCCCAGAACGGGTTACAGGTCAACATATACAAGATATAGTTAACAGGTTACAATTTGCCATATTTACAGTACAAGTTTTTCTGATGCAAGTTTTTATCCTAACTCAACACATACTAGGGATCTAATACCAATATCCATAATATATAGTTTACAGGTTAAATTAGTCATAGATTTTTCAACACAAGTTTCTATCCCAACGCGACACACAGGAGATCTTGTATCAATATACATTTCTTTGTAATCTGTCGGTTGTGGACGGGGGAGGAAGGTGAACAGGTATAGAATGTATATAGCTTTTTCTTGACAGCTGGTAAATCTTATGAGCTTTGTCAACATTTGTTCACATATTTTGATATAAAATTTGTCAGATTTCCATACTTCTTTTTCCTGAAGCCTATGAGGTTGTTAATATAATAAAATATATTCAAAACAGTAAATAAAATATGAACATGACCAAGACCATTGAAAAACAGCTGAGTAGCTAGATTTTTCCATGTGTACAGAAAAGATTCCTCCAACATTTTTAATTCAAAAGGAAGTAAATTCCAAAGGAAGGGAGAGTCTAATGACTAGTAGTTAATTGGTACTTACAATAATAATAATCTTTATGGCTAAACTCCAAGATTCAAATTGGCGGATTTAAAATCGTATGGAAGCATTGGATTATTGCAGGTATACGGATTTTAGATGATGTTATTTTAAATGGTAAACTGCTTGATTTTTCACAGTTGCAACATAAATATGGTCTTAACAAATCACAAAGTTTTAAATGGTTGCAGCTGAAGTAGGCTATTCAGGAGGGGTTCCCTGAATGGAAAAAATTTTAATAATCAGTATAGTCTGGAGTTCTTATGCTTTCAGGTGGATTTCTTGGGACACCAAGCCGCACAATGGTATAAATTGATATCTGGATATATGAATAAAAAACCAAAGACTGGTCTTAGAGACATTTGGAGCATTGAGATTAAGCATCAAATTTCAGCATCTCAATGGCCACGAATTTGGTCTTGGAGAATGAGATGTACAGTGTTTGCATCTATGAGACAAACTTGGTTCTTTTTGTTGCATAGAGCATTTTGGACCCCAGTTAGATTACAAAAGTTGGATAGCTCTAAGTCTAATAGATGCTGGCATTGTAATCTGGAAGCAGGGACTTTGGATCATTTAATATTCTATTGTCCCTGTATCATGGCCTTTTGGAAATCAATTTGGTCTTAAATTAATTGTTTATTAGAGAATCATGTAGCATTATCATATGATATAATTCTATTCGGTACTTCAATGAGAATAAAAAGTCAAATTTCATCAAGCAATAATAAACTTTTATTAATTATGACAGGAGTCGCCATACAACATATCACCAAGAATTGGAAAAATTATAATAGACTTAACTATACTTTTTGGTGGAATTCGTTGTGCCATATTTACAAAATGGAAAGAACAATTACTATACAAAAAGGAAATTATAATAATTTAAAAAAGATATGAGGGCCATTGACAACTTATTACAATGATTAGATGCCATTTTCCACTGAAAGTACATTTATAATATGGGGAAGGGGGGGTGGTATAAAGTTCTATTTAAGGTTTAATCATTAGATAAGAATGTAATATTTATACAAAATTTATGTTTAAATATTTGTGGGAAGGGTGGATTGGGAGGGAATAAATTACATGTATTTAAGATAATAACTGAAATAAATTCAAGTGATGTGTATAAATACAATTGATGTAATATTTTGTACTTGATGTAAGATGAAAAATGAATAAAGACTTTGGTACTTACAATAATACTTGGATAGCAAACTACAAGTTCTAGGTTGGAATATATTATTGAAATATGTGAGCAAAGATGCAGTGGTGCATTTCCATGAATAGCTTTATAAATTGCGAATTCCTGACTAATTAGGTGGTCTGGAACAAGAAGGACTTTTTCAAGTCAATGGTAATGCTGAGACTGTGGAGTGGCTCCGTCAGAGGTATGATAATGGAGAAGAGGTGGACTTGGACAAAGAAGCAGATGTACCCTCAGCTATCAGTCTTCTTAGATATTTTCTTCAGAAACTTCCTGAACCTGTGATCCCTGCCTGTCTACACATTCATTTGATGCAGCTTTCTCAAGGTAGCTTTACCTTTTTTGTTTTGTTCATATTACTGAAATATATGCAAATGTTTCCATTTTGTTGGTTAAACACATATGTATATATTGAAACTACCATACCACTAAGAACATGATTTTATACATAATATTTTTTAATACTTCAATATGGTTTGAAGGATAAAACAGGCATGTATTTGTTTATTTGAATGTGAGTGTTTGTTTTTATTGTAAACTGCCTAGGTGTTAGGCGGGTAAAAAGTGTTTGAAATAAAAAATAAATCCATTCCTTTTCATACTGAATGTGAGGGTCTTAAATCCTTGGTCACCATTTTATTTTTTCTCCCATAGTAGATAATGAAGAAACAGTTCCAAATTTTAATACTTTATGGGAATAGAGTTAAACACAAAAGATAGGTGACGGCAAATAAACACTGACCCCTTGGTAGCAAATAAAGACATTTTTTTCTTTATGACTGCATGGGGTATGAAGTGCTATACACAAACTACAGTAGTATGTTTTTCAGCCTATTTGATTTTGTGTTAAGATGCTGTTCTGAAAGTACACTTTCCTTTATCTCTCTGTTCCTTAATGCTGAAGACTGTAATTAGGTTATCCATGTGAGCCCCAAATGCACCCTTTCCCTCTGCCCTCTTCCCAATACATCGTCATATCTTTGCCAGCTGCGAGCAGCATCTCCGTTCGTGCTAACCTCATCCTTTCTTCTGACATCACTTCCTGGTCCTCACAAACAGGGAGGGAGGGATGAGGCTGGTGCAAGCAGCAGGTAAGAGATGCTGCTTGCAGCTGGCAAAGATTTGGAGAGGTACCGGGTGGCAGGAGAGAGAGGAGAGGTGCTGGCACCTCCACCAAGGTGGCGCCTGAGGCGGTCCACCCCCCTTACTATGCCAATGTATACATTTCTGGAGACCATACCTTCAAAAGATATAAATAGGTTGGAGTTGGTCAAGAGGGCAGCAACTAATATGGTCTTTGCCCTAAAGCCTATGGAGTCGGGCGTAAGTATTTCAATATGTATACTTTGGAAGAAAGGCAGGAGAAGGGAGAGATGATGATTAATAGATATTTAAATACCTCTAAGTCATAAATGCATAGAATGTGCATCTTTTAGCTGAAAGGATGCTCTGGAATGAGAGGGCATAGGTTGAAGGTGAAAGGGGATATCATATCTTAAGGAAAATGTAGGGGGGTTAAAAAAACTAGAGTGAGGGCAGCTAGAAGGGGTTGAGGGTATAGAGCGGGTGGTGAAGGCTAACTGGTGGGAATGGAAGCTGAGGCTGATTGGGGTTCAGATGGAAAAGTGTAGTGGAGAGGAGCAGGGGAGAACATGTAGGGGGCTTAGATAGTGAATTTGTAGGAGTGGTATGGACACAGGAAAAAAAGAGAGCGGGGGGCACAGTATACTTTTTTTTTAGTTAGATCAGTCACTATAAATGTGTGTAAGCAGACTTCAATATGCCTGATGTGGATTGGAACAATCTTTCCGCTACAATCAGCGGCAGCAGGAAGCTATTAACCTCTATAAAGGGAGCGAGATTCAGACAAATGGTATTAGAGCCCACTAGGGATCGGGCGATACTAGACCTAATACTCATCAACGGAGAAAGTGTCACAGAGGTCTCGGTAGGCGATATGTTGGCCTTCAGTGACCACAACATGATATGGTTCAACCTCAGGAAAGGTTTCACTAAGTCAAGCACATCCAACCAAGGTCCTCAACTTTAAGGGCACAAACTTCGAAAGCATGGGAGATTTCATCCATCGTGCACTGCAAAACCATGCCGAAACAGATAATGTAGAGGTAATGTGGTCAACTCTGAAATCAACCTTACACGATGCAACCAACCGCTACGTCAAATCAGTAAGTAAACAGCGAAGAAACAATAGACCACAGTGGTTCTCTGCGGAGATCTCAGACCTCATAAAAAAAAGAAGAAAAGAGCGTTCATCATCTACAAACAATCAGGGAAGCGAGAATCCAAGGAAGACTATCTGGCCAAGTCAAAAGTGGTCAAATCGAAGTCAGGGAGGCCAAACTCCGAAAGGAGGAGAACCTTGCGAAGAACATCAAGAAGGGCGATAAATCCTTCTTCCCGTATATTAGTGACAGAAAAAGAAACACAGATGGGATAGTACGCCTTAGGAAATCCGACGGGAACTATGTAGAATCGGACTCCGACAAAGCCAAACTTTTAAATGAATACTTCTGCTCGGTCTTCACTTACGAGGATCCGGGATCCGGGCCTCAGCTGCCGACGAGGGAAAACTAGGAAGACCCGTTTCAAAATTTCGAGTTTACGCACAGCAGTATCTACGAGGAGCTATCAAGACTCAAGGTGAACAAAGCTATGGGACCGGACAAACTACACCCCAGGGAGTTGAGTGACGTCCTGGCGGAACTGTTATCCGCGCTCTTCAATCTTTCCCTAAGTACAGGAAGAGTCCCGTTGGATTGGAAAATGGCTAACGTCATTCCACTCCACAAAAAGGGATGCAGGACGGAGACTGAGAATTATAGACCGGTGAGTCTCACATCGATAGTGAGTAAACTTATGGAAACACTAATCAAACACCAATTGGATACGATCCTGAACGAGGAGAATCTACAAGATCCCCATTAACATGGTTTTACGAAGGGAAGGTCCTGCCAATCAAATCTGATCAGCTTCTTTGACTGGGTAACAAGAAAGCTGGATATAGGGGAGTCCCTGGACGTCGTGTACTTGGAATGCAGCAAAGCGTTTGATAGCGTCCCACACCGCAGGTTATTGAGCAAGATGGGTTCGATGGGACTGGGTGAAACATTAACCGCTTGGGTTAGGGACTGGCTTAGAGGTAGACTTCAGAGGGTAGTGGTAAACGGTACCCTCTCCGATACGATGGAGGTGATCAGTGGAGTGCCGCAGGGCTTGGTCTTGGGCCCGATCCTATTTAACATCTTCGTAAGAGACTTGGCTGAGGGGCTTCGAGGTAAAATTACATTATTCGCCGATGACGCCAAACTATGCAACATGGTAGGCAACCGCACAACAGATGAAAGCACAGTGCCCGACAAAAGCTCAATGCCTGACAGTATGGTGCAGGACCTACTCCTGCTGGAGCATTGGTCAAAGACTTGGCAACTAAGTTTCAATGCCAAAAAATGCAAGGTCATGCACCTTGGCAAAAATCCATGCAGGACTTACACCCTAAATGGTGAGATCCTATCAAGGACTGTAGCAGAACGTGACTTGGGGGTGATCATTAGCAAAGACATGAAGACTGCCAATCAAGTGGAGAAAGCTTCATCCAGGGCTAGACAAATCATGGGCTGTATCCGTAGAAGTTTCGTCAGCCGTAAGCCTGAGGTCATAATGCCGTTGTACAGATCCATGGTGAGACCCCCATCTGGAATACTGTGTACAATTCTGGAGGCCGCAGAGTTGAATCGGTTCAGCGAATGGCCACCAGGATGGTCTCAGGACTTAAGGATCTCCCGTATGAGGAATGACTGGGTAAATTGCAGCTGTACTCACTCAAGGAAAGCAGAGAGAGGGGAGACATGATCGAGACGTTCAAATATGTCACAGGCCGTATCGAGGTGGAAGAGGATCTCTTTTTCCTTAAAGGACCCACGGCAACAAGAGGGCATCCGTTGAAAATCAAGGGTGGGAAATTTCATGGCGACACCAGAAAATATTTCTTCACCGAAAGGGTGATTGATCGCTGGAATAATCTTCCACAACAGGTAATTGAGGCAAGCAGCGTGCCAGATTTTAAGAAAAGATGGGATTGGCATGTGGGATCTCTTCATGGAGGTAGTTAGGGGGTGGGCCATTAGTGTGGGCAGACTAGATGGGCCATGGCCCTTTTCTGCCATCATGTTCTATGTTTCTATGTTTAAGCAGACTACATTAGAGGCAGTAGCCACTAGGCTAGCTGTATTGTACAGGGAATCCCGCATCTCCCTGTTTGTCCTGTGTGATATTCACTTTGCTTGTTGACTGTCACATTAAGCATTTTTCTCCCCAAAGTAACCCCCAGTGAAGATCACTGCCTAAAGGGTTTCATGATTTTATATATATGTTCATTGTGATTGAATGTTCGCTTTGGCTTTGCATATTCCAGTCTGCGCTGGTGATGTCACTGGGACTGTTTAGTTTCTTTGCTTCCATCTGCTGGTAGTGAAACATAATCTGTTGGTCTGGAATGGTATAGCAGGAATTGAAAAGAATTTATCAGGTAAGACCAAAATTTCACCTTAGTGGTTTCTCTTAGCCGTGGTGTAGGCATTGAATGCTTTGTATTTACAGATTGTTCAGAAAACAATTTCCAATGCAATAGGTGAGACATTCTAGACAGTAGGGTTATTTCCCTTTAGTTGCATAGCTGCAGAAGGAATCTACTTCAGACTTTTCACTCTGCCTCTATAGTACTTCACTTTGCAGTTTATGGTTGCAGTTGTGTGTGTTCTGTTCTCCCCATTTCATTGTTTTAATTTGATGTAATTGTGTCCCCTTTTCGGGTAATTTAGTTATTGGAACAATTTTAAAGCTCTGCCTGCTTGAGAAATCACAGACTTCAGTCTGTAGCTGACAGGCCGATCCCTCTAGGTACTTGTTGGCCAGCCTGCATAGTTTTCTCTGTTAGGCGCCCTTAGAAGGCTCTGCGGTGTCTCGCAGGATGCTGGCCACATTGTAGCGGTATAGTCAGACATTGGAGTCTTAACTGGCAGCCCGAAAATCAGCTTTGTAAAAGCATTCCCAGCATTGTGGCAGTGATTATTCTCATCCTGCTACTGTGACAGCTGAATGCAGACTTATAGCACTTCTGATTTCTCTCAGGTCACAGTGAGTACGCCAGCTGACAATCTGCAAGAGACATTAGGGGGAGGTGTGAAAAGTGGGGTTTTCTGTGTTTCTGAATGTCTCCCTGTGTTCTCCCTCCTTCTGAAAAATCCTAAAATTGCCATTTTTGAGTTTGGGAAATGTGAAAAATATTGTGATTTTGGCATGAATTTTGTGACGGCCATCTTGGATTTTTGGCGTATTTATATTCTAAAGCTCCTTGCTTCTTCATAACTGCAAATTTTGCCTGGAAACTTGCTGGAATGGAGTCCTTAGGCTCTCCTCTTGTGGATTCTTGCCAGAATTGCACAATTTTAGTGCTTTTAGAGCTTATTGACGCCACGTGGTGCAGTCGGGGGGGGGGGGGGGGGAGGGCTGAAGCAGCAGCAGCATCCGGCTTGGCCTCTTCCTTGCTGAAGCAGGTGACCTAACGCTCAGCTAGCCCAGCAGGGCAGCTTTCCTGGGTTTTGGGGCTGGGCAAGGCTGTTAATTCCTTCTGCCAGGCTGCGGACCCTGCGCAGCCTCAGAAAAGATCAATTTAGCTACCTTCATGTGAACTATGCCCCAAGAGATTGGACACCTCTGCAACATTTTTGAAATTTTTGCACTCTGGATTTTGGACTACTGTGTGTTTCCCCCCTGTGCAGTCCCAATACACCTACACAGCGTTTCTCAGTGGTGTTACTTCTTTGGACATGTTCTAGACTCGCCATGCTTGCATTGCCTGACCCTGATCTGGGGGATCCAGATGCGGATGATTTGCTTTCTGTCTCCTTATTTACAGGTGCAGAGCTCCCTGGGATGGGAGATCAAGGACTGTGTGCTGGATCTGTGGATCCGTCTGGTGTTTTGGGAGCCTGGAAATGCTCTCACGAGCCTGCGCCTATTTGAATTTGTGGCTTTGCCAGACCTTCTTTCTGAATCTTTACAGGCAATCTTTTGGTCTCTCAGCTAGCTCCGTCCACTTCTTCCTCCTGGCTTTGTGGCGTATACTTGCTACCTTCCCCTGGTACCCTGATATGTGCGTTTTGGTCTTGGAACAAGTTTAATTCTCTGGAGAGTAGTCTGACTTTTGCTAGAGCTATGTTTTGGCAAGGGAGTGTCAGCAACATTGGTTCAGCCCAGGGTGGATTTTTGGTAGCACAGGTGGCAAAATGCACTTTTCCTCCCAATGTGGGTGGTTTCGTATTGGAAGATATACAGGTCTACCGTGTGGAGGTGGTCCTCAGAAAGCTCTTTCATGCAGCTGCCTTAGGCTGGACTCATTTAGAGCACTGGTCTTTGACCTGGGGGCCGCCGCATGAGCGGACTGCTGGGCATGATGGACCACTGGTCTGACCCAGCAGTGGCAATTCTTATGTTCACTTATGTGTCGCTTGCGCATGTTACGCTCAAAAGCGTGTTCTGGAAATTTAGCCAGTGGTTCCCTCTTTTCAGTTTTGTTTTGGCAGGCGCAGTTTATATGCTGGATGAATTGTATGCCCTTATGTGAGTTTGACTCTGGAATCAGAGTAATCCAGCTCTGCCCTTAGTGGGCTGCTGTTTTCCACTTTCAAGGCTTCGTTGGCTGGGCTGCCTTTTCAGGAGCTGTGATTGTTTGGCAGAGGTCTGGATGACTTCATGGATTGTAGACTGGACTGTTGCACTACAACTCGGCCTGATAGCAGACACGGCCCTCCTGGGGTTCTGGTCATTCTGATTTCTTGGCGCCCAGCGCTTCCAACTGTGTGCAGGTGTTTTCTCATGCTGGTATGGCTATAGACATTCCTAAACTAAACTAAACCTTAAATTTATATACCACATCCTCTCCACGGAAGTAGAGCTCGGCACGGTTTACAAGAACTTAAAATATAAGAAAAGACAGGAAAAGATTTACATGAGCTTATAAATAGAGTGGAAGGGAAAGGGGGAAATAGAATTACATGTTAGAGAAGAACCAAGTTTTCAGTTGCTTGCGGAATAAGTGGAGGGAGCTCAGGTTCCGCAGCTTGATAGTAAGGTCATTCCAAAGACCTGTGATTTTGAAGAGAAGTGATTTTCCCAGTTTGCCTGCATAGAGAATACCGTGTAGGGAGGGGAAGGATAGTTTATATCTTTGGGCAGGTCTGGCGGAGCCAGGGCACGAGGAGTTAAACGATAGTGGGATTAGGGAAGGAAGGATGCCGTGAATGATCTTAAAAGCCAGGTAGGAGCATTTGAATTGGATTCTGGAAATCACTGGGAGCCAGTGAAGATTGGCCAGCCTCCATTCCTAGCCTCCTGATTTCCATGCTGCGCCTCCTGATGCACATGCACATTGCTGCCAGGTCAATGGATGCCCCGCTGCGGATTGGGGGCCATCTCAAAATATTTCTGCCTGTCTGGAAGCATTACGCCTGACCAGTGGGTCTTAAAGTCTATTTGGTCAAGTTACAAACTGGAATTTGCTCAACCTCTGACAGATTGGTTAATGGGCTCTGCTCAAATCACCCGGACAAAGCGCTCAGGATTCCAACCACTATTCAACACTTGCTGAAATTTCAAACTATGGACCCAGTATCGCCTGACCTCTGGGGCTCAGACAGATACTCCATATACTTTCTCGTGCTTAAGAAAGGCTCTGAAGAGTGGAAGCCTCTTCTGGATCTTCCGCACGTGACTGTGGCTCTCAAGATTCCATGATTTCAAATGGAGATCTGCAGAACAGTATCTTGCCCCTTCTGGATCTTACAGAGATGTGCTCGCCCATCCCCATTTTTCTGATCCACCGCTAAGTTCAGGTTCTGGGATCAACAGTTGCCACGTTGGATGTGCTTCACATGCTTTGTTCTCTCACTGGGTTCTGCACAAGAATGCCTTGCAGCCCTGTTTACCTTGGACTCTGGAAGCTGAGCAAACATAGTCTGGTGTCTTCTCCTGCAATCACTCCGCCGGGGGCGTTCTACTACACTTTGCTCCTGGATCGTGGTGATGAAAGATGCCAGCCTTTGGGGCTGGAGAGCTCATTGCAATCATTGTCCTATTCAGGGGTGTTGGACACCATCTCAGCCGCAGTGGTCATTCCACCGATTGGAGCTCAGAGCCATTCGACTAGCTCTGTCGAGATTACAGAAGACGCTGGTGGACAAAAAGATATGTCAACAGTAGCTTCCGTCACTCACCAGGGAGGAACCAAAAGCACTCCTCTGCCTCAGCAAATCCATCTTCTTTTTCATTGGCTGGAGCGTCATGCCCTAGTGCTGTTGGCAACGCAGGTGACGGGAGTAGACAATGTTTAAGCTTACTTTCTCAGCAGACAGCCTCTAGATCCAGGCGACTGAGTTCTGTCCCCAGAGTTGTTCCATGCGATAGTGGGGAAGACTCCGTTTTGACCTCAGGGCCACGACAAGAAGCAAGTAAGTGGATCGCTTCTTCAGTTGAAGATCCAAGCCCGGAAGTGAGGGAATCGATACTCTGGTGCAGCCATGGTCTCTGGAGATTCTCCTGTATGTTTTTCCTCCTTGGCCAATAGACAGCTGAGTCCTTCGGAGGATTGCAGCTCTTCCAGGCTGCGTCTTTCTGGTGGCTCCAGATTGATCTCTCAGACCATGGTATACAGATTTGCTGTGCCTGCGCAGAGCTCGCTCTCTAGACTTCTTCACGTAGAGACTGGTATCCATGGAGGATCTGGGTCACTTTGCTCGTCCGTCTTGACTCTTAGGCGCGCAGTCTTAGAGCGACAGAATATTCTGCCCTGGTTGTTGATACTCTTCGGAAGTCCACAAAGTCGTCTGCGGTGTCTGCTTATGCTATATGTGTGGAAGGCCTTTCACAATTGGTGTGCACAAGTCCAGGTGGACCCTTATTCAGCTCCGATCTCGGTAATTCTTGCCTTTCATCAGACTGGTTTGGATACAGGCCCAGATTGCTGATTCAAGCTGTTAGCCTATACTCACTGTTCAAGTTTCAAGTTTATTATAGATTTGATTAATCGCTTATTCAAAATTCTAAGCGATGTACAAAACAGTAAAATTACAAATTTCAGGGGAAACAAACCAAATAAATACGACTAACCTTACAGAATATATAATACAGAAGGAAAAAATGGGGAAGAACTACAAGTTATTGATAGTAAATAAGACGAGTAAAGGAAAAAACAATAGGAGGGGGGAGAGCAGTGGGCTTCAAAAAAGTTAAGAAATAAGATTCAATTGAGGCTCCTAATTTAGCTTTCTAGCTGTCAAATGCATCTTTAAAAAGAAAGCATTTTAACTTGCTCTTGAATCTGTCTAAATTGCGTTCTTCCCGAATGTAAATAGAGAGGGAATTCCATATTTGGGGGGCTGTGACAGAAAAGATGAATTGCCGCTGTGTATTAATGTTTTTGAGTGAGGGAACTATTAATAGATGTTGGTCGTTAGACCTGAGTAATCTTGTAGAAGTATGGGGAATCAATAATCTATGAATGGAAGCGGGAGTTTTATAAAGAAGAGATTTGAGTCAGCAGACTTAATTTATATGTTATGTGGTGAGCAACTGGGAGCCAATGCGTTTTCTTAAGGAGAAGTGTCACATGGTCGAATTTCTTAGCTTTCATTATGAGTTTAATTGAAGCATTTTGAATGATCTGTAAACATCTGATTTCTTTTTGGACAATTTCTTTAAATAGAGCATTGCAGTAGTCAATTTTTGAAATCACCAGAGAATGAATTAGTGTGTTAAGTGACTTAGGGCATAAGAATTTTGAAACTGAACAAATTTGATGTAGTCTAAAGAAGGTGACGTGTTGACTGGAAAAAAACAATGCTGAGAGAGCTGAAACAGCTTACAGGCAAATTGGACTTCAAATCTTCGGATTACCCCACCGGCCAGACATCCTCCTTGGACATGCCATTCAGGTGCATGGCGGAGGAATGTAGTCTGGCTAAGATCCTGAGCACAACTCTTTGGAGCCACGCAGCCTGCGCTCAACCCACTAGAGCAGGGGTATCCAATGTCGGTCCTCGAGGGCCGCAGTCCAGTCGGATTTTCAGGATTTCCCCAATGAATATACATGAGGTCTATTTGCATGCACTGCTTTCATTGTATGCTAATAGATCTCATGCATATTCATTGGGGAAATCCTGAAAACCCGACTGGATTGCGGCCCTCGAGGACCGACATTGGACACCCCTGCACTAGAGGATGAACCTGGGGTGAGCCAGCTCCCAAAGGGAAAAATCCCTGGAGCCCTGATCCGAAATACAGGCTGTCCAGAGGGTGTACTGATAAGCAGCCAATCCCATGGAAGCAGACTTTTTCAAAGACCTGCAGTCTCCTGCAGTCAGAGCTGTTCCCGCAGGGAACCTCTGCTGTACGAGGGTGAAAACCGCCATCGAGAAGAAAAGACACACAAACAGAAAAGACACAATCTCCTACAGCCTGGCTTGTAGGACAGAAACTGTGAAGCAGAATTGTTTTTTATTGAGAAGTTTGTTCCATAAAGCTGAAGTACTACATTGGAATGTGCAACCTTTGGTAGTATCTGATTTTATAGCGGAGAACTAAGGAGTGATAAAGCTTGCTGAGGTGATCTCAATACCAGGAGAAAGGATATGGGGATTTAACAACTCCCTAAAATAATCTGAAGATATTTATGGACAAGAGCAGCCCTGCACAACTCAAAAATGATCCGGGGCTGCAACGAAAGTCAGAAAATGTAGGGTGGCAAACCAATATTTTCAAGAGAGTACCATTGAAGTTCTATGATCTTCAGCTGTAAGTCCATGGGAATTTCATCTAGGTTCACAGAAAAAGGGTCTTAAGTCGCTCTGAATAGTCTTCCACTGCATGTGATCGAGGCCAGCAGCGTGCCTGATTTTAAGGCCAAATGGGATCGTCACATGGGATCTATTCACAGGGCGAAGGTAGGGGAGGGACATTAAGGTGGGCAGACTAGATGGGCCTTGGCCCTTATCTGCCGTCTATTTCTATGTTTCTATGAATTTGATTTCTTCTTCTCTTGACAACTTAAATCTTTAGTCGAATTCTTGAATTAATTTATCAACGTCGTGAGAATATTTCTTTCCTAGCATGGCATGTTTGTTTGAAGGAATAGTCTTAAATGTTGGGAAATGGCTCATGTCTCCTTTCGACAGTTGGTTTTTAAACTGTGTAAGTTTCATTTTGAAAGCTCTTACTGATGCCAAAAGTTGGAAAATAAGCTGTGACTTTCCCTGCAGTTTTGAATTCAGTGGTGATATCAAAAATGAAACATAGGTCGTTGTTCCAATCTTCTTTTTTCAATTCGGGAAAATCCTTTGGATCGTTTTTCAAAAACTCGATGATTTCCTCTTTGAATGCAATGAAACGTAATACTTTTCCACAGCTTAGCCAACGAACCTCCCTTTGATACAATAAATCCCCAAAATGAGTGCCAGCTTCTTCTAGAAATGCACGAAATGTTCGATGGTTAAGCCCTCTTGCCCGGATGCAATTTACGACAGAAACTACGACTGATCTCTCTCATGTGGTATTTTAATTGTAAACCATTTTGACTTGCATTATAAAAAGGACTATATATCAACTGTGATGATTGATGTAAATTCCGTGTCTGCATAGGCTTAATTTGTGCTGATGATTGGCACTTAACACCTCATAATTGCTGTTAGTTGGACTTATTGAAGGCACCTAACACAAAAATATAATTCTGTAAAAAGTAGGGGCCTAATACAAAGCACTTGAAAGTGGGCGTGTTTTTCAAGTTAGGTGTTCGTTTTTGACTTGGGCGCGTACATTTAGCCTAAAAGTTGGGATGTCTAGTTACGCCTAATGCTGCTTAGGTAGGGCGCCTAACTTATAGAATCTCAATTAGCACTTTACTAGTCGGCACTGATTTTTTTAGGCAATCTGTATAGAATCAGGGCCATAGTTTTCTCCTTTAATATTTACTCTTAATTTAAAACTACTGCCTTACCTAATTTTATATCCTGAGGGTCATTAGTTCTGTTTATACTGCTACAAAATTTTAATTCAATGTAGACTATTGAGTTTCCAGGGTTTTTTTTTCTGCTGTAGTGGTGGCATTAGCAACTATTTATCCTAATGATGACAAAACATGCATTAAAGTTTAACATGTCATTTCGGACTGTGCTTACCAAACATGATTGATTTTAATCACTTTTCACAGACTACAATAATGAAGATGAATTTGGAAGAAAGTTGAAATACATCATGCTGCAGCTTCCACCTCTTAATTATAGTTTGCTAAAGTTTCTGTGCAGATTTTTAGCCAATGTAGCGTCCCATCATGAAGTATGGTCTGCAAGTGCTTTGGCTTCAGTCTTTGGGCCAGATGTCTTTCAGTAAGTCAACTGCTTGTAGCTCTATATTTAAATTGTTTCAAATGTGTATGTTTTTCTTTTACTGTTACAACGGAGGAATAACTATGGGCTAGATTCACTAACCTGCCCGAATTGGAACAATCCGTATCCAATTTGGGCAGGTCCGACTGATTCACAAATCAGTCGTATTCAAATGGGGGCGATCGCAAATGTGCAATCCCCGCTCATGTGCAGACCCTGACAGTAGTGACAGGAGAAGCAGCCTCCTGTCACTGCTGTCAGGGCTCTGCCCTAATCTCTCCTGCCTGCCCTTCTCTGCTCTGCCCTGATCTCTCTTGCCTGCTCGTCGGACTCTCCTGCTCTCTGCTGCCATTCCCCGCAGTGCAAGCCTGTGGTTATAAAGTGGGCCTGTACTGTGGGGAATGGTGGCAGAGAGCAGGAGAAATATTTATAACATTTTACTTCCACTTCATTCAGGACATAGCGCACTAAATTTCATAAGAATCGGCTGAGTTATGTGGAACGTACAACAATAATAGGACCCTGTTTTCTCTATAACAAATATAGTCAAACCTTGGTTTGCGAGCATAATTCGTTTCAGAAGCATGCTTGTAATCCAAAGCGCTTGTATATCAAAACGAATTTCCCCATAAGACATAATGGAAACTCAGACGTTCCACAACCCAAAAACTTTAATACAAAATACTATATGTACTTATATTGTAAGGCCTCACTCATTTAGAACAGTCACTACACTCCCTCAGCATCAGAGAGAGAAGAACCATTGGTTCAGTTATGATGATTTGACACGTGTATACGGTATGTACTCGTATTGCAAGACTTTGCTTGTTTAGAACAGTCACTACACTCCTGCAGTATCAGAGAGAGAAGAACCATCGGCTCAGTTGTGATGTGTGTATTCTGTATGTGCTTGTATTGCAAGACATTGCTTGTATATCAAGTCAAAATGTAATAAAATGTTTTGCTTGTCTTGCAAAACACTTGCAAACCAAGTTACTTGCAATCCAAGGTTTTACTGTAAATGGCTCGTAGATAGATAGACCTATAAAATGATCATGTACCAAAATGTAGAATGAGAATTCTTTACAAACATCACATAATAAAGGTACTTTTGAAACATATGAATAAATGGGAAAAAAATGTGGACGTAATGGTTAGACTCAGAATCAATTTGCATACGAAAATTAGCTATATTTTAATTATTTGCACTGTCAGTTTACAATTTGCGAAATGTCCTGATTTAATACTAGATCTTCAGCTTGGCCAATGACTTTAGGGTTGACTGCTATCAGGGCAGCATTTGAAATCACCATTAATATTAATTTTACAAGTGACCATTGTTTTTCAGGAAACATTTTAAGAAACATTTTCACTCCATAACTCTTCATTTGTCTCAGAAATTTTATTATACATTGTTTGTCTATCAAAAAACCCATGTTGACCATCTATAAATGACATCCGAATTGCAAAGAATATTCATCAGTGCTACATACCGTATTTGCTGCATGATCATTTTATAGGTCAGTCATAGGCCTGTATGTGAGCTGAGTTTTATTATTGTACACCCAGCCACTTGCTATAGAAAAAAAGGGATCTCTGTATGGGTTTAACAAAGTTGATGAAAGCTCCTTTTAGCCCACAAGAGTTCAGTTTCTGGTGATGATAGTGTTGTCCTGCAGGGTCGGTAAGCTCTGGACCTTTAGGAACTTATCTATCTCCTTTTACTAAGTTTCATCACCACATATATCTTATGCTTTCACTTTAATCACTGATATCCTATCAATATGTTTTCCAAAGCCACATTCAAAGAGAGGTTCAGAAGCCCTGCACACTTAGAGGTAGTTTGCTGCAGTCTAGTCTGTCGTGGACTAGGATCTTAAGTCAGTACAATCTTGTTTGTTTTGGCCCAGCAAGCTTGAGATTGCAGTATCAAAGAGAGCATTATCTATTTTTTATTGTTTATTGGAAAACCATGTAGCGTTATCTTATGATACTGTGATATTTGGAATGTATATGAGAAAAAAGAGTCAGATATCATCGTAATAATAAACTTTTAATGATCATGACTGGAGTTGCCATCCAACATATTACTAATAACTGGAAAGATCATACTAGGTTAAACTTAAATTTTTGGTGGAATTCATTATGCCACATATATAGAATGGAAAGATCAATAGCGATACAAAATGGAAATTATAATAATTTTATTAAAATTTGGGAGCCATTAACGTCTTTTTGTCATGATTAAATGCCATTTTCCTATTAGTCAGACATCATATAGTAATAGGAGGGGGGAGGGATTCAAATATAGGTTTCTTTACATGAATGAAGGGCTTTGAGGGAGGGTGGGGAGAGGGTTACATTTATATGTTTAGATTATAATGATAAGATTTGCAAGTGCCTTGATTTATTGTGTTTATTATGATTATTGTACACTTGATGAAAGATTTTTAAAATGAATAAAGAATTAAAAAAAAAAACTTGTCTTAACCTGATAACTTTCTTTCCTTTTATCACAGCAGATGAATCCAGAACCCCACCCTTCTTTTTCTGCACAATTTATTGATTTTTCTGTTTAGAGTTGTAGCTTTTTTTTTTTTTTTTGCTGTTTCTAGTTTTGTTTTTCATACATTGATTTTTGTGAGGAAAGGGAAATTTTGGAATAATTCTTCCTTCTGCTTTGTTAGAAATACTAAGGGCCTCTTTTACAAAGCCAGGGTAGCATTCCCGGTGCATCAAATGTGACACAGCCCATAGGAATTGAATGGTCTGCATCACATTTGCCCTGTGGGAATTTCTACCACGGCTTTGTAAAAGGGGCCCCAAATGACCAAAAGGCACACCATCCTATATGACAAGAGTTCTGTTTAGTACTCTATCTCCACTTGCAGGTAGATGAGCATAACCCACAAGTCTTTGGATTCATCTGCTTGATTAAAATAAAAAAAATTATCAAGACAGACATCATTTTTCCATATTGAGTAGTAAGTAATAACTTAGTCCACATGTGTGTTTTTGAATGGTGTTTAAGAGAATACCTGTTACAGGTAAGGAACTTTGCTTTCTAATTTTGAATTAATTTGCAGTTGGAAATCTTTATCCCCAGCATTTATACAGATGTGGAAGATTTGAGAGAGCAAGAAACTGTCAATAGAATAATGGCTGTCCTTCTGGAAAACTATTATGAATTCTTTGAAATGGAAGAAGATTTTTCATCTACTAATGATATAAGTTCAATAACCGAGCAGGTGAGCATTTACATTCATTTGTGTATGTATGTTTGGTACCTTATCAAGTCATTAAATATGTGAAAGGAATATAGAGATGCTTCTGAACTGTTGGTAAAATTTGATTTGTATAGTCATTATGAACTATAAAAAGTCCATTGAAGTTATTTTATATCTAAATACTGCACTTGTTTGTGAAAGACAGATTACCAAATGTTAATATTAGTGCATGGTGAAATTGCAATAAATCTGTTACTGTAGAGGTAATTTAAGAACAGGTTGAATTAGACCATTAGTTCATAGAATCTATTATTCTTGTACAATCCCACTTTATTCTGGGACCAATGGGTTGTTTCTGTCTAACCACCAGGACTTTGTAGGAAACCTCAAATTTCAGAGACTTAAACCCCACCCTCTCTTACCTCAGCACTGACCCTCTAGGAATCGGTTTTCCTTCCTAGAAGCCAGGCTGTAGGAGTTTGCTTTTCTGCTCGTGTTTTATTTCATGTGATTTCAGTCTTTACGTTCGCAGTTTTCGCCCTTGTGTTGCAGAGGTTCCTTGTGGGGACAGCTCTGACTGCGGGAGATCGCATACCTTTCAAAAAGTCTGCTTCTTGACGGTTCACGCCTATCAGTACATCCTATGGACAGCCTGCACATCAGATTGGGGCTCAGGGACTATTCCCTTGGGGAGCTTGCTCACCCCAGGTTTGTTTGCTAGTGAGTTGAGTGCAGGCTGCGTGGTTCCGTGGAGACATGCTCAGGATCGGAGCCCGACTATCTTATTCTACCAGGCGTCTGCGCGGTGTGTCAAAGGGTGGCTGAGGTACCCAGCCGTGGAAGTCCGGCCGGTGGGGCAATCAGAAGACTTGAAGTCCAGCGTTCCAGCTCTCTAAGGCAGAGGATCCCCTATAAATTGGTTCAGCTTTGTATGTAGTGCAGGGGTGCCCAAAAGGTTTATTGCGATGGACCAGTAGATCGCAAAGGCAACACGGGTCGATCGCGGAGACCATCCCAGGCTCTGTGATAGACTCGCGTTGCCTTTGTGTTCTGTTCTCCCTGCTTCTCTGATGCCAGGCCAGTTGCGTACAAGCTCTGGGCCCACAGCCTTCTCACCCCGACATCAATTCTGATGTCGGAGAGAAAGTTCCAGGCCAGCCAATTACTGCCTGGCTGTCCCGGAACTTCCTCTCTGATGTCAGAATTGACATTGGGGTGGGAAGGCTTTAGGCCCGGCGCTTGTACGCCTGGTGTCAGAGAAGCAAGGAGAAATCGGTGAAGGGGGGGTTGGCAGGAAGAGAGAAAGACAGTCAGAAAGAAAGGAGGGGGGGGGGCATGGAGAGAGAGAAAGAATAAGAAGGGGGAATTTTGGGTTGGATAGTATTGCCTTATACTGAAGACTGTTTATGACTTTATGTTTTGGGGTGGGGATTTGGCTATCTGGTGTATTAGTTGTTTTGTTTTGTGCTATATTTGCCATTGTGAAAATTCAATAAAACTTGTTAAAATAAGAAAGAAAGAAAGGCAAGGGGGCAGGGAGAAAGAAAGAAAGAGGAGAGGGGGCAGGGAGAGAGAAAGAAAGAGGAGAGAAGGCAGGGAGAGAGAAAGAAAGACAGAAAGAAAGGGGGCAAGTAGAGAGGAAGAAAAAGGTGGATTCATGGAGGGACAGAGAGATACCAGGCAAGGCATTCCATAGTTGTACGCCAGCCACAGATATCATTGATGCTCCAATCCTAGCATGAATAGTCAATATTCTACCCTCCAAACTTAATTTCGTCCCATTTACTTCTCTAAGCTCTCTTCTCGGTTTATAGATCTGAAATAATTCTTGTAAGATCTTTGGGGAAGCATGATATAATCACAACAATCTTAAACTGCACTCTTTGTTGCATAGGTAACCAGAGTAGTTTCTTTAACACAGGAGTTATATGAATACTCCTAGGAACCCCTGTGATTAATCTTGCAGTGGATTTGATAAACATTTCCAAAACCCTCAACTTCCCTTTCACAACTCCTAAGTATAGTGAATTACAGTAATCCACCCTACTCAGGATCAATGTCTGAACCACAGTACGGAAATCATATACTGGTAATATTGGCTTCAATCTATAAAGCACTTGAAGTTGCATGTATCCCA
Source organism: Geotrypetes seraphini (assembly GCF_902459505.1). Lineage (NCBI taxonomy): Eukaryota > Metazoa > Chordata > Amphibia > Gymnophiona > Dermophiidae > Geotrypetes > Geotrypetes seraphini. The sequence continues at coordinate 13,507,687 of NC_047101.1, read as the reverse complement.
CCCTGATTATTTTTAATATTTGGTTTTCCATTGACAAACAGCTATCTAAGCACACTCCCAGGACAGTCATCTTTTTTTTAATGGCAATTTTTTACCCATACATAACCACATTTTCCAACTCAAAATTAACTCCTTTCACCACCATTACCTTTGTTTTGTTAACATTTAATTTCAAATCATGTTCACTCATCCAACTTACGATCATTTCCATATACTTTTGCAAGTTTCAAGTTTTATTAAAATTTTGATGTATTGCAATATCATGAATTCAAAGCGATTTACAATTAAAAACAGGGTCTTAATTATTAGCTACAACGACCACACACGAACATGACAAACTGATACATAAGGGAAGTTGGGAGAACTACAATAAGCATAGTAAAGGACACATGAAAGGTAAGTACAAAAGGAGGGCCGTTTATCGGGAAGAAGAACAATATCATCGGCATATATTCTGTATTGCACACCCATCTCTTTAAATTTCTTCCTCAATGAAGCCATATAGATGTTAAACAGCATGGCCGATAAGGCGGACCCTTGTGGGACTCCTTTTTTAACTTCCACTATTCTTGACACCACACCCTTACTTCTCACCCTTAAAGCTCTTTCATTTAGAGAAGATGTGAACCATTTTAACACATCTGCTAGACCTAGTTGTTTCAATTTCACTAATAAAATTTCCAAATTTACAGTGTCAATATGCACCAGAGACCATGAGATATTTGTTACGTTTATCCCTTCCCTCAGAGTCTCCAATACTGAGATCATTAACAATTTGACACTGTGTGCATGTCAGAACCAAATTGGAACTTATCAAGGCAATTTTTTTGTAGTAGCTAGGTCTCGTTACATAAAATGGGACCTGTACTAAAATAGCACAAATTAGAGGTAAAATAACATGTCTTAATTGTAGTCTTCTCTGATAACTATGCATCTAAGTATTTTGGTGCTATATGACTCTTCTAAAACCTGAACTGATAAACTCATCAATTTTTTCTATAAATTCTAGTAAAGGTATTTAAGAAAGACAATTATGAAATTGGTTAATGAGAAAATACCCCTTTCCTCTCTCTTGCCCTTCAAAATAGGTTGTACAACTCCATGTACAGTCTGTTAATCAACTGGAACCTGAAACATGCCACCATGACTTGGGAAAAAACACTCAAGCAAACCGATTAAACTAAATCAATTTAATTCTTTCTTTGAGCAAACAATTATAGATGTTTGAAAAACATATTTCAGAAAAGGAATGGCCTTGTTTTAGAAGAGGATGGGATTAAAAATGATAGACAGTTAAGCTTCTAGATTAGTTACAAAGAAAGAAAAAATAATTATTAAGTATTAAGACAACATTTTATGTGTCAGCTTGAGGTTGTTAAGATCTGGATTATTCCATTTATAAAGGAAATTAAGAATAACTCATTGATTGCCACTAAATCCAGCTCATCTTCTTCCATCACAACCTCTAGATCCTGAATCTTGTATCCCATACTTTGAGCATTGGAATAAACTGCTTTCCAGACATTTCTCCCTTTTCCCATTTATGTAGAGGGTGAGGGAAGCATGAATTGGCCTGAGAAAATAGTGATGACAGTAACAGTATTAGAGCTTAAAGAACAGGTTAAACATAAAAGGTCCTTAGCCATTAAGAAATAAAGACCTGAAATCCACTGGGGTCTGTATAGTGTGTGAGGACACAGTTTTTGCACTCTAGATGAGTTGCAGCTCTTGTCTATTGTCTTTTTCTTTTACTGCATTATGAACAACCATTATTTTTGTCTAGATTAATGATCTCTTAGGAGAAGAAGAGGAAGAAGATGAAAAACTTGAGCCATCTGAAGAACTTCCAGAAGATACCATTGATAAATCTGATGAAATACCAGATGCAGTGCACTTAGAGATGACAGAAAACATTTTGGAATGCAGCAATATTACAGCATCAACAAGGTAACGCCAATAATCCATTTGGTTTTATTCTTTTTGTGAAACTGCTTTGAAAATGTCTAAAAAAAAAAGACAAGACTGCAAGTCTGTACTCAAATCATTTGGTGGGATTAGGCAGAGAACCATCTGTAACTGAACTGTCAACTGTCGGGGATCTCATTAGATATGGGTTGTATTTGAGAGACATCAGTGATCAAGACAGACTAAATTGCAGCACTGATTAATTGGTCAAGTGACCTAATAAAAGGATTACTTTCTCAATGGTACAAAGCAAATCCAAAAGCAAAATTCAGTGGTCCTGTTTTAAAAAGCCATGTTAGAATTAAAGCAGAGTTGAAATACATGTGAGTACAAGCTAGCAAAGTTTCTGTGGACAGAGCGAGACAGATTTATGGTTTGTACTCCCTGGTCTGAGATATAAAACTTGAGTTAACTAAAAAAAAAAAGAGCTTTCTCATATGTGGGTCCTAGCTTCTGGAACTCCATTCTCCAGGATTCCTTGAAGAACTACCCTACATTTCCTTCCAGAAACAATTGAAGACAATACTGTTCCAACAACATTATGGAACCCTATATGATTGCTCTCAATAGTCCACAAGCAAGCGCTTTTCATTAATAGCCATGCCTCTAACTTTTACTAATTGTGTTCCTGTTCTCATTTTGCTTATTTTCCCCGCATTCTTTCTCTTTCTCTGTTGTCCATTGCCTTTCTGATGGTTTGCTTTGTGATCTAAAATTTTAAATGTACAGCTGAGCTCTTAGAACTCTACCAGTATTGTGAGGAAGGCTCAAGGTGGCATGCTTACAATGAGGCCTCCTTTCCCCTTCACCCCACGAGCAATCTCTGTGAATACCCTTAAGTCCAGTTGTACTTCCTGGCCAAACATAAGTGTCCATTGGACAGCAGTGTACTGCTGGTGGTTGGCCTAGCTCTTGTTGTTTGCTCTTTATACTTTCAGCCCATAAAGGAAAAGAGAAGGGCAGAAACAACTGGAGAGCATGATCAGATATGTTTTACATTCTCCATCTTTGCCCCCCACCTCACCTCTCCTGTAGATTTCAACAATCCCCTTCTCACATAAACCATACTTACTTCTAGGAAGTCCTAATCACTTTCTACTCACCTTTCCTTCTTCCGAGTGAATTCCATTAACCACCATCCTCTGGCATCTTTCCATCAACCAGTTTGTAATTCAGTTCACCACTTGGACTCTAATTTCAGCCCATCAAGTTTATTCAGAAGCCTGCTATGAAGAACTGTGTCTAAGACTGTGCTGAAATCTAAGTAACCCATTAGATTATAGGAACTTCACTATCCTTTCCTTCAGCTGCACTTCCATTATTTTTTTTTTTTTTTTTTAAATGGATAATGTTAAATGGATATTGTTAAATGGATAATGATACATTAATGAAATGTTATGGAAAATGATTAAAGATATAAAAGATCAATATAGATAGATAGAAGGGAAATTTGTTTAAATATTGAATATTGATTGCCTGGAATGGGGAGAATGTTTGGATTACAGTTCCAATGTGTATCCTTAAGCAGCCAATGTACTGGGTGGGAAAGGGAGGGACAAGGAGAATATTTACTAGAATAATTAAGGGAGATACATTAGGGTTAAATATGTGTGTCATGAAGAAAATTTTTTGGATATTAAATATGAAAGAGGAGAGGAAGAATAAGATAATGAAAAGTATTAAAATGTATAATGTCTTTTAAAATATATTCTATTAATGTCAATGGCCTGAATCATGTAATTAAAAGGAAAAAAATATTAACATTTTTAAAAAAGCAAAATGCGGATATTTACTGTCTGCAAGAGACCCATCTTAATATGAAGGAATCACAGAAATTATCAGGTGGATGGATAAAGGAATGTTTTTTTGCTCCAGCAGTGGGTAAAAAAGCAGGGGTTGCAATTCTTATAAATAAAAAATGTATGGCCAATATAAAGGTAAAAAGTTCAGATCCACATGGAAGATGGATACATATCGATATAGGTATGGGAAATGATACCCTGACGTTATTTAATATATATGCCCCTAATTCGAATCAATCAGAATTTTTCAAAAAGCTACAAAATATGTTATTACCACTGGCTGCCTCTAATTTAGTGGTGGCTGGAGATTTTAATGCTGTAATGGATCCATTATTGGATAAAAAACCAGGTAAAAATATTAAATCTTTAGGTCTAGATAATTTAGTTCGATCATGCGATTTGAAGGATATATGGCGTATTCTTCATTTTGATGATCAGGAATATTCATTTTGTTCACAGGTTCATAAATCATTTTCAAGAATAGATTATATTTTTGTTTCAACAAATAAAGTGCAACAGGTGATTAAAGCCTCCATTGATCCTATTATCATTTCGGATCATGCGGGAATATGGATAGAATTACAATTAGATCAATTAGAAAATAATAGACCTCTTTGGAGATTTGATAATGCATTGCTTGTGGATGACAAATTTTTGGAAAATTTTAAAACACAAATTAATGAATTTTTTCAAACAAATTTAGTGGAAGATACATCTATAGAGAATGTATGGGATGCATTTAAAGCAACTATGAGGGGTAATATTATATCATATTCAGCTTTTATTAGGAAACAAATTAAAAAACAATATATAGAATTAGAAAAAGAAATAAAAATATTAGAAGCTAAATTGATAAGTAAATGGGAATATGAAGTTTTGCAAGCTCTTTTGAAAGTAAAAGGTAAATATAATGAATTAACTTCAAAAATGATAAGAAAAGATTTGTTTTCCAAGCAAACAGTGTATTATGGAAATTCTAATAAGGCGGGAAAATTATTAGCAAATTATCTTAAGGCAAAAAAAAGGAGAACTAATATTAATGGAATAAAAGATGATAATGGTATAATAACAAATCAAACAAATATAATATTAAAACAATTTTTAAATTTTTATAAGGATCTATATTCTTCCGAACCTTATTTGGAGAAACAAAAAGATGGAAAAAAATTTTTAGATTTAATTAATGGACCTAAAATTCCTGATCATATAAAACGAAGTTTAGAAGAACCTATATCATTAAAAGAATTAGAAACAGCATTGAGATCTCTTAGAGTTGGATCCGCTCCAGGTGGTGATGGTTACACAGTAGAATTTTATAAAACATTTCAAAATATCCTCTCCACACATTTATTAAAATTATATCAGACACAACTTATAAAAGGTAATATAAAAGGTACTATGGCTGAATCAATAATAATTGTTTTGCCTAAGCCAAATAAAGATCCTACTTTGGTTTCGAACTACAGGCCTATATCTTTGATAAATGTTGATAATAAACTTTTGGCGAAAATTTTGGCTTTGAGATTAGCCAAAGCTCTCCCACATATTATAGATATGCATCAAACGGGTTTCGTTGCTAAAAGACATTCCTCCAATAACTCTAGACTATTATTTCACATGCTAAACTTATCAAAAAAAATGGATGAACCGGCCTTTACAGTTTCATTAGATGCCGAGAAAGCATTTGATAGGGTAGAATGGAATTTTATGTATCAGGCTTTAGAATGGTTTGGTATAGGTTCTGGATTTATACAAATGGTAAAAACATTGTATAGCTTCCCGATTGCAAGATTAAATATTAATAATATGATATCTGATGGTTTTCAATTGCAGAGGGGAGTTAGACAAGGCTGTCCTTTATCTCCTTTGTTATTTGATGTTGTATTAGAACCCTTATTGTTAGCAATACAGCAAACGAGGGAGATACAAGGTATTCCATATTCAGATATGGAATATAAAATTTCGGCTTATGCGGATGATATTTTGCTTTATTTGAGAAATCCAGAGTCTACCTTATCTTCTTTATTGGAATTAATTGATAAGTTTGGCAAATTTTCAGGTTATAAAATTAATTGGAATAAATCTGAAATTATACCCTTGAATGTTTACTGTGTAAAAGGATTATTTGATACTTTTCCATTCATATGGAAAGAAGAAGGATTTAAATATCTAGGCATTCAAGTTAAAAAAACAATTGAAGATACTGTAAAAGAAAATGAAAAATATGTATTAAAAAAAGTAACGGAGTTATGTGAGCAATGGAACCCATTACATATTTCTTGGTGGGGAAGAGTTCAAACTATTAAAATGATGATGTTGCCTGTGGTTTGCTACCAAATGAGTATGATACCTATTTATTTTCAGGGGTCCTTTTATAAAAAGCTTAATAGAATTTTAACAAAATTTCTTTGGCTTGGTAAAACACCTAGAATAGCTTTAGTAACCTTACAAAAATCAATTAAGGAGGGAGGGGTAAATTTTCCAAATTTCTATAGGTACCATCAAGCCTATATTCTACGTCAGGGTATGTATTGGATCCTCCCAGAACTTATAGATAATGCACCAGATTGGTTATATTTGGAATGGCGCCTTATGTTTCCCCTAAATTTAGTTCATCTACCAAGTATTAATATACCTAAAAGATACAAAGAAAATAAAATAATAATGGATACTTGGAAAACATTGAGATTTATTGATAAATTAACACCCATCCCAATATACAAATCAACTAATCAATCCATATGGATAAACTCCAAGATCAAAATTGGCGGAGCTCAAATCCTTTGGAAGAACTGGATTAATGCAGGCATTAGAACTCTAGATGATATTATCTCAGAAGGTAAACTGCTGGATTTTCCACAATTGCAACACAGATTTGGTTTCAATAAAACACAAAGTTTTAAATGGTTGCAATTGAAGCAGGCCATTCAGGTTGGGTTCCCTGAATGGAAATCATTAAACAATCAATATAGTTTAAAGTTCTTATGCTTTAAAGCAGACTTCCTAGGACATCAAGCCGCATTGTGGTATAAATTAATATCTGGATATTTAAATAAAAAACCAAAAAATGGTCTAAGAGACATTTGGAGCATTGAGATTGGACATCAAATTAATGCATCTCAATGGCCACTAATTTGGTCTTGGAGAATGGGATGTACAGTGTCAGCGTCTATGAGACAAACATGGTTCTTTTTATTACATAGAGCTTTTTGGACCCCTACTCGTTTGCAAAAATTAGACAGTTCTAAGTCTAATAGATGCTGGCACTGTAATCTAGAACCAGGGACATTAGATCATTTATTATATCATTGTCCTTATATTAAAATTTTTTGGAATTCAATTTGGCCACAAATTAATAAATTAATGGAAAATCATATTGCAATATCATATGATACAATTTTATTTGGAACAATGATGAGAATAAAAAGTCAAATTTCACCAGAAAATAATAAGCTTTTATTAATTATGACAGGGGTTGCCATTCAACATATAACTAACAATTGGAAAAATTACAACAACCTAAATTACACATTTTGGTGGAATACAATATGTCATATTTTTAAAATGGAAAGAACAATAGCAATACAAAAGGGGACATATAATAAATTTATAAAAATATGGGGGCCATTGACAAAATACTGTAATGAATAAATAATATGATGTTTTCTTCTTCTTTTCTTCTTTTAAGGATTTTTTTTTTTATGACACACATAAAGGGGGGGTAAGAAAAATTAATTTATACATAGTATGTTATAATATATTATACAAAATGTAACGTATGAATAAAAGGTAATAAAAGGGTGAGGGGAGGGAAATGGGACAAAAATTGTTTAGATTATATTGTATTAGATATAAAAAAGTTATTGAATATTTATCAATTGTATTCTAATATGTTGTATACTTTTTATAAAAATTTGAACTCTAGATGATATTATCTCAGAAGGTAAACTGCTGATTTTGATGCACTATTGATTTTGCACACTAGGGACGCCCGATGATGGTGTGCAGGCGGGGTGATTCACTTTCGCCTTTGTAAGTGGAAGCGATGGAGTTTGTTCTCCCGTCGCTAATAACCTCACACTGAGAGCGTCCCTATCTCTAAATTGACATTTATTATTAGTGTGGTTTGGTTTGCTAGAAGTGATTGGCTGATAGACCCACTCATGAGTCCTTATTGACATTTTTGCCTCTCTTTTTGTATCTTTTTAAGCACCTTTTGGCAAACGTTGAGGAGTTTATAGTATTAAAGATATAAAGGAAATATTATATCCAAATATAATATTCCAAATATAGCCAATCTGGAGTGTATTCAATGAGCTCAGGGAGGACCCACTACATACCTTGACGTAAAATATAGGCTTGATGGTACCTATAAAAGTTTGGAAAATTTATCCCACCCTCCTTAATTGGTTTTTGTAAAGATACTAGAGCAATTCTGGGAGTTTTAAACTAAACTAAACTAAACCATTAGGTTTGTATACCGCACCATCTCCGCATGCGCAGAGCTCGGTACGGTTTACAGAGGTTAAGAGGAAAGGAATTACAAAGAAGGGATATAGGAGAGGGACTGAGAGGATAGAGAGGGGCAGGGTACTAGAACACGGGAGGAGATTAGATTTTTGAGAAGAGCCAAGTTTTCAAGCGTTTTCGGAAGGATTGGAAGGAGCTAGAATTTCTGAGCGGGGATGAGAGGTTGTTTCAGAGTTCAGTGGTTCTAAAGGGGAGGGATGTTCCAAGTTTTCCTGCGCGGGATATACCTTTTATAGATGGGAAAGATAGTGTCAGTTTTTGGGAGGGTCTAGAAGAGAGCGGGTTTGATGAATTCCAGAAGAGTGGGATAACGGGAGGAAGGACGCCATGTAGAATCTTGAAGGCTAAGCAGGCACATTTATAGAGGACTCTGGAGTATACCCTGCCAAATAAATTTGATAAGAATAGAATTTAATTTTTTATAAAAAGACCCCTGAAAAAACACTGGTATCATACCCATTTGATAACAAACCACAGGCAATATCATCATTTTAACAGTTTGAACTCTCCCCCCCCCCCAAGACAAATGTAAAGGATTCCAGTGTTCACGCATTTCTGTTACCTTTTTTAATAAAAGTTTATCATTCTCTTTCACAGTGTCATCTAATGTGTTTTTAATCCAGATACCTAAATATTTTAATCCATCCTCCTTCCATACAAAAGAGAATGCATCAAACATACTTTTTGTACAATGCACATTAAGTGGAAGAATTTCAGACTTGTTTCAATTTATTTTATATCCTGAGAAATTTCCAAAATTTTCTATCAATTCTAACAGACAAGGAATGGTTATGGAAGGATTTCTCAAATAAAGCAAAATATCATCTGCATATGCAGAGAGTTTATATTCCCACTCTTTACGAGGAATACCCTGTATCCCCTTTGCCGGTTGAATCGCTAATAATAAGGGTTCTAAAACAATATCAAAAAGCAAAGGAGATAATGGACAACCCTGTCTAACTCCCCTATGCAAATTAAAACGTTCTGATAAATTATTATTAATATATAATCTTGCCATAGGGGAGCTATACAAAGTTTGAATCATTTGAATAAATCTAAAGAAACAGTAAAAGCTGGTTCATTCATGTTTTTTGTTAAATTTAGTGTGTGAAAAGCCAATCTTGTACTATTAGAAGAATGTCTGTTCGCAATGAATCCAGTTTGGTGTACATCAATGATAAAAGGGAGAGCCTTAGCCAACCTCAATGCCAATGTTTTAGCTAATAGTTTTCCATCCACATTAATTAAAGATATAGGCCTATAATTTGAGACCAAAGTAGGATCTTTATTTGGCTTTGTCAAAACAATAGTCAAAGACTCTGCCATAGTACCTGTAATACAACCCTTATTTAATTGAAATTGATATAAATTTAGTAAATTAATGATGATTTTTATCTTTAAGGAAAAAATGTAATTTATTGGTTTTGCTGCAGAGAACACCTTCAATAACTTCTTGTTAATGGTTTTTCAGTATATTCTTGGTACAGAACAGTAGTGATCAATCATTTCTCTGCAGTATGTTTATTGAGAGCCACATAATTTATTAGGAGCTAGATGAATAAAATGTTTTTACTTAGAAGTTTAAGCACACATCTTATTTTTAATATGTGGAAAAATTCCAATCCTTGGGCGTTTTCCTCCCCATATAAATCTCATTATCATTCTATTCCATCTCTGGAAGTACATTTTTGGAACTTCTATAGGTAACACTTGGAATAGGTACAAAAACCTAGGGAGAATCATTATCTTTACCACTTCCATACATCCCAACTAGGAGATTCAAAAAGTATATTCCTATTAAAAGGAAAACCAGAATGTGGAATGAAATTCTGCCTGTAGCAGCTTCTAAGCCTGATGCTGGATCTTGTTACAAGAATATTCAGTGGAGTACATATGAGGAAAGACTTCAGAGGGGATTGGTGGTTTACCAATTAAATAGCTGCGTCACATTGCAGTCTGTTTCTGCTTTTACTGGAGGCTTTGGCACAGGACTCCACAGTGCAGTTTCCACCAGCACTGAAGTCTGACATCCACTATGCACAGCAAATATTATGCTGCATTGATTTTAGTTAGAAGTGCTCAGAAGAAATCAGGGAGAAATGGCATGCAAAGTTTTACTGCACAGGTAAATTAATTTCTTTCTCTCCAGCATATTTGGTATTTAAATTTGTTTATTTTATAGTAATGTTTATTGATGAAATTTTTTTTAAATCCATATTTCTGTGACTGTTGTTTTAGTTCTATGTAATCTTCATTGATATTTATCAAATAATCTTGTGAAGGCAACTTCAACCCGTCAAAAACAATTAAATGATGTACTATTTAGTGAGATATTTAGTTTTCCTTTGAGGAATAGAAGTATTATTGAAGTTTGATATAAAATATAATCTCATACAGTAGATATGTATTTCTAAAGCAACAATTTATATTTTAATACTCAGATGTTTACCCTTCATTAACAGGGTAAACATGTAAATGGGAACTTTCATTTGGCAGAGCATTCGGGTGGGGGGCGGTTAATGTTTTGGGGTTTTTTAATAGCATGCCAAGTTAATCAGATTATTCATTGTCAAATGTTTTGTGATCATAGTTTATAGTGGTATGCCTAAATGATCTGGGATGCAGTAAAAGAAAACAAGTAGCTAATGTTTTTGGATAATTGTGTACTTTACTTTTATCCCTGATTTCTTTGTGTCTTTATAGTTTGATTTGGTGTACATAAGCCTAGAAAACTGCCTAATAGGGTATTTAGGAGCAGGTACCAGGATTACTGGTGTAATTTATAAAATCCTTGTTTGGGGTTTTTTGGTTTTTTTTTGCTTGATTTAAAAAATTTTTTCCCCTAATTTTAAATGCATTTTTATTTGATGTGCCTCTTTTTTTGCCCCAAACAAAATACATCCCAGAGCATTTGCAAAATGTTGTGCATACAGGAAATGAACAGCTTTTTGCAGGGCTGTCGCACAGCTTAATAGATTCTGCAGTGGGAAGAGAAAATGGATATATGGCTGTGCTCAGCTGCATTTGTTTAAAATTTTCTCGAGACAGGTTCAGTTATAAAGTCCCAGGCTGGTCATGTTAATAAACAGCTATTAAAATACTTGGAACCTTGTTGACAGATTTAGCTTTAGTTGTTAAGTATATTACGCATGGTCATAGTCAGATTGGATCCTTAACTTAAGAACCTATAGATTAGGATAAACTTAGAATGAAATTTACTTTACATGCTCACTATAAACTTTTGTTGAATATTGAACAGTGCCAGGGAGTGACCGGGGAGTGAACTTCTCGTATGCAACAGCTATAAATCTGAAGCTGGAACAGGAATGGAGTATGAATGTGGAGCCAGGTCAGGCTCTGTCTGGTCAGAAGTCTGAAATAGGAAAGGTTGGAATGAGGACTAGTACAGGTCTAAAATGGAGTCAGGAAGCAAGCTATAGGCTTGAAACATGGCTTAGAAACAAGCTGGCACTGCAGGCTATGAACTAGAATCAGGAAGCAGGTTACAGTGTAAGATGGCATATTAGGGTGGAACCATCAGATTGGTGTATTAACTGCAATAAAAGGACCCCCTTGAAATTTGGTGGTTTTTTTTTCCTGTGATGTGTAATTCAGTTGTTTGCCTCAGCTAAATTGGCTCTTTTCATTGTGGATATCCTTACATGATATAAGCTATGGAAGGAATGTGTTTATATAATATCCCAATCAGAATTTTTTCTCATTTTTTCTGTTTCTCTGATTGGTTTTGAATAGAAAGATTATAGAAGCTTAATGGAGAAAAATCTATCCTGTAAGCTGAAAGTGGTCAGACATACTCATTTTAATTCTGTTGACACATCACATACTATCAGCTTTGCAATAGTGTGTGTATTTTATTCCAACTGAATTTTGATCTTCCAAAATTAAAACAATATGGTGGCATTTATGTGTTGATGAAAAGGAGTAGCCTACATAGATAGATCTGACCATATTTCTATTTTTCTAAAAAAAGATCTTTTGAATTAGTTCATCTAAATAATTTTGACTTTGTTGGTTCATAGGACAACTTAACTGCTATTTTATTGTATTTTGTATTAAGTAAACAGATTATGCTGTAGGTAACTGCTCTATAGCAAAAATCTTTTAATCTTTCCTTCTACAGATGAAATAGAGCAGTGTTGCATAACCTATATCTCATTTTTTCATTTAATCTTAATGGGGGTTTGACTTTAGATTGATGGTTTTCATTTTGCATGTGAATTTTTTTTTAATAATATACTGTACTGATTTTTAATTGGCCAGTTGCAGAGTAAAACATGGTACAAAAGGAAAGGTGATTGTAAATGCTTTTTGTAGATCTTTAAACACTGAGGGCTCCTTTTACGAAGCCGTGTTAGCGGCTATATTGCACGCTAACCCCCGTGCTAGCCGAAAAACTACCGCCTGCTCAAGAGGAGGCGGTAGTGGCTAGCGCGGCCGGTAAATTAGCGTGCGCTATTACGCGAGTTAAACCGCTAATGCGGCTTCGTAAAAGGAGCCCTGAGTGAAGACATTAGGTTATCAATATTTACTACACCTTTCAAGAACAAGTGATCCTAGTGGTTAGAGTTGCTGCCTCAGCACTCTGAGGTTGTGAGTTCAATCCAGGCAAGCTTCTTCTTCTTTTAACACTCTGTTGCCCCCAGGTACCACAGTTAGATTGTAAGCCCACTAGGGCAGATAGGGAAAATATTAAGGGCTCCTTTTACTAAGGTACACTAACATTTTTAGCATGCGCAAACCCTGCGCTAAACGAAAAATACTAATGCAAGCTCTATGGAGGCATTAGTGTTTAGTGCACGCGCTAAAACCGCCAGCGCACCTTAGTAAAAGGAGCCCTAAGAGTACCTGATTGCTATTCAATGAATTCTAAAGCACTTTGGGTGAATCTCTTCATGAAAAGGCGGTTAATAAATCCCAATAAATAAGTAAAATGTAAATAAGATTTAGCTTATTTTGTTTTGAGCAAATGATTATGCAACAGACTCCAGAGTTACTTTTGATAAAGTTGGTGAATTATCCATGATCTTTTTTATCCACATCATGGTATTTCTTTGAAGATTATTTTATGTTTATTTGACTATGAATTTGTTTTTATTGTGTTTATTTTAAATACTGTGTATGTAAATCATATAAACCGTTTAGTTTTAAATGGTATATAAGTTTTTAAAATAAATAAATAAACTAGCCTATAACAATTGCTGTTGAGTGAACAATCAATTGATTTGACCTCCAAGATGAGCTCAGCTAAGAGTGCTTAAAAGTTTTTTAATTGAGAACAATTAACTTGTACGATCAATTCGGCAAAGTGAACCAGGATCATATATATTCCATTGGATTTTAAATCATCTTAATTTCTGGTTGAATTAAAAGGAATGCAAATACGGAAAATCTGCAGATGCAGTGAAAAGTACTCAGAGGATATGTAGCGGCAGTAATCTGGGTAGTGTTTCTTCACTCTGTACTCTTCATGTGGCTTAAAAGCACCTTTTGCTTGGCACATGTTTACTGCTTAGGTACAGGCCCTTTTTGTTTTAGTTGTTCCTGTTTAATTGGACATATGCGTGTAATATAGTATGTAAAAATGTGGTTTTTTAGAACATATTTATGTTTTCTGCAAATGAACTGCATGAAAATTCTCTTTATGGCTTTTTTCGTTTTAATATGCACTTCTTTTGAAGATAACTTTTTTTTATTACAGCTCTCACATCGGCTCCATCAACATCTTGCCAGCATCTGCAGAGTAAGTGTTAATTATTCTATAAATTAATGTAGAGATAATTTGCAATAAATTTTCCAGTGGTAATATTGTAAAAGATTTCTTTAATTTTTGAGATATGAAAGTTTACATTCTAAAGTAAACCTAAGTGTTACAAATGTTCATTAAAGATGCACACTTGGAAATTTGTCAGTTCTATGTAGATTCTAATAAAACAATAATATACTCCCACCGATAACAGGCAAATAATGCATATCTAAATATGTAAAATATTTCTTGCACATATGTATGTAGTAAATTTAAAACAAACTGGAGAAAATATTTCTTCACTCAACTTGTAATTAAACTCTAGAATTTGTTGCTGGAAATGTGGTGGAAGCAAATAGCTTAGCGGGGATTAAAAAAGGTTTGGATAACTTCCTAAAAGAAAAGTCCATAAGCCATTATTAAGATGAACTTGGGGAAATCCACTGTTTTTTTCCTTGGTATCTTGTCAGATACTTGTGACCTGGGTTGGCCACTGTTAGAAACAGGATACTAGAATTCATGAACCAGTAAAGCAACTCTTATGTTCCTGTGTACTGGTTTACTTGACTTTATACTTTTTCATAGTCTAATATGGATTGGAATTAAACTTCCAGCAATACTGTATTTTGTAAGATGCACATTCATATGATTCTCCATGTATTGCTACTTTTTTGATTGAGCACATTTTAATTATAGCTGAAACGTGAGAGGCCAGAGAGTGAGAAAAATAGTTATTTTATAAATAGAAAAGACACAAGTTAGTGTATTATGGTACTAACTAATTTGTTAAGATGGACTTGAGAAAATCCACTGCTTATTCATAGGATAAGCAGCACAAAATCTGTTTTACTCTTTGGGATCTTGCCAGGTACTTGTGACCTGGGTTGGTCAATGTTGGAAACAGGATACTAGGCTTGGTGGACCTTTGGTCTTTCCCAGTATGGTAACTCTTATGTTCTTATCTATTAGATTAGCCCAGTAACTTGGTGTTGCTGCTGTGTGGTGAGCACAGGAGAGACAGCTCAAGGTCTTCAGTCTCCCAGCAAACCCATCAGACAGACAAGCATGTGGGATCTCTTAGAGGGGAGGGAGAGATAGCAGATGATATGAATGGGCAGAAAACGATAGCCTTTATGTACCATCATTTTCTATGTTTCTGTGTTTAATTAATGTACTTTGTCGGGGTGAACTTTGTTAGGAAGTGGTATGGAAAGCTTACTTTCCATCTTTCAGTCATCGGAGTATCCTTTTTGTCATTCAGCCATTGGGTGGGGATTGAGATATCTGTTTTGAATAGAGGGAAGAGGACCTGGCTGGTTGGCCTCTGTATTTTCACTAACATAGATTGGTTTTGAGCTTTCTCTTAGCTTGAAGATGGAGTGTGAATTTTGCAGACAGGGTAATTTTGATTTAAGTCTATTAAGAGTTTTGGGTTTTAAAAAAAATATGTATATTTTTACTGTGATCCACCTAGACCACAGTATATAGTGTGGATTATAAATTTTTTAAATTCTTTATTCATTTTATATTTTACATCAAGTGCACAGAAAATATCAACAATTAAATTAATACATCACTTGAAATTCTACAAATTTCTCCTCAAATAAAATTTATCCCCATCCCTCCCACCATACTAATCTCAAATAATATATATAATATAATAAATTCTGTCCTTCCCTTCATATCAAATAATGAAAATCAAAAACCCACCCCATACTTCCATTTATGTTAAACAGGGAAAAATGATATCTATTCATTACAATAATTTATTAATGGTCCCCACACATCCTGAAATTTTTTAAAATACCCTTTTAGAACAGCTAAAGTTCTTTCCATTTTATAAATGACACACTGATCTCCACCAAAAACTATAATTCAATCTGTTCCAATTTTTCCAATTATATCAGTGGTCTCAAACTTGCGGCCCGGGTGCCACATGCGGCCCGCCAGGTACTATTTTGAGGCCCTTGGTATGTTTATCAATCATAAAAGTAAAATAAAACAGTTTCTTGATAATATGTTTCTTTAGCTATAAATTACAATATTATTATTAAGACTTAGCCAAAAGGAAAGATTTATAAACTATAAAGAGTTTTACCTCATACAAAATTGTTATTTCTTTAATAAGACATTAACTATTTTTTTTTGAGGCCCTTCAAGTACCTACAAATCCAAAATGTGGCCCTGCAAAGGGTTTGAGTTTGAGACCACTGAATTATGTTATTTGCTGAATGGCAACTCCTGTCAGAATCATTAAAAGTTTGTTATTATTGGAAGATATTTGGCTCTTAGCTTTCATAGACATGCCAAATAAAACTGTGTCATACGACAATGCCACATGATTTTCTAACAAACAATTTATTTGGCCCCAAATCGACTTCCAAAAAGCCATAATAAATGTACAGTAAAACAATAAATGGTCTAAAGTTCCAGCATCGAGATGACAATTTTTATTTTTTAAATAAAATGTGAGAAGATAATTTTTTACTTGCTAATGTTTTTTGTTTTTCTTTTTCAGCATTTTAGAAAGAACAATTAGAGCAGCTGTGGAACAACATCTTTTTGATTTGCAAACCAGCATAGATCAAGATCTTAAAAATTTACAGGAACAGAGAGTGGAATGTAACACTGAAGAAGAGCATATCAGCTGTAAGGAAGAAGAAAGCAATAACCAGTAAGAAGGATATTTCATTTTATATCGCAAACCAGCTGAGATATCTACAAATACAGAAATTCTACATTGCACCAATCATCCTCCATTTTAATATCTCCACTTCCTCTGCCCCTTGGTACCCTGTAGCCCTTTTACTCTCTCCTCTAAACCCATATTAATCCCATCTCCCACACATCTCTATTGCCAATTCTCCCCTCTTTTCATCCATACACACAAAATAATCTCCCTCTAACCTTCTGCTAGACAATCCTCTCAAAATCCTCTCTCCCGTACTCATCCCTGGATGTCCCATCCATTCTAGCTGATCATTTTTATCTGCACCTCATCTCCTCTCAATATGCACAGCCTAAGCATCTCCAAGGGTGCCTGCCATCGCTCTACAGCCCACAATGCCCATGAAGCATAATGTCATAAATTTCCATTGCAGATGAAGGCTGCCTTTACATGTACCAACACTGAAACAACTTGTGTAGACTGCGTCTCCAGCGATTCAGCCTACTGTTGTATAAATCAATCTGTTCACCATATAGTACTGATATTTTTGCAAGTAATGCTATCCATTTATATATCATGACCCTAAGCCCGAAGATGCTTTAGACTCTGCATGTTCAAGCCAGAGTGCCTAGCTAACTTTTGTCTAGGAAACACAAGGGGCTGCTGTCTCGGCAGTGGCCACTAGCAGGAGTGTATCGTGGGTAACACCAACTGGAAAGGTATTATGATTGTAACAGAGAACAAAGATTAGCATTGAATTTTATGTTTGTGTTTTGCTTTCTGTGAATTGTGCCAGGTTCAACTCTAGCCACCTTGTTAGGCAGACTGGGTGGACTGCCGACATTTACTAAGAATTTATTTTATATTTTACTTAACCCAAAGATATAGTTCAAGGCAGATTACAAAGCAAAAACACTAAAAGTTAACTAAAAAAAGAAAAATAACACTTGTTACAATAAAAAACCAGTCAAAATAAAATATGTAATAAATTACACCCATAAGTATTGGTCATCCACAAATAACAAGATCCCAGTTACACACACTATTCATAATTTTTGAATGGCCAAGTCTTAAAATGCCTTTTAAACAACTCATAAGAATTCCAAGATTCAAATACTATCTGGCAGTTTAGCCTCTATAGCTGATAACTTTCTCAAAGGTATGCATGTAATTCAAATTTGTTGAAGATGAAACTGAAACTTCCGAGAGGACATGGATCTGGTAAAAAGATTTCAAAAAGATGTTGTATGCTTTCATTTTCCTTTCCAAGTACCATCTTCACGACAATATTCTTAATCTCTTTTAATGAGGATTTTTATTTCAGTAATCCCCCAAAAATGACAGTGGAATAGTTTAACTTCATCAGTATGGGCAACCTGGACAACATGTTGGCTATAACACACAAAGCTGCTTAAAAGTTTTCTTCATCAGTGTCCCCAATCACGTTTCCAGTGATGAAGCAATATCCTAATAATATACCCAAGGCATGTAAAGAAGTAAATAGGACAGGAGTCCATGATATTAGAGAGATTTATAGGGGCAAACTTGGTCAGAATGTACCAGTCAGAGAAGTAAGCCTTAGTAAAATTTATTTTCAATCTGTGTCTTGCCATTTATTCTGTCACAAGTTTAAAAGAAATCATCCAAAAAAGAATTAGTTACGGTATTCTAGTATTTCACAGAACAGAATAAAAAATAAAGTATAATTTAACAACTAGGCTAGAAAGATTGAAGCTAAAACTAGACACGTTAAACAGAACTGGTGAGAGTGCAGACTTCTGAGGAACTCAGATTCTGATGCAGTAGTACCCAATTGAACCAAATAACAATCTGTGAGTCAAGAATTCCAAAGAAGAGAATGTTAGTGAAAATATTTGTTTCTTGCCATTCCGCTAGAACAAATCTTAAACTGTGGTAATCTTTCAGAAGTTGAAGACTGAGCACTTCTTGCACTGTGCACCAGAAAGGGCTGCCTACTGATGAGCTCACACTCGGATAATTTGTTACAGGTCTTGATTGTATATTAGCTGACTTTTTATTTGGGTATTTTGCTGACTCCATTTTTTTTTTAGTAGGTAGAATCTGTTTTTGTATTTTTAAGACAGGAGGTTCGTAGGATAATATATTTTGTTATTGTTGGTTTGCTAGGGATGATTTTTCTGAACATAATGTCAAAACCACGGAGGACAGTAGAGACTGTTTGAAGATTATAAGGTGCACTGATTCAGAAAATGAAGTTTTGTATCCTGAGCCTGGAAGACTGAATATTAGTTTTTACCAAGAAGAAGCAAGAGAGCAGGTAGATTTATCTTTTATTTTGTTTAATTTTTATATTCTCTTGTTGTTGTCCCTCCATATTTGTGCAGTATTTGCATACTATAGGTATCCTAGTTAAACAGTAACATGAATAAGTATAATCCAAAGAATTTATACCATTGAAACACTTAGATTTTACTTTGGTAACCAACAGTGATTTCATATATTTTGCTGATTTATTAATTTTAAAAGTAGCATGAGTAATATAAAAAATAAAAAAAATTGAATGCTGTATATTTATATACCAAATAGAATTGCAGCTGATCGCTACTAATAGAAGACTTTTGAAAAGAATACCAATTCTTAGAGAGTAGAAATCTGGGATAATAGAACTAGAAATACTGTTATTATGATTTTGATATTAGTGGCTTCAAGTCAGATGAGTGAAGGTCACTTAGCAAGAAAGACTAGGAGTAACTGATGTGCAATTATTAATTTTCCAGTGAGACCATAGTGGTGGCAACGATAGTACTATGCTCCCTCTGTACATATCTAAAAAAAATTTATGGAAAGAAGAGAAATTGGGAGCAGTAGAAGATGAGAGATTTTAGAAGAGCTATTTGCATGTTGAATAGATTCAATATATGTAAAGAATACAAACCCAAGTAGTTAGAATTTGGACTATTTTATCATTTTAAAGCAGATGGCCTTTGGTTTCCCATTGTATTGACTTCTCAAGCATACTTTTATGCCTTTAGATATCATTCTTTATAATTCCCTTTCTGTTACATCTACTCAGGATTCCATATATGTGGTGATTTATCCCTTCCCGTGAACTGGCAGAGAGAATACTTCACAACTTTGAGCACCTCCCCTATAGAAGTGGAGCCCCAGTCCATACCTCAGGTTTTATTTTTCTGCAAGCAAACTGTGCAGAGGGGTTCTGATCTGCTCTGCTTAGCTTTTTTGCTTTCTTGCATTTAAAGTTAATTTTTTCTGAATGGGGTCAGTGCCCTGAGACCCCATTCTTGAGGATTCTCTGCCTGAGAAAGGCACAGACCCACTGTGCCGGTCTGCAACTCTGCAGGGCAAGCCTTTGGATAAACCTGGAGGGCCAGCCTGTTGTGTTTTCTTCTGGGCTCAGGCTCCATTCCCCTGGGAGCCTGCTCGCCTTCTCAGTGTCTCAGTGGCTTGAGCGCAAGCTGTGGGTACCATGATTAAGAACCCTCAGGGTGCAGGTTGTGTGTTTACCCTCCCCTGTTGCACTCTGAGGTCCCTGGGAGGTGGAGGTCAGTTCGTCTGGCTTACAGCCCGAAGATTCCATGGTCTGAAATAGTCGCAGGAAGTATCTGAGGCAGAAAAGCCCTTTCTTTCTTTCAGCTGCATTGGAAAAGCTGCAAGCAGGCTCCAACCAACAGAACGATCCTTTCCTGCAATCCAGGAGTTGCAGAAATCCAAACACTTTTCTGAGCATGTTGTTCTCCTACCTTAGAGAGTGAGTTAGAGCCCCCTACAGTTTTCAGTTTCTGCAAACAGTCTGTGCAGAAGTCTTTTGGATATTCTTTGCATCTTTTTTTTTTTTTTTTTTTGGTGGCTTCAGTGCCGCAAGACCCCTAGTGGTGTCCTCTGCTGGAGGAAAGGATGCAGTCCCGTGGAGCCAGACTGCTGCTTCACAGAGAAATTTTGATGGATCTGTGGAGCCAGCATGCTTGTGCTACCCTTCTCAGCCTCTGGGTCAATTCCCCTAGGAGTTCGCTTGCCCTCTGACCCTGTCGGGTTTAAGTGCAGGCTATATGCGTGCTGAATAAAATATCCCTCCGGGTTTCAGGGCGCAGGATGCGTTTTAGCCCCTCCCCCCTTGGTCGCATGGAGAGGTATCCATGGGGGGCATAGATTACAGTTGGAATCTGATCGACTGGCAGCCCATCATTTTATTGCTGAGGTTCTGAAAGAGCTCAAATTGGAATCTCCACCTTCCATGTTAGTGTTCACTCATGGACCTTTCTAGTGTGCCATGCTCCTCTTTTCTATCCCATCCACAGCTTCTTGGTCTTGTTATAGAAAAATGGGATATCCCGGAAAGCTCTTTCCAGCACGCTAAAGCTATGACTAAGCTTTATCCACTGACTCCTGATTTTACGAAGTTTTTTGAGCAACCTAAGGGGGATTCCGCTGTGGCGCATGTTATTTGGTACATGGCCCTCCCTAACGATGGGGGAGTAGTGCTTAATGGCTCCCAGGATTGCAGAGTGGATATTATGTTAAAAGAAAACAAAAAACGCTTTATGAAGTGGCTTCTTCAGGTAACAAAGCAGCAGCAGCCTCCTTTGTGGTGCATGACTGTCACATGGGATTGTGCAGTGTGCCCTCTGTGGAGGTGGATGTCTGTCTCCAGCTAGTGATGGATGGTGTGGATTATGTGGTGGATGCCCTTTATGATCTCATTTGAGTTCTTAGTATTATCTCAGCTTATGAGGTGTCTATGCACCAGACTCTTTGGACCTTTCATTGGCTGGGGTTGCTGCCTCTACGGCCACTTTAAGCAGACTTCCTTTCATAGGTCAGCTTCTTTTTGGGTAAGGTTTGGATGACTTATGGCCATTGTTGCTGATCGCTGCCCTAAGTCTCTCCCTGTGAACATGTCTTGCAGGACTTCAGGAGGGGAACTGTAGTAATTTTCATCCCTCTTGCCGTTTTCGTCGGGGATCCTCGCAGACATCTGGATCCCGGGCAGCTACTGCTCCTAAAAAGCCCCAATGACGCCAGAGGGCCGACTTTCTCACATCAGAAAATACTAACAACAGATACCTCCATGTTTCGGTGGGGAGCCTACCTAGAAGACCTTCACATTCAGGGCACTTGGAGTATTCAAGAAAAATCTTTCCACATCCATCTTCTAGAATGCTGAGCGATTCACGTCGTTCTTTGGATTTTGCAAGATTGCCTTCTCAACCAAGTAATACTAATTCTGACAGACAATCAAGTATATTTCTTCTAAAAGAAACCTTAGAATAGCCTATCATAACAGTATTACATCAGATCTTCTCAATCTGAGGTACTCCAAAGATTGTTCTCTTCAAGTCTCCAAACATTCACAAACTTCCACACTTCTGTTCCAGACTATACTCTCCTTATCGTCTGGAGACAGATACTTTCCTCCTAGATTGGACGAACAGATTTCTCTATGCATTCCCTCCAATTCCTCTGATAGGGAAGACACTTCAAACTACAACAGGAACTAGCCGCCATGATCCTCATAGCTCCTAGGTGGCCAAGACAACCCTGGTTTCCCCTTCTCTTTGAACTCGGTGTAAGGGAACCCACTGAAAAATTTTCCAGCATTGTTGACTCAAAATGAAGGGTCCCTTCTCTATCCCAGTCTACATTCTCTAGTTCTCACAGCCTATTATCTCTCTCCTAGTGGACAGCCAAATTCAGTTTCTCTGCTCCAGTATCAGCCATAGTAGATGCTTCCAGGAAACCATTCACACAATGCCTTTATCATTACAGGCGGACTCATTTTACCCTTTGGTGTCACTAGCAAACATTACTTCCGGACTTGTCCTCCACCATCAGTTTTAGACTATCTTTTACATCTCTCCAACTCTGGTCTAAACACAACTTCAGTAAGGTGGTATATAAATGCATAAAATAAATAATTAAATAAGGGTGCAACTCTGTGCTATCAGTGTTTTTCATATACCTTAGGATCTCAATGTTGTACTCTCCACCTTGATGAAGCCTCCATTTGAACCAATAATGACTTCATCACTCAAACACCTCAGTTGGAAAGTAGTTTTCTTAATATGCATCACTTCTGCATGCTGAGTTTGTGAACTTCAAGCACTTGTCAGGATCTCCCCTAAACAACATTCTATCATGATAGAGTTGTTCTTTGCACTCATCCCAAATTCCTACCAAAAATAGTTTCAGAATTTCATCTCAGCCAGTCTATAGTTCTGCCTGTCGTCTTTCCAAGACCACATTCCCATCCTGCTGAAGCAGCACACCACACATTGGACTGTAAATGAGCTTTGACTTACTATCTGGATCAGACCAAGCCTCGTAGAACTTCCATTCAACTATTCCTGTAATTTGATCCTACCAGGTGGGGAGCTCCTGTAACCAAAAGGACAATTTCTTCATGGTTAGAGACTATCTCCTTCTGCTGTGCTTGAACTGGACAACTGGAAGGTCGTGTCATAGCACATAAAGTAAGAGCAATGGCAATTTCAGTGGCTTAACTACTTCCACTCCTATTCAGGATATTTGTAAATCAGCAATCTGGTCCTCAAGTCATACTGTCACATCCTCATACTTAGATTCTATTTAGCATGTGTGTTCTTAGATTCTCCATACATAGCATGTGTGCTATTGATACCTGTCTTAAATGTTCTGTAACGTGTGTTGTTGATCCTGAAGACTTCTCTGTATGTATCTTTGTAACCCGTTCTGGGCTCCTAGGGAGGATGGGCTATAAAACTAATTACATAAATAAATGGGATAGTCGGTTCGACCAAGCAGATCTACAAAATGTATTCTCTGTTTAGATGCCAACTTCTTCCATCCCTTCCATATTATCTAGGGAGTCCCACATGTGGGAATATACTGTCTACTTGTCCTGGGATAAAGCACAGTTACTTACCTTAACAAGTGTCATCCAGGGACAGAAGGCAGATATTCTCAAAACCCTTCCATCTTCCCTAACTGAATTATTAGCTTTTTCACTAAACTGATGGTCCTGTGTGCCAACATTGGGCAGGAAGGCACAGGTGCGTGCACGGTATGGGTGGTCTCAAGGCTTCTAAGATGTTTAAAGTGACAGTACACTTTTTATACTGTCCATACCAGGGATCCGTAGATGACATTACCTATATGTGAGAATATCTGCCTGCTGTCCCTGGATAACACCTGTTACAGTTAAATAACTGTGCTTTATTCACAGTCACATTGTTATAGCTATATGTGCCCATGATAGCATTTTTTTTTCTTAACCCTTCCATTATAATATCTAGCTCCCTTTCTAACATGGTGGTGACATGATAGTTACTAGTGCTGAATTTTTATGCCTGTCAGCATTTTTGGTTGTTTATCAGCTGAGTTCTTTTTATAGCATTGTGTGTCCTCTGTGGAGATGGGAAAAACAAGGCTACCCATAATTCATTGGTCATGGAACAGCTGGTATAATTTTGAAGTATGAGTTTAGGAATTAGGCATGCACGTAAACTTATAGCATGAAAGCTGCTGTTAAAAGTAGTTGGGATGTGGCACAGAAAGTGGTGATATAGTGCTTATTTGCTATCAGCCATATAAACTGTAGCTAATTTAGTGGTTTGCAGTTTTTTAAAAATAAATTGATGAAACCTTTAACAATAGTGCGATGAGAGAATCCCATAAAAATAAGCTTGTATTAGAAATGTGCAACTTGTCTACATACTTAAAGTAACTCTTCTTTCCTTTTTTTTTTTTTTTTAACCATTTCCACTTGTCAAGTGTTATGGGGCTCGATAGGCAAACAATTTGCCAAATCTCATTTGATTGCTCTGTTTTGCTTTGTCTTGGATCCAAATGTTTCGCTTTTGAGACATGGCAAACGCATCTGCATCTGTTTTCTGATTTGGAAAATTAACCACCACTATAAAAGCTGAAAGAGTGCTTTGCTGTTCATACTCTGTGATCATATAGAAGTGTTTCAGCTATTCCTTGGAATCCTGCCAGGTACTTTTGATGTGGATTAACCACTGTTAGAAAGAAACAAGATATTGGACTTGATGGATCTTCGGTCTTTCCCAGTATGAGAATGCTTAGGCATGGAAAGGAGAGGTGAGTAGTGGAGTGCCACAAGGATCAGTGTTGAGGCTGTAATCTCCCTAGGAATGCCCAGGCTAATTTCTTGTTGTAAACCGCCTAGAACTGAAAGGTATTGGCGGGATAGAAGACATCAGTGTAATGTAATGTATTTCTGTTCAATATATTTATGAATAACATTGCTGAAGGATTAGAAGGTTAAGGTTTGCCTTTCTGCAGATGATACCAAGATTTGTAACAGTGGACACTAGTGATGCCTGATTTAGGGAAAACTTTTTCAACTTGGCCTAATAAATTGATTTTTTAAATTCGATTTTCCCACCCAATTGGGCATTTTTTTCAAACGTCCTGTCAGGTTTATTTTGTAGCCTCTTCACTCATCCCACCCCCGTTGCCTTTCCAACTCTACGCCGTAGTTGTGGTGAAAACAAAATAAACGAGACTTTTCCTCTCTCTGTTAGGTCCTAGCTCACGCTCGCTGTCTAACACCAGCTCTGGCAGGATACACATTTCAAATCTGACATATTGTAATCACAAATTAGAAAAGAAAATTATTTTTTCTACCTTTTGTTGCCTGGTCATTTTATTATTCAAATCATATTGGTCCCAGGCTCTGATTTCTATTTGTCTTCTATTAACTCCCTCACCAGGGTCTCCTGCCCATTTGACGTTTTCTTCTTTCTCCATGCTCACCATCCATCTTCCATCTCTGTACCTTCTCTTTCACTGCTATATCCAACATTTCTGTTTCTTTCCTACTGTCTGCCATCTCTCTCTCACCCTGCCTTATGCCCTGGGTCAAACCTCTCTATTTTCCTCCATGCAGCATCTCTTCCTTCCTCCTTTCCATTATCATGTGCAACAATTCTTTCTCCATATACCATCTCTCCCTGCCCTCCACCCT
Source organism: Geotrypetes seraphini (assembly GCF_902459505.1). Lineage (NCBI taxonomy): Eukaryota > Metazoa > Chordata > Amphibia > Gymnophiona > Dermophiidae > Geotrypetes > Geotrypetes seraphini. The sequence continues at coordinate 13,481,990 of NC_047101.1, read as the reverse complement.
ATGTCCAACATTTCTCCCTCTCTCTTCTCCATGCATGTCTCCCTCTCCTCCACCATATGCAAGATTTCTCCCTCTCACCCCTTTCTACCTCTTTGTTGCATCTCTTCCTTCCTCTCCTCTACCCCGTGTCCAACAATTCTTCCTCTCTCCCCCCCATACGCATCATCCTAAATCCATCCCTTCTATATCCCCCTGTGCAGCACCTCTTAACCAACGCATGCTCCCCCTCCCCCCCCCCCCCACTGAGAGATCTGACACAACTTCAGGCCTCCCAAAGCAGCAGCAGCAGTAGTGGCAGGCAAAGCAGAATCAGCACTGTGAACGGGCTGTTTGTGGTCTGCCCTTCAAGGGCTTCCCTCTGCCATATCATCAGTGTTGTCATCAATGAAGCGGCAGTGGGAAGGCCCTAGTGGGGCAGGCCTCACCAGCCTGTTTAGAGCTCGGCCTTGGATAGCTGGTCACCACTGCTGCTGCTTTAGGAGGCCCGGAGGCTGATCTTACTGGGGGGGAGGGGGTTGGTCACTGAATTGGTGAGCCCAATCTTTTAGAAGAACGAATTGATTCACCAAAGTGAATCGAGCAGCACTAGTATGAATCAGTGAATCTATTCGAGTCGGGCAGCACTAGTGGATACCCCAAAAGGAGTGGAAAATATGAAAAAAGATCTGCAAAAGTTAGAAGAATGGTCTAATGTTTGGCAACTAAAATTAGAAGAATAGAGGAAGATCCAAGATGGCTGCCAGGACAGATATGTGCAGCAGAGCTCCACAATAGCGTTGCTTCATTCTTTTTCTCCCCCGGTTTGACCGCACAGAGCTGGATCGTGACTGAAATATTTACCTTTGGTGCATAACTTCTTAGCGAAGTTGTGTTTCTTTTTGGGCCGTGACTTGCCCGTCTTTTAATTTTTCTTCTGATCATTGTCGGGAGTGCTCTGGAGCGGTTTTCAATATGTGGAAGTGGAAGGGTGCCTCTCGATCCTGGACCTCCCGGTGGTTGGAAGCACCAGGAATCTTGTGCAGATGACGTTGGACGCTGGGCTGATGCGGCAGCCACAGGAAACATCCCAGACTCTGATTTCATCAGCAAACCTTAGTTTCGATCAGGCTTCATTGAGCCCGATCCAGAGACAGGCCCATCTCCAGCCTGGGAGTGTGTGTGATGTGGAGGAGGAGGCAATCCAGCTTGTGAGAATGACCCCACAGCTAGTGAGCCCCAGAGGAATAGCGGGAGAAGGAGAGTTGGAGAGGCAGACCCCCGCTGCAGCCCGACCAATGGTACCTAATGCAGAAACAGGTGAGACCTTACCTTCTCTAGAAGAACAGTTTGGAGAGTTAATTAAGCCTGCTAAAGTTTGTATGGAGGATTTATGAAAAGCCATTGTAACCATGGATTCAAACCTCAAAAAAGCTTTAACTATGGTACATTCTGATTGTGCCTCAATTACAACTCAGATCAATATACAAGGGGTAATGATAAAAGAACAAAGCAAACTTATTAAAAAGCATGAAGAACAAATTTCTCAAATAAAGACTTTGGAATTGGAAACAGTTAAAGAAAGATCTTCCATCCAAAGAAAATTGGAATATATGGAGAACCAACAGAGAAGAAATAATTTAAGGTTGCTAAATTTTCCTAAGTCTCTTAATTTCTCCAGTGGAAATGATGCGGATATATTTAAGAGAAATCTTGTTAATTACAGAAGAAAATTTACCACCTATAACAAGAGCTCAGTACATCTCATCTGGAAGATGTACTGAGCCAAATCGACAAGTTAAAAAGTGATAAATTGCTAGGACTGGATGGTATACATCCCAGAGTATTAAAAGAACTCAAAAATGAAATTGTTGACCTGCTGCTAGTGATCTGTAACCTGTCGCTAAAATCGTCTGTAGTACTTGAAGATTGGAGGGTAGAAACATAGAATATGATGGCAGAAAAGGGCCGTCGGCCCAACACGTCTGCCCACCCTAAGCAATTCCCCGAAGTGAACCCACATGTTTATCCCATCGTTTCTTGAAGTCGAGTACGTTGCTGGCCTCAACTACCTGACGTGGAAGGCCATTCCAACGATCAACCACCCTTTCGGTGAAGAAGTACTTCCTGATGTCACCATGAAATCTCCCACCCTTGAGTTTGAGCGGATGCCCTCTTATTGCCATGGGACCCGTAAGAAAATGGATATCTTCCTCCACCTCGATATGGCCTGTAAGATATTTGAACGTCTCTGTCATGTCTCCCCTCTCTCCGCGTTCTTCGAGAGAATATAGCTGCAGCCTGCTTTAGACGCTCTTCATATGGGAGATCCTTGAGTCCTGAGACCATCTTGGTGGCCATTCACTGGACCGATTCCATTCTCTTCATGTCTTTTTGATAATGTGGCCTCCAAAACTGAACACAGTACTCCAGATGAGGTCTCACCATGGATCTGTACAACGGCATTATGACTCCAGGCTTTTGGCTGACAAAACTTCTTCGGATGCAACCCAGCATTCGTCTAGCCTTGGCCGAAGCTTTCTCCACCTAAATGGCCGTCTTCATATCTTCGCTAATGATTACACCCAGGTCCCGTTCTTCGACAGTTCTTGTTAAGGTTTCCCCGGTCAGGGTGCATGTTCTGCTGGGGTTACCGCTACCAAGGTGCATAACCTTACACTTTTTGGCATTAAAGCTCAGTTGCCAAGTTTTAGACCATTGTTCCAGTAAAAGTAGGTCCTGCCTCATAGTGTCGGGCATGGTTGTGCTGTCAACCACATTGCATAGCTTAGCGTCATCGGCAAATAGTGTAATTTTACCTCTAAGTCCCTGAGGCAGGTCCCATACAAAGATATTAAACAGTATCGGACCCAATGGCCAATGTTATGCCGATTTTTTAAAAGGGCTCCAGAAGAGATTGGGAAATTACAGACCGGTAAGCCTCACTTCGGTGCCGGGCAAAATGGTGGAAACGATTATAAAAAATAAAATTGTGGCACATGTAGACAAACATGATTTAATGAGACGGAGTCAGCATGGGTTCAGCTGAAGGAGATCTTGCCTCACAAATTTGCTTGACTTCTTTGAAGGTGTGAATAAACGTGGATAAAGATGAGCCAGTTGATATAGTGTATCTAGATTTTCAGAAAGCTTTTGATAATGTTCCTCATGAGAGGCTCCTGAGAAAATTAAAAGTGTCATGGGATAGGTGGCAAAGTTCAGTTGTGGATTAAGAATTGGTTATCGGAAAGAAAACAGAGGATAGGGTTAAATGGTCATTTTTCTTAATGGAGGAGAGTAAACAGTGGAGTGCCACAGGGGTCTGTACTGGAACCGGTACTATTTAACTTATTTATAAATGATCTGGAAATTGGAACGACGAGTGAGGTGATTAAATTTGTAGATAATAATAATAATAACTTTATTTTTGTATACCGCCATTCCCAGAGAGTTCTAGGCGGTTCACAGCAATTAATTAAGATTACAAACAGTGAAAAAAAGCATTGGAATTACAATACTATAAGTGTACAATAGTAAGGTAAAAAAGTTTATTTACAGGAAAAACCTGACACTAAACTGTTCAAAGTTGTTAAAACACATGTGGATTGTGAAAAATTGCAGGCGGACCTTAGGAAATTGGAAGACTGGGCGTCCAAATGGCAGATGAAATTTAATGTGGACAAATGCAAAGTGATGCACATTGAGAAGAATAACCTGAATCACAGTTACCGGATGATAGGGTCCAACTTGGGGATTAGCGCCCAAGAAAAGGATCTGGGTGTCATCGTAGACAATATGATGAAATCTCCCGCCCAATATGTAGCGGCAGCCAAAAAAACAAATAGGATGCTAGGAATTATTTAAAAAGGGATGGTTAACAAGACTAAGAATGTTAAAATGCTCCATGGTGTGACCTCATCTGGAGTATTGCATTTAATTCTGGTCTCCTTAGCTCAAGAAAGATATAGTGGCGCTAGAAAAGGTTCAAAGAAGAGCGACCAAGATGATTAATCAGATGAACTCTCGTATGAGGAAAGACTTAAAAGTTTAGGGCTCTTCGGCTTGGAAAAGAGATGGCTGAGGGGAGATATGATTGAAGTCTACAAAATCCTGAGTGGAGTAGAACGGGTACAAGTGGATCGATTTTTCACTCTGTCAAAAATGACAAAAGACTAGGGGACACTCGATGAAGTTACAGGGAAATACTTTTAAAATCAATAGGAGGAAATATTTTTTCACTCTGAGAATAATTAAGCTCTAGAATGTATTGCCAGAGGTTGTGGCGGATAGAATAGCTGGTTTTTAAGAAAGGTTTGGACAATTTGCTGGAGGAAGTCCATAGTCTGTCATTGAGAAAGCCATGGGGCAAGCCACTGCTTGCCCTTGATTGGTAACATGGAATGTTGCTACTTTTTGGTTTGGACAGGTACTACTGACCTGGATTGGCCACTGTGAGAATGGGCTACTGGTCTTGATGGACCTTTGGTCTGACCCAGTATGTTCCCCTTGCAGGAAGAGCTTTCATAATTTGTTTCAAGAATGTTTTTGAGACATTTTCACCCAACAGTTCTTGAATTTTTACCATTGAATCACAAAACCGAAAGATTATATCCGAAAAATTATATCCACACACAATTGTCTATGTATGTTCAGATTTATGTATGCCTCCAGTGTGTGTGTGTTTGTTTTCAGTGCTTCTTTTCAGTTTTGTCGTTTACATTTGGGTTTCAAACATATGTACACCAAATATTACAGAATTGATGGACGACTTTATCTTGCTAGTCCAAAGCTTGTTGGTGTTGAATTCATTGAACAGCAAGTAGAGATAGGAAAATACTGAACTGCAGCAGCTGCATAATGCCATTATACAGTAGATCCAACAATTCTTTATTATCTCTCTCCAGTAGGTAGATGATGGATCTGTGCAACTTCAAGATTGGTTTGTTGAAGCCCTTTCTTAATTAGCTATCAGTAGATAGCAGTTGCATATTTGGTCTGTCTTGGAAGTCTTCTCTGAGTTCAAATTTTTCTTGTTTACTCAAACATTTTGTAAATGCTGATTTTAGATGCATAAAGGAAGGAAGGAAATGCTATCTGATGCAGCTTTAAAGATCTTCCACCATCTTGATATCAAAATGCTGAACTGCTGCAGCTGCACATTAGGGATGGATTGCCAGAAAATCTTGGAACGAACGTCATTAACAGTGTGCACACTATGTACAAAGAGGGCACACACTTTCCTGATAGTGCATGCATATGCAGACCATCATACATGTGCATTATCGCAAAAGAAATACATACATAGTACACACTCTAAGAAAAATGCTGTAAATGCCCTTAATGGGCAGAGAAAACAATTCTGTATTCTCTATCTGCTGGTTGACGGGCAGAACACCCGCAAGTTTTGGACTGCTCTGGTGAGACTAAAGGAAAGAAAATTAGCAGCTAAGTTCCAATTTCTCCTTGCGATGTGTTTGTGTTTGCATTCTAATTTCAAAATCCAGCATAAACCATCCACAGGGTATGGTTGATTTGAGATTGACTGTTTTGTAATCAAAAATATATATATTTTGTTGGCTTTTGAAAAATGTATTATTTGCTTTACAGAGTACCAGTTCTGTTCTGGAAGACTTCTCAAAAATGATTTAGAAGCTTATTTTCAAAGTACTTAGACACACATAGTACCATAGTAACTACTTTGTGTATCTAAGAGGAGTGTGGCCTACTGGTTACAGCTGCTGCCTCAGCACCCTGAAGTTGAGAGTTTGATCCCAGCCTGCTGCTTATGATTCTGGGCAAGTCATTTAACTCACCATTGCCCCAGGTACTACATTTAGGGCTCCTTTTACAAAGGCGCACTAGCGGTTTAACGCACATGATACCGCACGATAAACCGCTGACCGCGCTAGCCGCTACCGCCTCCTCTTGAGCAGGCAGTAGTTTTTAGGCCAGTGCAGGGGTTAGCGCGTGATGAAAAGTCACGCGCGCTATCCCCACTAGCACAGCTCAATAAAAGGAGCCCTTAGACTGTGAGCCTGCCAGGACAGATGGGGAAAATATTTGAGTACCTGATTACTATTCAGTGCTGCTTTTGATTAACCTCTTCATGAAAAAAGTGGTTAAATAAATAAATAACAATTTAAAAAAATACTATTTTAAAATGTAATCAGTGAATGATATTTATATTTTTATCAGCAGGCTCCAGATATACTTTTGGAACTAATTAATGAAAGCACTGAAGCTGATTCATTTATTGATGAAGAAAACAATGTTAAAAGTAAAAGGTAAACTTTCTTTTTTCTGTAATTCTGCTTAGGGGATCTGGTCTCTTGGGTTTTCATTATTAAACTGGGGGGTAATGCGGTTTCTTTGATTGTTGATATTAAAATATTTGTTCATATTGAGAATAGATATATGAATATATCCTGTTATGTCAGTTGTCAAAAATGTTACAGAACGTACTCTGAATAACCAAACTAGTTCTAGTGGGCAGAGTAAAAAGAGTATAGAAAACATATGGTCCAAGACATTTATGATGTTTGAGACAGCAAAGAAAGATAGTGCTATGTTTACTGGTGCTTGAAGACTAATGACTGGACCTAAGGTATGAAGTGCTGGAAATGTTTGCTAATGCGCCATTTTGGGGAGAAGCTGTTTGGAAGTATGTTTAAGGAGGGTACTTTTTCTAACAAAATGACACAGTGGTACCCTTTAATCCCTCTCCAAGGCTCCTCAAGGAGGTTCTATAACTCTCATAGGCATAGGTATCTACCTCTTCCCATCTTGCTCTCATCAAAAACATCACATGGCCCAGAATTCTATCCAACTTTGCATCCAAAACCAGGATCATGGTTTTTCTGTCCTCTGCCAGGGTTCCAGTATATCTGTTGGACAGCCTTCCAGTAGGAGGGTAGCTGAGATTTTTTTGCAGATCCTTGACTTCTTTATAACCTTTGGGTTACCGTTGTCTTCTATTCAAAATTACATACATTGCCCACTAACAATATCATGGTCAAACCCTTCACATAGGAAATACCAAGAAGCGCTATTTCTTTTCGAGGTAAGTGCAAATCTGGGCACCATCATCTACCTTCATAAAGGAACTGGTGATATCTGAACTTAAAGGATACCTACCCTTGTATAGAGATTTCATCCAGGTCACCAGAAGTTTCTCAAATTCATTATAGGGAATCAGCACGCCCAGTATCAGATTCTCCTTTGCCATAGCCTTGTCATAGTAGTGATGCATCTACCCAGACTAGGAATGCAAGTGTTACCTGTCTTGACAATTGGTTGGTGAAGAGCACATCTGAGGAAGGGAGCTCAGAAATCCATGTCTCTAGCCATCTGGCTGCTGGAGTTGCCAGAGTTCATCGTACATTATCCCAGTTAGGCCTGTCAAAAGAGGAAACACTTCCATTCCTAGTCTGGGTAGATAACTCTGCTCAAACCTTTATTGGACTCTGTAATGGGACTCTGTCCTGGTGGATATGGACCTGTCTAATCTGTTCCAGTTCCCCCAGTTTAAATTGGCCTCTCAGATGTATCCAGATTGTGCTGGGGAGTCCACATAGTTGGGCTTCATACTTGGGGATTATGGTTTACCCAGGAGAAACTTTACCAGATTTCTTGGAATTAAGGGCGATGTGAAATGTTCTAAAGTCTTTCGGAGATCGGCTATCCAACAAATTAATTCTAGTGTAGATGGACAAATCTGTACACCACTCAGGAGTTTGTACATATGGTGATCAACCAAGCAGAAACAGATAATGTAGAGGAAATGTGGTCAACTCTGAAAGCAACCATACAAGAAGCAACAAACCGATATATAAAATCAGTAAGTAAACGGCGAAGAAACAATAAACCACAGTGGTTCTCTGTGGAGATCTCAAACCTCATAAAAGAGAAGAAAAGAGCATTCATCTCCTACAAACATTCAGGGAAGCAGGACTCCAGGGAAGACTATCTGACCAAGTCAAGAGCCGTCAAAACAGCAGTCAGAGAGGCCAAATTCCGAATGGAGGAGAATCTAGCGAAGAACATCAAGAAGGGCAATAAATCATTCTTCAGGTATATTAGTGATAGAAACAGGAACACAGGCGGGATAGTACACCTTAGGAAACCAGACGGGAACTATGTAGAATCGGACTCCGAAAAAGCTAAACTTTTAAATGAATACTTCTGCTCAATCTTCACCCATGAGGCGCCGGGATTCGGCCCTCAGCTGCAGACAGGGAATAGCTCGGTAGACCCGTTTTGTAATTTTGAGTTTACGCCCAGCAGTGTCTACAGTGAGGTTGACAAAGCGATGGGGCCAGACAATCTACACCCCAGGGTACTCAGGGAGTTAAGTGATGCCTTGGCGGAGCCGCTATCCTCATTCTTCAATCTCTCCCTTAGTACAAGTAGAGTCCCGTTAGACTGAACAATGGCTAACGTCATTCCACTCCACAAAAAAGGATGCAGGACGGAGGCTGCGAACTACAGACCAGTGAGTCTCACATCAATAGTGAGCAAACTAATGGAAACTCTAATCAAACGCCAATTGGATAAAATCCTGAACGAGGAGAATCTACGAGATCCCCGTCAACATGGATTTACAAAGAATCCAACCTGATCAGCTTCTTTGACTGGGTGACGGGGAAGCTGGATATTGGGGAGTCCCTGGGCATCATGTACTTGGACTTCAGCAAAGCATTCGATAGCGTACCACACCGCAGGTTGTTGAGCAAGATAAGCTCTATAGGATTGGGTGACACATTGACTGCATGGGTTGGGGACTGGCTTGGAGGTAGACTTCAGAGGGTGGTGGTGAACAGCACCCCCTCCGAAATGACGAAGGTGATCAGTGGAGTGCTGCAGGGCTCGGTCTTAGTCCCGATCCTATTCAACATTTTCATAAGGGACTTGGCTGAGGGGCTTCAAGGTAAATTAACGTTATTCACCGATGACACCAAACTATGCAATATAGTAGGCAAGAGCACAACAGGGCCTGACAAAAACTCAATGCCCGACAGTATGACGCACGACCTTCTCCTACTGGAGTATTGGTCCAGGACCTGGCAACTAAGTTTCAATGCCAAAAAATGCAAGGTCACGCACCTTGGCAGCAAAAATCCATGCAAGACTTACACCCTTAATGGTGAGTTCCTAGCGAGGACTGTAGCAGAACAAGACTTAGGGGTGATCATCAGTGAGGACATGAAGACTGCTAATCAAGTGGAGAAAGCTTCATCGAAGGCCAGACAAATCATAGGTTGTATACGCAGGAGTTTCGTCAGCCGTAAGCCCGAAGTCATAATGCCATTGTATAGATCCATAGTGAGACCCCCATCTGGAATACTGTGTACAATTCTAGAGGCCACATTACTGCAGAGATATGCTGAGACTTGAGTCGGTCCAGCGAATGGCCACCCGGATGGTCTCAGGACTCAGGGATCTCCCATATGAAGAACGGCTGGATAAATTGCAGCTTTACACACTCAAGGAACGCAGAGAGAGGGGAGACATGTTCAAGACATTCAAATACCTCACGGGCCGTATCGAGGTGGAGGAGGATATCTTCTTTTTCAAAGGTCCCACGGCAACAAGAGGGAATCTGGAAAATCAGGGGCGGGAAATTGCATAGCGACACCAGGAAATACTTCTTCACTGAGAGGGTGGTTGATCGATGGAATAGTCTTCCACTACAGGTAATTGAGGCCAGCAGCGTGCCTGATTTTAAGACTAAATGGGATCGACATGTGGGATCTCTTCACAGAGAAAGATAAGGGAGGGTCATTGGTGGGCAGACTGGATGGGCCGTGGCCCTTATCTGCTGTCACTTTCTATGTCTGTCTGTGTCTATGTCTAAGTCTATTTACAGCTTTGAGCACCTCCCACAAGGAGGGCAGAGCCCAGTGTTCCTTTTCAGTTTTTCTTTTGCAAGCGAACTGTGTAGAGGTGTTCTGCTCTGCTTAGGTTTGGTTTTCTTTTTGGCTAAGTTCATTTTTTCTGAGGCTTTGGTGCCCTGAGACCTCATTCTTAGGGATCCTCTGCCCAAGAAAGGATGCAGGTTCTCTGGAGACAAGCAGGGGAAATGTAGGCACACTTACTGGTGAAGTCCTCTGACTGAGCCTGCATGCCGGTACTCTCCTCTAGATTCAGTAGTTTTTTTTGGGGGGGCCTTTTTTTTTTTAAACTACTGAGCATGTCCGGACATCTTGCCTCGCCGAGCTCTACCCCAGGTTATTTAGTTTTTTCTTTGACTAGGTTCTGCACAGGTTGAAGCTCACCTTCTCTTACCTCTTAAAAAAAAAACAATAGAACTTCTGTTCTCATAACGTTAGGCTTTTCTCTTTATTACAGTACTTCTTAAAAAAAACAAAACGGCAGGGCTCTTCAAACGGTGTCACTGCTTTTTCTTCAGTTAAAAAAAACAACAAACAGAGAGGAAGTGTGAACGCCGGTATTTTTACATAACCGGTAGTCTTTCTGCCAGCAGTAATTGGGCAGTTGCTAGGACTGCAAATATTTTTTCCTTCATGGTGAGCAGCGCTTTGTGCCAATGATGCCGGAAGATCTCCAAGGCTGCGTTCTTCGCCGCTTATTCCTCCTCATGGCCCATATCAGGTACCAATGGGGGAGGGAAGCGCTTCACTGGCACTGTTAAAGCAAAAATGGCGCCCGTGGCCAGCAGTAAGAAGAAGCAGCCAGCTGGGGAGACAAGTACAACACCTCTCCTACCAGTTTCCATGAAGTCAGTGCGAGGCCAGCAGAAACAGCCTGCCAGCTGCGTCACAACAAAAGGACAAGTCAGGGAGGCCTCCTGTGGGTACTTCTATGGCCTCGCAACCCTCTCCTACTTCCACACCAGATGCTGCAGGTAAACATTTAACATAACATAACATAACATAACAAATCTTTATTTATATACCGCAAAAGCCTTTCAGTTCTAGGCATTTTACAGGAAAAGTGGCTGAGGAGAGTCAGTGAGCTACAGCAATGAAGAAAGAACTGTAAAATTGTATAGATTGCATAGAGTGAGGTTAGGCAGGATTATGTAAGGAGGGAAATAAATAGGTAGGAATGTTCATAGTCTGAGAGTAACAATGTGGAATAGGGAGTCAGTGGGTCAGAAGTCTTTTCAAGGAACATTTAAGGCGGGTCGTCCTGTTTGGGAAAGAGGAGTGTTTTTAGGAGCTTTCTGAAGTGCATGTAAGAGGTTCTGACCAGTTGGCTCCATTCAGGGTCTTTGGAGGCTGCTTGGTAGGGAAAGGAGTCTGTTGATGAGTCTCTTATGGGTGCTTCCTTTAATTGAGGGAAAGGTGAAGAATGATCGAGTAAATCATCTGGGTCTGGCGAATGTGAACTGATTGGTGAGATGGTTGGGCAGTAGACCATACTGAGCTTTGTAGAAGAGACATCCAAATTTGAAAAGTACTCGGCTCTCAATTTTCAGCCAGTGAAGGTTTTGGTGGAAAGGTGTGATGTGAATGAATTTTTTTCAGGTTGAATATGATCCTCACTGCGACGTTTTGGATGAAGATTAGTTTCTGGAAGTGTTTGCGTAGTCCTGCTAAGTAGATGATGTTGCAGTCATCTAGGATGCTTAGGACTAATGTTTGGACTAAGTATTTAAAAGGCGCCTGGTCAAAGTATTTTCTGATGGATCTGAGTTTCCAGAGTATGTTGAATCCTTTGTGTGTGACATGGTTGACTTGAGCGTACATGGACATTTGTCTGTCTAGATGCATGGCCAGGATTCTGATTGAGGAAGAGATGGGGAAGTTGGTTCCTCTTAGGGTTATGAAGTTTATTGAAGAGTTGGTGGCTATGGCTAAGAAGAATTTTGTTTTCTCTGTGTTCAGTTTTAATTTGAAGAGGGTCATCCAATTTTCTGTTGTAGACAGGATGTTGTCTATTATGTGTATTTCTGTGAGCATCAGACATGAATTACTCTCCTAGGGAAATAAGGTAGATGTTGAAGAGCAAGGGGAACCTTGTGGGCTCCTCAGTCACTGGTTCATGCCATAGATAGTGTGTCTCCAATCTTGACTTGGTAGTTGAGAGATTTCGGGAAGCCTTTGAACCAGTTCAGTACATTTCCTAATAGTCCGTAGGTATCTAGGGAGTATAGCAGCAGCTCATGATCCTCAAGGTTGAAAACGCTGCTGAGATCCAGTTGGAGGACGAGCGCGTTTAGACCCTTGCTTGCCATTCTACTAGACTGTTTGACATCTATTGGAATCTCAGGTCATGTTCTCAATTGGTTCCATGGATTCCTGACAAATAGAACCTATAAGGTTTTCAAGGACGACACTACCTCCTACGGTTGGAACAACCCCTGTGGGGGTCCCACAAGGCTCCCCCTTGTTCCCCACCCTATTTAACATCTACCTTGCCTCCCTAGGAAATCTCCTGCAGAGTCTAAAGCTCAAATTCTTCATCTACATGGACGACATCACCATAATCATTCCGCTCTCCTATTTTACCTCAGAGCTACTAAACTCTCTATCTTTCACCCTAAATCAGATCGAACTTTGGATGACAGCGTTTAGACTAAAGCTAAACCCAGAAAAAACTAAATTCTTCTTAGCTTCCCCAAATGACAAAATCAAGGAATCTGCGCTACATGTCAATGGACTAGACTACTGTATTGAGCAATCCTTAAAAATACTAGGAGTCATTTTAGACAAGCATCTCACACTGGAGAAACATACTGACCTAGTATTTAAGAAAAGTATCTCGGTGCTTTGGAAACTCCGCACCATTAAAAAATACTTTGACGCCTTCTTTCGTCTGCTGGTCCAATCTTCTATTCTGAATGTCCTGGATTACTGTAACATCATATACCTAGGCGCCTTCAAGAAAATCACCAGGAAGCTGAGGTTGGTCCAAAATACTGCCGTCCGCCTCATCTTTGGCTTGAAGAAATGGGAACCACAAGTTGCACTGGCTGCCGTTCTAATCCAGAGTTCTATTTAAGTTCTCATGCATCTGCTACAAAACTGTATCTGGTATGTCATGGGACTATCTTTACCCCCACTTCAACCTGAACTACAATAATAAGAGCTCCCGCAGAATAACTCTGTTCGCTTTTCCCTCATTGAAATCATTTCATTTTAAAAGATTCTTCGAACGAACCTTCTCTTTTCAAGCAGCCAAACTGAACTCATGGCTCGCTCAAATTATACTTGACACCTCTTCATATCTCCACTTTAGAAAACAGATCAAAACTCTACTTTTCAACAGACCAAATCCTTAACGCTTCCCACTTCCTCCTTAACATTTCTTATCCCCACTTTAGAAAACAGATCAAAACTCTTCTTTGCAACAGACCAAATCTTTAACGCTCCCCATCTCCTCCTCAACGCTTCTCACCTCTTCCTTAACTTTTTCCACCTCTTCCCCCCCACCCTTCTAAGATTGTTGCTCCCTCCACTCAACTAATATGCTTTGTTCCCTTCTCTTAAATTCAATGTATTCTCTTACCGTATACACTGTATATGCTCTGTATATAGTCCTTCTCTCACCTAAATTGTAAATGTAAACCAGTTTGACTCTATGATTGCTTTGTTATGTTCTTCAATTTCAACCGCACTGTATGTAATTCATCTATCTGTTGTGAATCGCCTAGAACTCCCTGGATATGGCGGTATACAAAAATAAATTATTATTATTATTATTAAATTATATAGATCGGTAGTAAGTGATGCAATTACCATCTCAGTACTGAATGACTGTCTGAAGCCTGATTGAGAGTCATGGAGTAGTTGAAAGTGTTCCAGGTGACTCATGAATTGAATTTGTACTTCTCCCTCCATCAGTTTTATAAAAAGTGGGATTAGTACGATGGATCTGTAGTTGTGAAGCTGAGAAGTGGCACTTTTTTTGTCTTTTATAATGGGTCTGATAATGATGTATCCTCTTTTAGCTGGAAATTTTCCTTTGTTTAATGTGTCTTTTAGCCAGAAGTAGAGATCTGCCAGGAATTTATTTGAAAGTCACTGCAAAATAATAACTGTGTTGTTCACATAATGTTAAATAGAACTCTGCTCAGAGACATGAAGGCAATTTGTTCAGCCTCACCACCCAATCATTGCAGTGTTCTAAAACTGACTTCGCTCTCACTACTCAATGGCTAGCTGATACAGCTATGCTAGGTATCTTCATTCAAAATATGATATTTGAAAAAATAATAATTTGAAAAACTTAGCTTAGCAATGTGGCTGGTTCCGACGTGCTGTGTAATCGCGGTTTTTGGCATGAGCCTTCTCCTCCTACTTGTAAATTGCTTTTGCTGTCGGTTCCCTGACGCAGGGTCGAAACGTGGCACGTCGGAACCAGCCACATTGCTAAGCAAAGTTTTTCAAATTATTATTTTTTCAAATATCATATTTTGAATGAAGATACCTAGCATAGCTGTATCAGCTAGCCATTGAGTAGTGAGAGCGAAGTCAGTTTTAGAACACTGCAATGATTGGGTGGTGAGGCTGAACAAATTGCCTTCATGTCTCTGAGCAGAGTTCTATTTAACATTATGTGAAAAACACAGTTATTATTTTGCAGTGACTTTCTTACTTGTATATTGACATTTTAGTCACTCTTTTTCAACTTTTTGTGCTTGAATTACTTGCCCCGTTCTATTTTGTTTAGGAATTTATTTGAGGCTTTAGACATTAGAGCAGGTGTGCAGGAGTCAATGGGAGAGTATGTTTGAACACATTTTTTTAAAATAGGAAGTGAAATTGAGACCAGGTTGAGGTAGTGAAGGAGTTCCAGATCATGACGGCTCGGGGTGCAGGAATTCTTGAGTTTAGAATTTTTGTTAGTCTCTCCTGCTGCTGTGGGGGAAGGGGGGGGGGACTCGCTTCCTTTCCATAGAAATGTAACCTGCGTACCCTAGCCAGATCACATTTATATAGAGAGCAACTTAATTTGGGCTTTTCCAGGCAATCTGCCCTGTTTGAACATATTTTGGTTGATTTTGAAATTTCCCTTCTAAAGCTTATTTTATTATCTTAAAGGCAAGAAAATGGATCATTTGACGATGAAAGAATTGGTTCACTTTTGACTCTGGTAAGGCTGATTTTACTTTAAAATGTTTTTTCCTAAATGTAGTATACTTGCAGTGTTTCCGTTATTATTAATAATGCTGCATTAATACAGAATGAGTTTCACTGCTTTTCCTGCTGATATTCTATGGATTCAATAGTAAAATAAATTCGCTGTGATTAGAGAGAAAACAAAGAACATATACTCGTAGATGTAGGCATAGGAGCAGCATCTTGCTGCTGGCCAGCGCATCTGCTGGTTGTCTGTCTGCCGCATACCTTCCCCAAATCTTCTGCATCCCAACACCACCACCACCATCACCACCACCATGCTGCCGTCACATGTCCACCTCAAATTTCTTGTAAAAACACAGTGCCACCATGACGTCGGCCCCAGCGTCTTCTCTCCACTGCAGCCTGCCCCAGTAGAAACAGGAAGTTGTCAGAGCGGGCCGCAGAGAAGAAAAAATTCTGGAGCCAACATCAGGGTGGGTGCTGTGTTGGTTTTTTTTTAAGAAATTTAAGGAAGACACACAGTGGCAGCTTTGGGGAGGGGGGAGAAGAAATAGATGTCGAGAAAGGAATGCAGCAAAGAGAGACGACCAGGTATGCTGTCTGGCAGCAAGATGCTGTTTTCACTGGAGTGCCGCATAGAAATAAAGCCCCATCCGAGACATTTCAGATTCAGGAGAGGGGTAAGAGGCAGGTTATCCGGAGACAGCAGGCAGACAGATATTCTCACATCCCTCCCGCCTCCCCTGGTTGGCTTCTTAGCTTGCGTATGGAACTGAGGTACTGCGGTTATCGGATAGGAAGGCACTAGTGCAGGCAGTCTAAAAGCTTATTAATTCTTAAAGTGCCGGTGCAGTTTTCACTGTCCGTACCGGGCTCCATAGATGACGTCACCCACATGTGAGAATATATGCCTGTTGTCTCTGGATAACATCTGTTACGGTAAGTAACGCTGCTTTACAGGTAAGCAATTTCACTATCTAGTTATACTTAAATAATTCCTCATATTATTCAAAATCATATTTTGTATCTGCAACACTATATAATAAATATTTGTGTTTAAATTCAGGACTCTGACAAGATTTGTGATCTTAATGCTAATTCTGAAACA
Source organism: Geotrypetes seraphini (assembly GCF_902459505.1). Taxonomy (NCBI): domain Eukaryota; kingdom Metazoa; phylum Chordata; class Amphibia; order Gymnophiona; family Dermophiidae; genus Geotrypetes; species Geotrypetes seraphini. The sequence continues at coordinate 13,465,856 of NC_047101.1, read as the reverse complement.
GAAGTGCAGGAAACTGGAAGTTTTGATGACGGCACTGTGTGCATCCAAATTCCAAATCTAGAGTTGAAAAACATTTCTGGTGATAACTGTGAAGGTAATTTTAGACCTTCTTTTATAAATTTGACACTGGGATATCTGCCTGTATTAAGTAGAGGGTGACTGAAACTGGGATTTTTCGGTTTTAGCTGAAATGAAATCTGTGGCCAAAATTTCTCGCATGGTTTCAGCTGAAATTGAAACTGTCACTTTCTCTGGTCTCAACTTAGAAGTCCTGGTGGTCTAGTGGCCTAGTCCAAACAGGAGTGATTCCCAGTTACTGATGACCATGCTGGCTCTGCAGTAGTTTCACAGCAGTTGGAGGTAGCAGCTGCCATTTTGAGATTGGAACTGGCATGGGCAGGAGCCACTGGAGGATAGCTCCTGCCTCAACTAGGTTACTAGACACCAGGGCTTCCAGGGTAGGCCTGAAAGGGCCTACAAGTAGTGAGAGGACAGTGTTTTTTGTAAGGTGGGGGGGGGGGGAGGGTTGGTTTCAACCGAAAATGCAGCATTATTGTTGGCTGAAACTGAAACATGACTGAATCCAAACCCAAAATTTGATTGACTTCTAGTATTAATTGTTCCACACAGATTGATACAGAGGCCTCTAATTTATTTACAGTTGTAGCGCATAAAGTGTTTCCACTGTCTGATAGTGTCAAAGTAATTATTGAGCAGTCTTCTGACTTTTTTTTTGTATAACTTAAGTTCATACTAGAGAGAAATGTGTTTCATAATATGGCAGTAACATTTATCAAAGGAAATCCACTCCAAATAACAGTATAACTACTCAAAACCCTTAGAAAAAGGCCAACTAAAGATCAAGAAGATCCCAGCTTACTTGTAAACGGGGATGAAGACTATATATCTCAAGTGCCCATAGCCAGTTACCAGAACTAATCTTAGTTACTTGGCTTACAAATGGGCTATCAGATCCAAGATGGCCGCCGGGACAGCTAGCTGAGCGTCCCGGTTAGATCCCAGATTGAATACCAGGTCGTTTTTCTTTGTGCGGCATTTGCCCTTACCTACAATGCCGAAGAGAAGGGGCCGAAGTGCCGCTGTAGCCTCGCGGCGCCCTGACCCCGCAATGCTCGGCAATATCGAAGATCTAATCCGCCGGATGCAGGAAGTGTCGGCGGTTTCCCCATTGGGGACTCTCAGTGGTGAGCAGGATGTGGTCTCCCCGGGCTTAGAGATCTCGTTAAGCCCCAACGCCAGAACTCCACCCCCTCTTCCTCGGAACACCAGCTCCCCTCGGGCAGTAGAGCCATCAGATGTCAGTGAGCTCCTGCCCTGTGAGGCTTCAATCATCGGACAGGGGAGACTGGATTTGGACTCCTATGTTGTGAGTCCAGTAATGGCTGAGGTTCAGAACAGCAAGAGGGAATGCAGCTTCCAGGAGAACAGCATTCAGGAAGAAAGGTCAGCTATAGTTAATTTTCCTATTAAGAATGAACAATTTGTTGAAATAGAGAAACCTAGAGAAATAACTCTTGAAGCGATATGGGATCTGGTGGCAGATTTGGCAAAATCTATCAAACCTCAAATTTCCCAAATTGAACTAAAGTTAAATACCCATGAAACAAATATTAAATGTTTACAAATTGATATGCAGGACCTTAAAGATTGAAATGCTGCAACCAAACAACTTAATGAAACATTAATGAGAGATAATATGAATAAGAGAAGAAAATTGGAAGCTTTGGATAATCTTTCTCGCAATAACAATCTCAGGCTGATCAATTTTCCCAGAGTGGCAACAATATCTCAGAGAGATGATAAAAAGATATACGATAGAAATATTGGATATATCAGAAGAATTGCTTCCACCTTTAACTCAGGTTTATTACCTGCCTATACGAAAGATTGAAGGACAACAACAACAACATCAAGAACCACAATTACCTATAGAGGTCCAACAGAATTTAAATGTTTCATTGATATTGGAACAGTCGGATAAGGAAATTGCGACACCTGCAACTTTACTTCTCACTATTGCCTTAGCACCGGATAAAAACTTGTTGCTGAGACTTTACTTCAAAAATAAGTTAAAAGAATTTTTGGGATTTAAAATACAAATATTTTCGGATCTGGCTCGAGATACCCAGAGGCGTCGTGAATTTTTGATTTTGAAGCCGGGAGTTATCGCTCTTGGAGCCCTCCTTCTTCTTAAGACACCCATGCAAATGTGTGATAATATACCAAAAGCAAAAATATGTTTTCTTTGATCCTATACAACTGACAACCTTTCTGTCAGCTGCACACCTGAAAGCTGGGACAATAATAACATGAATGTTCATTGTTTAATTTGATCATTTCCTTCAGTTAACAGTGTCCCTGTTTTCTTTTTTCGATATATTACTAAGATTTTCTTGTTAGGCTCACTGTTTTACATCTTGGATCCATTAACTGAGCACTTGAGGAGGAGATTATGATTATTTTTGCTTTGATTATAATTATTGTTTTACTTGGAATGTGTGTTTTTCTTTAATGCCCAAACCCCCCCCCCCAAAAAAAAAAACAAAAACAAATGGGCTATCATTGATAAACGTCTTCTCCACTGTATACAGCATAACTGCATATTAAGAATAAATAAGTTGGCTTAAGAATAAAACAATAATAAAATATTAAATACACATAATGCTTACATAGTGGAGAAGACGTTTATCAATGATAGCCCATTTGTAAGCCAAGTAACTAAGATTAGTTCTGGTAACTGGCTATGGGCACTTGGGATATATAGTCTTCATCCCCGTTTACGAGGATCTTCTTGATCTTTAGTTGGCCTTTTTCTAAAGGTTTTGAGTAGTAACATTTATCAAGACATACATTAGCAGGTAGTGATGGCCACGGTTGTCTTTGAAAGGTTTGGTGTAAATTAACTTTTATGCCTATAAAATTTATTGCCAAATTTATTTCACTTGTTTTTTTCTACAGCATTATTAATTGCTCCAGCTTCATTTTTCTTGTCTTCCACTGAAATTTTAGTGGTTAAGGAAGAGGAGGATTAATCAAATCAAATTTTTAGGCCAGTGAATTTCTTGCAACCATACAATCACAATTATAAATTGTGGACTTAAAAATGAATCTGTCGAACTTCTTATTTTCGCTTAATAAGGAATCATTGAAGTGGGCAGAAGAAATCATCAACTCAGTAACCATGCTGCAGTCAATTATAGACCCCCAAATTTTGATTCCTTCTTCTTATCCATCATATAATAAACTGCAGCATGTAAGTTCTGCATGCAATGGAATATACAAAGATGTTTCTAAGCACGGGTAACATGTTCCACTTTCACATCAGTCTTTAATTGTGTAGCAACTTGATTGTGGACCAAGAACAATCATAAGATGAGAGTAAGAATATAAACTAAATTTCACAAACAAAGCAATTATCAAAAATTATTTACATATGTTTTCCTGTTGACGAGCAGGGTAGAAATTGGCCACACTTGTGGGCACTATCATCAGATAGTACCAGTACATAGTTCTCTCTCTGAGCCTAGATAGGCTAAAAGTTGTCTGAGCAGGTATGGAAAGTCACATGGTTCTGTCATTTTTGTCCACAAACACAAATTCACCTCTCTCTACATTTTTTATATTTTTCCTCCTTTGTGGCATACTTTTTTCACCTTTCTTCCCTTTTCCTTCCTTCTTTTTCCAAAATTGAGGGAAATTCCCTTTTTTGGGGTCGTCCTTCTGATTTGTAACATTGAGTTTGACCTAACTCATGCCATTTTCCTGATAGTGAGTGAACATGCAAGAGTTCAACAGCCAATTTTGGTTAAGAACCTAAGAATAGCTTTACTCAGTCAGACCAATGATCCATCAAGCCCAGTAGCCCATTCTCACGGTGGCCAGTCCAGGTCGCTAGTACCTGGCCAAAACCCAAGATAATTGATGCCTGCTGCTGCCTGGAGCTTGGCTAAATCCTTGACTTGTGAACAAATACCAAACTATATCTCCACCACATCAGTCAAACATATACATAATTTTTTTGTGGATCCTCAGATGGCTGTCCAGAAAACAAAATATAGAGTTAGCTCATATCTTCGTTGATCCATTTTTTCATATTTATAACTATATAATTCTTCTTGTTTAGAACTATTTCTCAATATATATAATTGTAAATGGCACTTATCTCATTTTTTCTGTGATTCACAATAAATTAACATGTTAAGTCCATGTACCCCTCCTGACAAGAATTTATGTTTCACATACTTCTTCAGGGTTGAGGGTATTACATGGTAAGTTGAAATCTGCAATGATATAAATCTTTTATGAGGAAACCATTTCATGATTTTTTGCCACAAGCACAGCAATCTCAGTATAGATTGAAAAAGACACTGGCAGAGTCACCAAAGACTTAAACATATAAGCAAAGTTAAAAAACATAAGCTTCAATTTTTTTAAAAAAGAGCTATTGATAAGATCAAGAACTGTCTTTCTTACCGATACTTTGCAAACTGCTCTCTTCATTCTGGATAGCTACTGTCAGTGTCTACATTAAAAAAAAATCAACAGACTTACGAGAGAGTCTTCCTATTGCTCAACACCAAGCTGGCATAGTTGAAAACTGAGAGCCAGTCTAATTCTTCATTCAAACCTTCAGGAGCAATTGTATTTAGATGGAAAATCCAAGGCTGTTCCCAGATCTTCAGTATTAGAATGAAGAGAGCAGTTTGCAAAGTTCCAGTAGGAAAGAGAGTTCTTGATCTTATCAATAGCTTTTTTTATTGACTGCTTATGTTTTGTAACATTGCTTATATGCTTAAGTCTTTGGTGACTCTGCATTGTCTTTTTCAATCTATACTAAGATTGCTGTGCTTGTGGCAAAAAGTCATGAAGTGAATTCCTCCTAAGATTTATATCATTGTAAATTTCAGCTAACCATGTAACACCTCAACCCCGAAAAAGTATGTGAAACATGAATTCATGTTGGGAGGGATACATGGACTCGACATGTAAATTTATTGTGAATCACAGAAAAAAATGAAACAAGTGCCATTTACAGTTATACATATTGAGAAATAGTTCTGAACAAGAAGAATAATATAGTTATAAATATGAAAAAAATGGATCAATGAAGATATAGGTTTAACTCTACATTGAACTTTTTGGATAGCCATCTGAGGATCCACAAAAAAATAATGTATTCTCATATGTTTGACTGGAGATATCGTTTGGAGCCTTATCATGACATTCATAACTATAAGTACTGTACATGGATGCCTCCATGTGCCAGGAAGTTTCAGGTTTGTCTCTCTGATCCATAAATGGCATCCCTATTCAGTTTTCATGGTGGTGAAAGGTAAAGTGACTCATCTGATTCCAGTGGGTGATGGGGAAGATGCTGTTCAAAGCATTGTGGGATAATTAAGGGGGAAGAGCCTTGCTGCCTTCAGAGTTATTGATGACATCTACTTTCCCTAAATTCCAAAGCACAGCTAATGTAGCTCATTGGCACCAAACAGGAGCCATTGGTTTCCACAGCAAAATCACCAAATTTGGTGTGTAAGATCTTCTCAGTGAGGGAAATTAGAATTTTGACACATGAAAGTTCCTGGTGCCAAGGTCAGTACACAGTCCTAGATACCAGCCAAGCATGGCATACTACACAAGACCTCTGAACCCATTTTAGTATCGGAAGTGGCTAACATTGCCTCAAGACTACTGTATCTTCAAATCAAGTGACTCATTGTCCCACATATGATTAGTTCATTCATCATGTGAGAACCTTGTTTAAGGATATTTTGCCCATAAAGTTGAAGGATCTGTCTGGCTCAGAGGAGGCAGTTGAGGCTATTCATGAGTGTGCCTAGAGAATGCCATTTTCCATCCAAATTTTGTGGCAGACTGGAAGCTGCATATTGTCTTCATGGAACAAGGAAAGAATAATTCTCTTGAGAGGATGTCACCCTATCTACAATGCTTCTGATGAAAGTAGTCTTCTCTGTGCTCGGACACCGGCCCTCAACACTAGAGTGGTCTCTGAGGAAGACTACAGATTTCCCATTGGGCCCCTCTATTCATATGTCTAGCTGTTATTTCCCATTTTCTCTCCCAAAAAATCTGAATTTAGTAGAATTATTCAAAAAAATGGAAACTGTCCTACCCAATTTTCATCCAGAAGGAACAGAACTTTAAATTCTTTATTCATTTTATAATTCACAAGTGTACAGTAAATATCAAACAATTAGAATACAATATCACTTGAAAATCTACCATATCATACAACAAAAAGATATAACCCCCACCCCCTCCCACTTCCATATACAACAAAAAATATACCACATGAATATAATATCTTATCATTCATATATATTATTAATAGAAATCCAACCCCCCCCCCCGATCCACATGTAAGAATTAAAATTGGGAAAAGTGTAAATTATTCATTATAATAATTTAAAAATGGCCCACACACATCCTTAAATTTATTATAGTAACCTTTTTAAACTGCCAACGCTCTTTCCATTTTAAACACATGACATACTGAATTCCACCAGAAACAATAATTCAACCTTGTACAATCTTTCCATTTATATGTTATTTGTTGAATGGCAACTCCTGTCAATATCATCAAAAGCTTATTATTATTAGCAGATATTTGAGGCTTAGCTCTCATCAGCATGCCAAATAAAACTGTGTCATATGATAATGCTACATAATTTTCCATTAAATGATTTATTTGATCCCAAATAGAGATCCAAAAATTTTTAATGAATGGGCAATAAAACAAGTGATCTAAAGTTCCAGCATCAAGGTTACAATGCCAACATCTATTAGACCTAGAGCAATCCAATTTTTGTAAACGAACTAAGAACTGATGTATATGGCCATTTATTGAATTAATCCAAAAAAGTTCATTTTAATTCACAGAATCTTCCAGAAGCTTGAACCCCAGTTGCAGACATGTCAGAACTTGCCAGCAGTACAGAAACTAGACATAAGTACAAAGAGTAATCATGTCCAGTCTTTGAGAAGGTCTAGCTCCCATTCTATTTGGTAATGGTCAAGTTTCAGGTTTAAAGTTTATCGAGTATTTGATATATTATATCAGTGATACCATATTATATCAGTGATACCATATAGGCAGTTTACAATATCTTATTAAAATTGAATAATTATAGAGTTAATGCTCAAGGGCAGTGATATCCAGGGACCGGTGGGGGAAGAATGTCTTTTAAAGCATCATGCTTGGTGCCAGAATCTTGGTCCACCAACTGTATGTAGTACGATACTCAAGAGGGTCCAGAGAAGAGCAACAAAAATGATAAAAGGCATGGAAAACCTCTCGTATGCTGAGAGGCTGGAGAAGTTGGGGCTCTTTTCCCTGGAAAAGAGGAGACTTAGAGGGGATATGATAGAAACTTATAAGATCATGAAGGGTATAGCGAAGGTAGAGAGAGACAGATTCTTCAGACTGGCAGGGGCAACAAAAACTAGAGGACACTCAAAAAAATTGAAGGGAGATAGGTTCAGAACAAATGCTAGGAAGTTCTTCTTCACCCAGAGGGTGGTGGACACCTGGAATGCGCTTCCAGAGGGAGTAGTTGAGCAGAGTACAGTTTTGGGTTTCAAAAAGGGATTGGACGAGTTCCTAAAGGGTAAGGGAATCCAGGGGTACAATTAGAGGGTTACTATACAAGACAAAATGCTCTTGAGTAATAGATCACTACAGGTCATTGACCTGGGGGGCCGCCGCGGGAGCGGACTGCTGGGCATGATGGACCTATGGTCTGACTCGGCAGAGGCAATGCTTATGTGCTTATGATACCTTCACAAATGTTGTCTTTCTGGACTGGGTTATTTCCCTATGGCCACAAACCTCTTCAGAAAGAATCCACTATGGAATTTTCCTGTAACCTTCCTACTTCACTGAGAGCTCTACTGCCACTTACAATTTTTTGCTTCTGCATACGAGTTAGAAGGAATGTTTCTGTTCTGCTCTGCTCTTTTCTTTATTTTATTTGAGTTATTGTATATATTCAAATAGAAGCCAACCTGAATATAATCCAAGGCAACTCTTTTCCCCCCAAAAAGAGAGAGAGAGAGGAAGAAAAATAAAAATAAAGGTTGACTAGACTATAAACCGAGGGGTTAATATTCAAGTGCTAAAAAAAGACATCAACGTTTGGAGACCCATTCTGTACCTTACTCACGTAAATGCAGTGCTCAGGGTCCCACATTTTCACATAGAGGTGGTTCGATCTGTCACAGCTGCAGTTTTTCAGTGAGAGTTCCTGGCCTCTCTGGATCTGACAGAGGCCTACACTTCCCCCTCTCCATTCGCGGTTTCCACACTCAAGGTTTCTCAAATTCACAATTTTTTTTGGGGGGGGAGGGAAACCCATATTTTATCACGTTCCTGCCTCTCTCCCGCCTTCCTCCCAGCATCCCGGCCTTACCTGGTGCTCTAGCAGGCTTTCAGGGCAGGAACGATCTTCCTACGTAGGAAGATCGCTCCTGCCCCGAAAGCCTTCTAGACCACCAGCTAAGGCCGGGATGCCGGGGGGAAGGCGGGAGGGAGGCGGGGGTGGGTCAGAGCCGGATGAGAATATTCACAATTTTTCTCCATTTGCAGTCCGGCTCTGCCCCTATCCCCCGTGAATACCGAGGGAGAAGTGTACTTGCATTTTCCTGAACCACAGAAAGCTAAGGTTTCATGTCCTGGAACAACATTTCCAGTTCTTAGCCTTGCCCTTTGGCCTGGTGACAGCTCTCCTGCACATTCACCAAAGTGAAGGTGATGGTGGAAGCCCACCTGCAAAGGATGGGCCTGCAGATGCATCCCTACCTGGACGACTGGTTGATATGGCCTCCTTGTCTGAGGCTTATCAAGTGGTAGATCAGGTGACCCAAGTCCTAGAGGGTCTGGGTTGGATTGTAAATTTCCAAAAGAGCCATTTGTCTCGGACACAATCCCTGGAGTACCTGGGCGTCTTGTTCGACATGGCTGCAGGCCGTATCTATCTTCCAAAAGCATGCTTTGCTCTCAGATAACGTGCCTCTTAACCAAGCCAGCTCCATCAATGTGAGAGTATCTTCAAGTCCTAGGTTCAGTGGCGGCCATGATAAATGTGGTTCCTTGGGCAAGGGCTCGCATGTGTCCTCTCCAGCATGCATTACTCACGCATTGGTCTCTGCAGACACTTGTTACAAAGGTCTTTACCTTGAATGCTGGAGGCCTGGGCCAGCATGGATTGGTGGCTCCGCCCTCAATCCCTTACCAAGGGCATGCCCCTTAGGACATAATTTTGGGTAGTCGTAATGGTGGATGCCAATTAGAAAATGACATGGGGACAAATTTTTCCCCGTCCCTGCAGGAACTCATTTTCTCATCCTGTCCCCGTGAGTTCTTTTCCTTTCCCTGCAAGCTCCATCCTCATCTGCACAAGCCTCAAACACTTTAAAATCATAAATGTTTGAGGCTTGTGCAGTTAAGGCAGAGCTTACAGGAATGGGACAGGGACAGCGACAAAACCCATGGGGATGGGACGAGGAAATTGAGTTCCTGTGGGGATTTCTTTACAAGAAATTTTTGCATTGAATTGAATATCAGGCTGCTAGTTGGGATTCAGAACTGCACATTTTGTTTGCTGCTTCAATTTCATATATGCATTTCCGAAAACTATTAAAGACATCTTTTTGTAAAATTCTTAGGAAAGTAAGGAAGATGATATTTTTCTTGTATTTCACTGTGATGTACAGTCTCTTGATGATGTAAATCGCATCATCTGGAAGGTATTGCAGTCTAGAAATGTATTTTAATGTAATGTAATTCTCTATTGCCAATCTCTTCGGCTGGGAAGCTCAGTGCAACCGTCGACCGATTCAAGGACGTTGGTCGCACACTCAGAGGAAGTAGTCGATCCACCAGCTGGACTCCGAGCCATTCGTCTGGCTCTGGTGAAACTACAGAGGACTCTGGAAGACCAGTTGATCCAGGTCTCCTCAGTTACTGCAGTGGCCTATGTCAATTATCAGGGGGGCACCAAGAGTGCCTATCTGTGTTTGGAGGCACGCTTGCTCTTCACCCAGGTGGAACGTCATCTGCAGGCGCTCTCGGCAGTGCAAGTAGCGGGCGTGGACAGTGTCTAAGCCTACCTTCTCAGCTGACAGACCTTAGATCTGAGCGAATGGATACTGTTAGGGGACAGCATTGCAAGCCATTGTTTGCTACTGGGGTCGGCCAGAATTCGACTTCATGGCTATGGCAAAGAAAAAAAGGTGTATAGTTTCTTCAGTCAAAGATATGAGCCCAGAAGCGCAGGTCTGGACACTCTGGTCCAGCCATGGCCACAGAGCATACTTTTATAAGTCTTTTCCTCATGGCCCATGATTGGCTGAATCTTTCAGAAGAGTGCAAGTCATTGGAGAAAAGTCATTCTCGTAGCTCCGGATTGGTCACAATGACTGTGGTATGCAGGTCTGGTGTGTCAGTCTCAGGTTACAGGTGCATCTGGATCTTCTTTTCCAGGGTCCAGTGTGCCTAGAAGATCTGGATCGCTTTATTTTTACAGCATGGCTCTTGATCGTGAAGTATTAGCACATAAAGGGTACTCAGAAGTGGTCATTTCCACTCTCCTAGTCTAAGAAGCCGACAACGGTCTTGGCCTATGCTAAGGTAAGGCAGACTTTCCAGCAGTGGTGTACCCAGGAAAAGGTGGAGTCGTTTTCAATTCCGGTTTCTGTGATGCTGGCTTTCCTCCAAGCCGGCCTTCACAAGGGATTTACGGTGGCTTCCCTTCGAGTTCAAGTAGCCAGGCTCTCTTGTTTCAGACCTCGAGACCGCAGGTCTGGCTTCTCATCCTGACATAGCCAGATTTTTGAAGGATGCACTATGCATCAGACCTCTGATCAAAGTCCCGTTCTCTTCGTGGGATCTTAATGTTTTTCTGCAGGGTCTCGACCAAGCTGCGTTTGAGCCCCTGAAGGAAATGTCGCTGATGGATTTGACTCTAAAGACAAGTCTCGGAACTCCAGGCTCTTTCTTATAGGGAGCCTTTCCTTAAAATCTCTGATCTTTTTGGCCTTTTATGTCAATCAGGAAGTTCGTTTGCCAGCGTTCCAGTCCACAGGACCAGATTTTAAAGAAGTTGGATGTGAGAAGAGTACTACTTCGATATCTGGAAGTCACCAATGAGTTTAGGGTCTGACCATCTGTTTGTGCTGATTAATCCAGCTTCGTGAGTTACGCCTGCTTCTAAGGCCATGATTTCCAGGTGGATCTGAAGGGCTATTTTGTCAGCATACATTGTTTGTGAAAAACAGTCCCCTGTTTCCATGAAGGCGCATTCAACCAGAAGTGTAGCTTTGTCGTGGGCAGAAGCTAGGGCAGTCGCTCCATGGAGATTTATAGGGCGGTGACTTGGTCCACTCTTCATACATTTGCTAAGTGCTGCGGGGTGGATATGGCAGCAAGGGAAGACTCTGCCTTTTGAACATCAGTGCTACGTGTTGGTACAGTCATTCTGCCCTAGATTTCTGGGACTGCTTTTTTGTATGTCCCACTTGTCCAGAATGACACATCTATTGCACTGGAAAAAGAGATTAGGTTCTTACCAGTATCTTTTCCAGTAGATAGACGTGTTATTCTGAACCTTCGCCCTGTCTCTCTTTCCTATGCCTGCCTACTGTCTCATTAAAAGTGTTCTTCTCCAAGTCTATTACTTGGAAGCCATTCAGCCCTTTGGGGCCATAAAGAGTAATTTACTACTGGTGTATTTTGGGGTACTATTTGAGCTCCTTTGATGCTTCTGCTGGCATGTTTGTTACTCTTTTCATAGTTCTTATGTTACTTGGTTTTAGCAGAACAGACTTATGAGTTGGGATAGTTTTTATGAGTTGGGGAAGTTTTTCCATTTCCCTACTTCACCTAATTTCAGAAGAGTTTTTGCTTGTGGACTAACTGTAGATGGCAGTAGAGCTCTCAGTGAAGTAGGAGGGTTACAGAAAAAAATCTGTACTGGATTCCTTCTGCAGAGGTGGTCATTGGGAGATAAATCTTGTCCAGAATGACACACCTATCTACTGGAAAAGATATTTGCAAGGTAAGAACCTAATCTCTTTTTACATTCTGACTGCTTGTAGATAAAGCCCTGTGTGATGTCAGGGCTGACATCATGAAGAGTCTGGATATATCACTTGATGAAAGATAAACCTTACATGCTCTATAAATGAGGTATTCAGTACTGGCTGAATATCAGCCATCATGACCAAACTAGTCTTATTCAAATGGTATTTAGGAAAATCTTGCACAGCCGCGTGGATAAATTGACAAGAGAAAAGGTAGCAAATAACTTGGACTGGAAGGCCATACCTGATATTGGGTTTTTTTTTTTCTTGTCTTTCTGAATTGTTTGTAGATACTGAATGGAGGCTGGAGAATTTTGCTTTCTCTATTAACTCAACTGAGCAGGACAGTTCTGAATCCAAACTGGATCGCCAGTTCTAATAGCATGGATAACATTGCAGTTGACTGCTTCTCGCAACAAACCTAAGGACATACTGGAAGCAGTAGTGGTCAGAAAACTTTGTTCTCGGAGACTATATGGTTTCAGTATAGTAATAGTAAATAATGGCAGATAAAGACCAACACGGTCCATCTCCTTCAGTATTTCATCCTTTCCCTTACTTTATTATACTTCAGATTTTTTTTCGAAGCCCATTGCCGACACTTTAAAGAAATTTTGAAATCGGTTTCCATTTTTATTCTGATATCCTATTGCTTTTTCCACATATTGCTTTCTAACCCCAATCTTATACCATAGTGGTCTGTTTGAATTTGGTTGCCTGTTGGTTGGCAGACCACCACCCTAAGGTTAAAGATGGTGGTGTATTATTGCCTAATTGGTGGCCTAGAATACCTTACTCTAGACACCTTCAAATATCTAGAGGTGACAATAGATTCTGCTTTGTCTTTTGGCCCTCACATTTCGAGTATGATCAGATCATGCTCTGTGTAATTACTTTAGTTGTGTCTATGCATGTGACTATGCTTTCAAAGTTAGATTATTGCAGTATAATTTGTTTTTGTTCCTGTATTGATTAAAAGGTCTTGCAAAATACTGCTGCATGTTTTCTCTGCCAGATCCAACAGCTTGATCATGCCCAATTTCTCTTATGTTATTTATATTGGCTGCCAGTCATTTCTTGTTTTCAAATTAAGTTATTGTTGCTAGTCTTTACAGCTTTTCATGATAACATACCAAGCTATTTGGCTGCCCTGATCGCTCTTTACCAGCCTTCCTACAACTTGCCTTCCTCTTGTGATCGCCGTCTGATTTCCTTTCTGTCAGCCTTTGCACACCTCAATGTCACAAAGCGGAATGCATTTTTCTTTCTGTTCCCTGGTTATGGAACACTCTCCCCTGTGACATGTGTTTTAAAGAATCCCTGAGTAAATTTCAATTGTTATTGAAAATCCATTATTTTTGCTCTGATTTTGGGTGGATAGAGTAGGAAGATCTGGCAGTAGTTAATTCTTCTTTTCTTTATGGAATGCATATTTTTCTCTGAGGACAAGCAGGCATAATATTCTCATATGTGGATGACATCCATGGAATCTACTGCCAAGTGCACTGTCACTTTAAATCCTTAGGCAGTGCCCATACCACACATGTGCCGGTTTCTTCCCATCCAGGACTATCAGTTCTTAGTTTTCCGCAGAGCTGAGAAACCATGTTTTCAGTTTTTCCTCAGTACGTCAAATGTAGATATCTTTTAGTGCCTGGCTGTTTTTATTTTATTGTACTTTTTCTTCATAATTCATTTTTCTCGCTTTTTAGTCATTCCCTTGAACTTGGTTAAATTTTCTTCATTTTTGGCCTTTGGGACACTTTGAGACCTTTTTTGCCCCAGGGAGCATCGTTTTCAGTATACTTTTAACTTGAGCTCCTCCAGGCCATCGAGCCTTTTGACTTTGCATCAGCCATTTTTCCCTCTGTCATAGAGGGTGCCAAGTGGCTTCAAGAATTTGTACTGAATGTAATTGGACCATTTTAAGCTCTGACTCTCATCATTGGTGTGTTCCTGACCATTGGGACATTCACTGTGACCTCTGTCTGCATATGCAAAAGAGGACACTTAAAGCCCGACAACTTCATTATGAAAGATCTTTTGTTTTGGCATCAACATTGAGCATGATGGGAGATTTGGGACCCAACACAGAGCCTGCATCGACACCGTGACCATCAGGTTAGTAGACAGTGCAACAGAGTGTCTAGTCTGCTAGCTTTCCCATTCAGGGTGGGGCAAAGGTCCACCAAACATGGGTGGTTGCATTTTCCAATCTTTACTGTTAATCATTTCTGGTGGATGATGTCTGCAATGCAGCTACCTGATCTTCAGTTCATACTTAAAAAGTCCTACCACTGCGTTGGTACCATACAACCTATTGACAGTAGTTTCTGTCAAGATATGTCAGGTCTTGTTCACACTTCACAGTTAATCAGCTCTTACTTCCTTTCCATCTCACTATCTGAACTATTGCCCTTTGAAATGGAGGAATGTGAGCCTCGGCTATGCAAGTATGGTCGATTTCCATCCTGTTTGTTGATGAAGAAAACATAATTATTTACATGTGTGGACTCTGTGTGGATAGGATAAATCAGCCACTCATTCTCTCCTTTTGTACTAGTGAATTAATTAATAAAGCACCTTGTATGTGAAGGATTGAAAATGGGGGAATGAATACTCTTTGAGTTCTGAGAGATTGGGGTCTGTGTCAATGCCATTGGATGACCTTGTCCATAAGTCCAGTACTCTGGAACTTCTGGCAGGACAGTTTTCAATCTCATATTTCCTATTTTTCTTTTCAGAAATTGTTCAAAAGAGTATTTATTTCAGCAGTGCATTGTATGGATACTTAAAATTGTCTCCTATTTGCAAAATAGGAGGCTGGTATCAACCAGTGTAATATGACTATTCTTTTTTCAAAATGATTAATATATATACAGTGGTACTTCGGTTTGCGAGCATAATTTGTTCCAGAAGCTTGCTCATAATCCAAAGTGCTCGTGCAAAGTGCAATTTTCCCCATAGCAAGTAATGGAAACTCGGACGATTCATTTCACATCCCCAAAACAGGCCTATGTTGCAAATAAAAGCTCACCCTCCCCTGCAAACTTTCAGTATCTACTGCAGTACCCCCCACCACAATACCTCAGATTTCTGCATCTAATCCACCCGTACCGGAGAACACAGCATCAGCCGCTGGCCCCTGAGTAGCTTTCCTTACTTCCTCTGTGCACTATTGCTCAAGAAAGTCTTCCTCTACCTCCAGCCCTCCTCTTTCTCTCCTCTCTAAGCACAAACCAGCTCCCTCACTGCCAACCCACCTCCCTGGTTCTGGTGCCAAGCTTAACCCACAACTCTGAAAAGAATGTCAGCCGCACACTTACCTTGGCAGCTGCCTGCGCTCGCGCGGTGGGCGGATGGTTTCTCCCCTCCACATTTAAGCACTCTCAGGGAACATCATCATTAGGCTACCATCACCACGTTGCCAACATTCAAACCTGGTTCACAAAATTACCAGGGCGACGTCAGGAGAAGCTCTCCAATCTGGAAGCGGGAGAAGTTGTATTGGGCGGGGGAAGCTCCCTTGCTTCTCTCCAACGTCCGGCTAACGCATTGTGCGGAGAAGCCAGCCCGACGTACCAAGCCACGTCCATGACGTGGGCCAATGGGAGAGAGGTCAGAAGTGAGCTGGTGGTTGTAAACAGTCGCAGTGTGGTGGGAGAGGAGCTCGAAATCGCGGCAGGCATGCTTTAGCTGAAGGACTCGGAGAGCAGCCCCTCAACCCTGCTGCCAACTGAGGCCGATAGTGTGGAGGTGCCCTTTACTCCGCCGGGCCCCCCCAGCTCCACTCTACAGCCCTTAAACATTCGTGACCTGACCCTGCAGGCCTGCGTGAAGGAGTACTTTCTGTTCCGGGAGCGTACTGCTCTCTGCCGCCAGCCTCCTGCTCCTCTCATCCAGTACTGGTGTCCACTGGAGGTGAGGGTTTGGAGGTGGGCCGAGGGGGAAGAGAAGCCGTCGTTTTGCGAGTTAAAGTTTGCTCGAGTGTTTTGCTCATCTTGCAAAATACTCGCAAACCGCTATACTCGCAAACCGAGGTTTGACTGTATATATATATATATATATATTATTGTTTAGAGATTGTCACGTGTTATATATGCTTTGTTTGATATGATTAGAGATTGTTATATATTATGTATTTTTTTTTTTGTACACTGCCTAACACTTATGTAAAGGGTGGTATATCAAATCCAATCCAAGTATGGCTGATTTATCCTGTTGTCTACAGAAAACCCTTGTTACATGTAAGCATCTACATGTTCAGCTATCAATACAGAGGTGGGGAAAGAGGTGTTGTCTTTTTCAGATTTTCTTCAGTATTGCTTACATGTTAAGTACTTCTCAATTCCACTGCTTTGTCAGATGTTTTCAAAAGTGTTCTAATAAGTGTTTGTCATCATTGAGAACGTGTTCATTGTAGTTTCCTTCTTTGTTGTATGTATGGCTTGTTCCAGCTGCTGTGTGTTCACAGTATTTCTGCCATTTTTTCCCCATTTTATTAGTGTCATGCTCTATCACTATTCCCCTTATTGATTTCAAAACACTGCATCTGCAGAGAGATGGGGAAGGTAAGTATGGTTTGCTACAAATCTACATTGAGAACTCCTAATCACGTTTATTTTAAAGTCGTCCTTTTCTTAATTTGTGTGTGTTTTTGGCTAGCCCTTCACGTCCATTATTTCAAAACAGTCAGTTTTATATTGCTGTTCTTGGAAAGTATAGAGATATATTCTTAATTTGTTAATGATAGTTTCCAGTGCAGAAGGAACATGAGTCTTGACCATTGGGTTATTCACCTCTACCCGTGAGTTTTTGCAGAAGGAATCATCTAAAGTTTTACAGCTCTGTCTCCTTGTGTCGGTGGGAAGTTCCCATCTTCTCAGTTTTTCTTTCTACAGGCGAGTTGAGAAGGTGTCTTTTCTTCTGCTCTGCAATTGAGTTATTATTTTTGGGTTTCTCATCCAAAGCTTGAGGCTTCACAATGCCCCAGAGGTTCCCAGGATGTCTGGGACAGCTCTGCCTGGAAAAAGATACAGCCTCTAGTTCAGAGGGCTGTAGCAGGGACGACACCCCTTTCACAAGACACCTACCTAGATGGCCTGCACTAACACTCAGGATAGCTCGGAGTGCATTCTCCTGGGAGCTCAGCTCATCCCTGATTTATCAGGCACTTGAGCACAGGCTGAATTGGCCCCATGTTGGTCCAGAGGGCTGTAGCAGATACAGGCTGCATCCCCTCCCCTGAAGACACATAAGAAGCTAGTGGGGTTGAGAGTTTCAGGCAACCCAAAGAGACAAGTTTCTGGAGGAATTTATATCCTTATCTGAGGCAGAAATCTTCTCCTTTGTCCAGCCGCAGCGTGAGCTGATGCAGGCACAGCACCAGGCAGTTCTGTGTGTACAGTCTATTACTGTCATTGGGAAAATTTGAAGTGGTTGAAAAATGGACTTTTTGAGGTTCTCTGGAGCTTGTTATATGGTCCCCCACCTCCAAAAAACCCTTTTTTAAGTTTTTGAAACTTTTATCTAGATTTCCTGGGCCATTTCTTGGCTCTAAAACAGGACTTCAGCAACCATCTTGGATTTCTCGATTTTATTTAAAAAGCCTCTATCTGCCTCATAACACTTCAATTATATGAATAATAGATTTATATGGGCTCCCCAGGCCATTTTACCCCTGTATCCAGTTTTGTGCTGGATGACCAGCTAAGGAGTGCCAATGTGCCATGGGGCATGTGAGGAGGGGTGAAAACCTGGGCTTAGCCCCCTATAGAGTCGCAGGAAGCCCAAATGTTGGGTCAAAAATCCCTCTTAGGGCTCTCAAATGTAGTTTGACGTCGGCAAAACGCAAATGCGCAGATGCCTCAGAACCCATGAGGAAACAGAAGAGTTTCTGACAACGCCACCTCCTATGACTTGGCACTAACATCATCTTGTTCATCCAAGAGAGTCTAAAGATTGTTTTATTTTTTTGACTGTCCAGCAAGTACAATATGCTATGGCAAAGTGCTTGGAAGAACCTATAATAGCTGTCCAAATGTTAGTGCTGATTGCACTCAGGTAGGTAGCTTGTTTGGATCCACCTTGTTTGTATTAAGTTTCATGAGTTTTAATTAAATGTTTTTGTTGTAGAGCAGAAAGGCTTGACTTGGTCAGGGAGTTCCCTGTGTACTTTTTATTTCTCCTCTTTTAAGGATGATCAACTACTTTGGTACAAGCTGAGGAGATGGGGACTGCCCACTGACACAAGGAGGCAGAGCTGAAAAGCTGTAGATGATTTATTTTATAAAAACTCGTGAGTGGAGGTGAATAACCCACTGTTCAAGATTCATGTTCTTTTATACTGGAAAGATAATTATTCTGACTTGAACAGATTGTGTTTCCAAAGTATGTAAGTTGTTTTTCTTTGACAGAAGCAGGTAAGAATTTCAAGTTAGAGCTTATGTTGTGAAGAGTCGGTCGTCAGACTGTACATTCTGAAGTTGATTTCCAGGCAGGTGCTTTTCTTTTGAGTCCTGTAGAGGGGGCAATTCAAGTTGAAATGCTCCTTTGTGTGTATATTGTTTCTAATGCTTTTTTACGTTTTAATACTGTGTAGCCTGGATCTGTATAAAACCCCTCAATTTGATTAAAAATCATTCGGGATGGACTCTCCAGCCCCTAATCTGTCGGATGTGTACCTTGGTTGTGCCGGATCTGCGATCATATACCGCATGCCATAGCATACTTGGAAGGGAGCAGGAGCTATGGGCTTTGCCTTCTTCAGGTCCCCCAGTGCTAGGGAGCGATCCTGGGTCCGCAATTTTGGGGCAATTTCTCTCCTAGAGGCCATTCTGAAGTTTGGGGACTCTTTTGGCATGGTGCAAGTGCCTCAGCAGGGCTCTGCAGTGCTCGGTGTGGCTTTTCATCAGAATTTTTTTTGGGAGCCTCTGGAAAATGTATTCTTTGGACCCAGCTCATTGGACACAGTTGACAGGCGGGTCTGTTTCTTTAGCCCAGTTGTGCCAGTGGCAGAGCTCCCTTTTTTAGTTCTAGTGCCGGTTGACACGAGAGGAGGAAACACAAACATCTTGCATGATTATTTAAATGAGTTTCATTTAGTGAGTCTACACCGCTCATAATAAAAATTATCCGCAACTTTGTGGGTTCCCTGAAGCAGTTACGAAAAGTGTCATATCGGAACCTGATACCTGCAAACTACAAGATAAGTTTTTTGTTTTCAACTAATAATTCAAAGAAGAACAAGTAGTTTGCCGTCTTGGCACTTAAGTTGACCATTTGAATATTCATACTATTTATAAATGGTGCTTGAAGATGCGATAATTGAGTGGTGAGACGGTAACGTCGGGGCATTAGTGTCTTTGTTAACATTTCTATGATTCTGAGCACTAAAGCTACCAATATGTGTATGCAATATTGAAACTGTTGATGTTGGAACTAGTACAGGAGTGATTACTTTATTATTTTGCTTTGTTTTGGATCCGGCTGATTTGCCTTTTATGCAGAGTTTTTTCCCTCTTTTACTGTTGGGATTCTTAAAGAGCGAAAAAAAGAAAAATAATTTCTTCCTTTTTCCACCATCCACAGCTTCTTGGTTTGGTTAAAGGCAATTGGGTGCCCAGGCTGCTCTTGCTTACTCTCTCAAGCTATATTTAAGCTTTCTCTGCAGGCTCCTGTTTTTCTGTAGTTTTGAGCATCCTAAGGTGGATTCCGCGGTTGTGCAGGATACCCAACATAAGGACCTCCCTGGTATTAAAGGAGCAGTGTTTAAGGACTCCCAGGATCATATAGTGGATATTTAAAATAAATAAATAAAAACAAACCCCTTTGAAGTGCCTTCTTCAGGCTTCGAGGCGACGGCAGCCTCCTTTGTGGCATTTGCTTATCACGCATGATTGCATAGGATGTCCTCTGCGGAATGGATGTCTCCCCAGTCAGTGCTGGACAGTGTGGATTATGGGGCGGACACCCTTTCTGATTTCATTCGAGTTCTTACTGCTTATGCGGTGTCTACGTGCCAACCTTTTTAGAACTGTCCTTGGGTTAGGGACACTGCCTCCAAGGCCATTTTGAGTAGACTTCCTTTCAGGAGCCGGCTTCTTTTTGGGACAGATCTGGCTGACCTTGTTCCCTGTGAATAAGTCTTGCTGGAGTTTAGGGGCTTTTCCTCCTGGAGAGGTTCTCAGGGATACAGTCCCTGTGACAACACTTCCAGCCGTCCTCCGACATCCAGATCCCGGGGGGGGCTAATGCTCCTATACAATCTTCCAGAGGTCCGTCTAGCTCAGTTTTACTAGGAGTGGACTCGCATGTCCTCGGCTACATGGGTGCTGGACATCTTTCAGGAGGGACACAAGAAAGATTTCTTTTGCCAGCCTCCTGATTTGTTTCTGGATTCATCGGCAGGTTGGCCAGAAGAGGAGTCAAATGTCTGCACTTCTTAACAGCGTTTCTTCAGCGTTCAGACATTAGTAACGTTCCAAAACATGTTTCGGCAGATACTCTTATTCTTTCTCTTGCCGAAGTACAATTGGTGGACTGCAGGTCCATTCTGGCTCTCATCCGTCACTTGCTTCTTGGACATTCTTTATTTCTGAAGGGAAGCTGTGAGTACAGTCGCTGCTGCCTCCTGGGGATTTCTAGCATCCTTTGATCTCATGGAGGCTTTTCTTCCTTATTCCAATGTTTCCTGGGTGTCACAGACTTCTGCATTTCCCTGTTCTGCAACTGCTTTTCTAATTCGCAGCTCTGCCCTTTGACCGTGCGACTGCACCCCACATTTTCTCCAAAGTGTTGGTAGTGATGGCTTTTCTCTGCCGGCAGGATGTCCTGGTTCTTCCTTCTTAGATGATTGGTTGATCTGAGCTCTGTTCTGACAGGAGTGCGAATGTGCGCTGGAGACGGTAGTGTTTCTGCTGCAGGCCTTAGGTTGGCTTGCCAACTTTTGGAAGTGCCAGTTGACACCATCCCAATCCTTGGAATCTCTGGACCTTCTCTTCGACACACGGCAGGGTCGTGTGTTTCTTCATGAGACATGCGGCCACAGGCTTCAACGATAGATCAGAGTTGTCCTGGATTGTCCGGCTCTTTCAGCCTGGCCTTGTCTGCAGATGATGGAGTCTATGATAGCCTCCTTGGAGGTGGTCCCCTAGGCCAGAGCGCACATGTGCCCTTTACAGGAGTCCCTCCTTTCTCAGTGGTCTTCATAGCGTCATCCCCTTCAGCTGTCATTCCCCTGGATGGTACTGGCTCGCAGAAGTTTGGGCTGGTGGCTTCAGGGGGAATTAGAAGAGGTTCAAAGAAGAGTAACCAAAATAATAAAAGTAAATGGAACTCCTCTCTTTTGAGTAAAAGCTAAAGAGGTTAGGGCTGTTCAGCTTGGAAAAGAGATGGTTTAGGTGGGATATGATTGGTGTAGAATGTGTGCGAGTGGATCAGTTTTTTACTCTTTCAAAAAGTGCAAAGACTAGAGGACTTTATGAAGTTACATGGAAATACTTTTAAAACAAATAGGAGGAAATATTTTTTACTCAAAAGAATAGTTAAGCTCTAACTTGTTGCCAGAGGATATGGTATAGGCGAAATAGAAGTCACTAATGTAATGTAATAGTAACAGCGGTTAGTGTATCTGGGTTTAAAAAAGCTTGCTACTCATATTGAGATAGACATGGGGGAAGCCACAGTTTGCCCTGCGATTGGTAGCATGGAATTTTGCTACTATTTAGATTTCTACCATGTACATTGGTACCTTGGATTACGAGCATAATCCATTCCAGGAGCATGCTCGTAATCCAAAATGCTCGTATATCAAAGCAAGTTTCCCCATAGGAAGTAAGGGAAACTTGCTTTGATATGTTCCCACCTTCCCCCCCCCCCGAGGCCAGCAGCGCAACTCCCCCCCCCTCCCATGAGAACCAGCATTGCTCCCCCGAAGGCCCCCCCCCCCCGCGAACCGGCACCCTCCCCCCGCAATCCGGCACCCCCCCACCGCCATCGGGCACCCCCTCCCGCCGCAACCTGAGATCCCACAACCCACCCGAACCCTCTTCTTACTTCCAGTGTAGCCTCCGCATCGGCACCGACACCAGCATGTCCTGTACGTTGGTACTGGTGCCCGAAAATCTGCTTCCTGTGCCGGGCCTTGAGCATGTGCGCATGCTCAAGGCCTGAGAGTTTACGTTCAATGCATGCTCAAGGCCCGGCACAGGAAGCAGATTTTCGGGCATCGGCACCAACGCACATGACATGCTGATGTCGATGCCGATGCGGAGGCTACACTGGAAGTAAGAAGAGGGTTCGGGTGGGTTGGGGGATCTCAGGTCGCGGCTGGGGGGGGGGTGCCCGATGGCGGCGGGGGGGGGGGGTGCCGGATCACGGGAGGGAAGGTGCTGGTTCGCGGGGGGGGGGGGGGGGGCGCTTGTACAGCGAGGCAAGCTCGGTTTACAAGGCACCAAGTTTGCGAATGTTTTGCTCGTCTTGCAAACCGGTGCACTTGCAAACCAAGATACCACTGTACTTGTAAACTGGATTGGCCACTGTTGAAAAGCAGGATTCTGGACTAGATGGGCTGTTGGTCTGACCCACTATGGCAATTCTTATGTTCATTTAATATACCCAGTAACATTAATTAAGTTATAATTGTTGTTGCCTCTAAATAATGAGGGCTGATTGAAAAGTAATGAGATTGCCGCTCTTTTTCTTTCCAAGAAATAGACGTGGCAACGCTGTGCTGGTTCTTGTGAAGCTCATACATCGGTATTTCGGGACCTGCATTTGGACTACCATAGTCTTCATTGTTGAGTCACAGCGAGAGAAAGAACTTAGTATGTTTTGTCATGGCAGATGAGAAAGATATCTGTGAGAGTACGCTAGAGGGTGTGATTGAATTTTGTATTAAACTTGGAAAGAGCGGTTAATTTTCCTTTTGAAATGTTATGGCAAAATTCAATCGCACACTTCTGGTGTACTCTCACAGACATGTCTTCCTCATCTACCATGACGAAGCAGGCAAAGATTTTCCTCTTATTGGGACCCAGAAATGAAGACACTGGCATTGCAGGTTCAGAAATGCTTATGTTTGAGCTTTACAAGAACCAGGTCATTTATCTTTTATTTTAACTTTTCAGCCTGCCTATAGTGACATTGCCACATCTGCTTTGAAAAACAGAGATAGTTTCATTACTTTTCAATCAGCCCTTGTAAATTGTGAGGAGCCCAATAAATATAATAATTTCTTTGAAAAGATGACTAAAGTCTGCAAAACAAACAAAAAAAGTCAGGTTTCTATCTGCATACGAAGGGGTTTCGTCAGTCGTAAGGCGGAAGTCATTATGCCATTGTATAGATCCATGGTGAGGCCCCACCTGGAATACTGTGTGCAATTCTGGAGGCCGCATTATCGCAAGGATGTGCTGAGACTGGAGTCGGTGCAAAGAATGGCCACCCGGATGGTCTCGGGACTCAAGGATCTACCATACGAAAAACGGCTTGACAAATTACAGCTATACTCGCTCGAGGAGCGCAGAGAGAGGGGGGACATGATCGAGACGTTCAAGTATCTTACGGGCTGCATCGAGGCGGAGGAAGATATCTTCTTTTTCAAGGGTCCCACGACAACAAGAGGGCATCCGTTGAAAATCAGGGGCGGGAAACTACGAGGTGACACCAGGAAATTCTTTTTCACTGAAAGAGTGGTTGATCGCTGGAATAGTCTTCCACTACAGGTGATTGAGGCCAGCAGCGTGCCTGATTTTAAGGCCAAATGGGATCGGCACATGGGATCTATTCACAGGGCAAAGGTAGGGGAGGGACATTAAGGTGGGCAGACTAGATGGGCCGTGGGCCCTTATCTGCCGTCTATTTCTATGTTTCTAGGTTCTAATGAATTCAGTTAGAGTAAGAAATTTGTATTATAACGGTCCAAACCCCATCCTTTTATATGAAAAAATAAGCTAGAGAAGTTCAAACATAATTGTTTCATACTGATTCTGAGGCTTTTGCCACCTTTTCCCAAAGACTATCACAAATTCTTCAAATTACCAGCACATGCACACTTTTTATGAACCTGCTGTTCTCTGATATGCAAAAAGAAAGGCTTAAATGTGAATGCAATTACTGTATTTTGTTTACTTTGGTCTCTTCCTTTGATTTGTGCAAACTGACAGGATTTATAATTTCTTTATTCATTTTTAAACTTACATCAAGTGTACAGTAAATATCAACCAAATATAATACAACATCACTTGAAAAATTTTCAATATCATACACCAAGAAGATTTAACCCCCACCCCCTCCCAAATTCATATACAACTAATATATACCACATGAAAATAATATCTTACGACAATCATCTATATATTCTTAATGGAAAAACAAGAAATCCCCCCCAATCCACATGTGTATTAAGATTGGAAAAAGTGTAACTTATTCATTACTATAATTTAATAAAGGTCCCCACACATCCTTAAATTTATTATAATAACTTTTTTGAATAGCCAATGCTCTTTCCATTTTATACACATGACAAACTGACAGGATTTAAAGCATCACACTGTGATCTCCATCAGAACATCTCCTTAATTTGTATGAATGTTAACATACATGTTGGTCAACACACTGAATTCATACATTTTGCACCACCATTTTGCTTTTTTCTGGTTTAGTAGTATTCCCATGTGGTTTTCATTTCTCATTTGTGTTTTGTAGAACCATTCCCTGCTTTTAAATCATGGCAGGAGGACGCTGAATCTGGAGAAGCTCAGCTTTCACCACAAGCTGGAAGAATGAATAGCCCATTGGAAGATGATCTCCACCCTGTATTGTCACATCGTTGCTTGGATTTTGGACAGAGTCAGCGTTTCTTGCATGATTCTGAGTCATCTGATTCATCTAAAGCACTTTCTTTTGTTAGGTATGCTCTACTTTTGAGTACAAAATGTAATAGTCATTTGAAGAGCAATCTGTACTTCAGCTGTTTTTGCTATAGGCCTTATTTGAACATAGAATTTCATTTCACACACAGTTAAACAATAGTTATATGGAAGTATTTCCAGAGTTGTATGTACACTTCTCCCTCCGTATTCACGGTTTCAGCATTTGTGGTTTCGATTATTCATGGTTTTTAGCTTGCTGGCTCCTCCCCCCCCCCCCCAATTACATCAGCTTTCATAGAGAAATCGCTAATTCCAAGTGTTTACAGAGAAAATCGCCGACTCCCAGCACTTTCTTTACCGTGTTTTGCCTCTCCTTCAGGAACAAGCCAGGTCTCCCACCGTGTTATTCACGGTTTCACTATATTCACAATGGTTTTTAATAGAAAACAGTGAATAACATATGAAAAAGTTATTTGCGGTTTTCTATATTTGCGGTTCTGTTAATCCCCTATCACAGCGAATACAGAGGGAGAAGTGTAGTTCTTCTATTCTTTGGAATTTTACACTATTAAGAGGGAAAAGTGATAGTTTGTTATATTCTTAAATAAATACCTTATTGGGTTGGAAAATTAATAATTTAAAAACTTATTTCTTTAAGAACTTGCAGAGCATCTTTTAGTTCAAATGATGATAAAAAATATGACAAGACGCCATATCAACAAGCGAAAAAGTTACAGAAGAAAATTAAACAATGTGAAGAACAGTTTGAAAGAGAGAACAGTACTAAAGTAGGTTAACAGTATTATTTTACCACTTTATCCATAGAAATAATTGTCGTTTTCCTTTAAGCATCCTCCCCACATGTATTTGTTCCCTTGAAAGCCAAGGATTGAAGAGATAGCCTTATAAGATCCAGCCCTTCTGCACTGTTGTTTGCTAGCATTTTAGACAGCTCTTAATCCTTTCCCTAATGTCCTTCCCCAATTATGTGCTTTTCTAGAAAATTGTAGTTCTTCCATTTTATACACCCCAATAAGTTTGACTTTGGGTATTGTCTTTTAAAATGTCTATTTTTACACTGTATCACTTAGAAATTTCTTTTAAACGTTTTTATCAAATTTTAATGAAACTTGAATTTCCTATAGTAGTCTTGGCTTTCTACCCATCTAATATACTTGTTTCTCAGCAAAATACCTTAGGTGTGATGGATAATCTTGGGGTTGTCTCTCCAAACAGGTTTAGTTAGTACGTACCGTGACATGCGTGACCCACCTTAACATTTTAGTTGCTGCAAAGAAAACTTCCTGGAAATCATAAGAATTAATATACATGCATCCAAACAACAAGCCAGCATTGTTAAATACAATTTGAACTTCTACTATTTTAACCTTTTCAATTATATTTCCTCATCTATGGATTATTATTTAAATATTAAATATATAATGATGATTTTGGGAGAAGTGAAGGATTTTTTTGTCTCAAAATGAAAAATTGTTCTATGGAAAAAAAATGGTTATGCATTTGTTAGTCGATTGCAGGTCATTTATCTTTTATTTTAACTTTTCAGCCTGCCTATAGTGACATTGCAGCCAATCCAAAGGTTATAAAGTGGATGACTGACCTTACCAAATTGCGCAAACAAATAAAAGGTATAAAATATTTTTAATTTGCAATAGGCATGTTATATTATATGAAAATTAGGGATGCAAGTAAATCACAGTTAATGCTTTGATTAATTCATTAATTATTATTCTGTTGCGGATACACAAGAGTCCATACTGTAGCTATTGATTCCCATTTCCTGCAAACTGCACAAGGGCATCACTTTAAGAACTTGAAATTCCTCTCCTGCAGTGGAGAACGGCATCCTCAGTTCCGCTTTCCATGTTAATCAGGAACTTCGTTTGCCCACCTTTCAACCTACAGGTTCTGCCAAACAGGACAAACTTGAACAAGCTGGTTGTGTGCAGAGTCCTGGTTATCTACTCCCTACTCTCCCTCCAGAGGATTCAATTTCTCCTTTTCCCAGGTCTATCATCTTCCAATTAGGAGTCAACAAAATCAGAAAATTCCTAATCAAAATGAAGAACAGTTAGTTCAACTATTTTGGAGACCTCTAATAAAGAGTCAGCTAAATCCTCATCATTAGTGGCTTCAGTGGCACTTTTGCCAGATAAAATGTGGATTTTGAAAATGTTCTTCAAAAACAGACATAATGAATTTTTTGAGTTTAAGATCAGATATTCCCAGATGTCTCTCGTGATACTCAAAAGCGTCAGTTTTTGCTTTTGAAATCTGGAGTTACTTTCATAGGAGGGACTTTTTATTTGAGATACCCATGTAAATGCAAAGTGAAGTATCAATCTATGAAATATGTGTTTTTTGAATCTTCTCATCTAACTGCTTTCCTATCCATGAAGCGCCTCGAGGGAGTAAGAAGTATGAGCTCTTAAAAAGATTGGTTGTCTCTGGAACCAGGCGTCAGATGATTTAATTTCTTATTGCTTTTCTAGTTTGGTCTAGTAATTCGCTATATTAATTCCCTTAGCGTGCATGCGCACTTCAAAGTTGGTGGGTCTGTGATAGGTGGCGCTGTGCCCAAGCATGCGCAGTGCCTGCCTAAGCTGATTTCCTAATCTTCGACGCCGGCTGACTTCTGACTATGCTGTGCTTGCCAGCTTCCTGACCCTGTTCCTCCGAAACAGGAGACGGAGGGAGGGAGGAGAAACAAAGCCGGCAAGCACAGTGTTAGAGCCTCCAGAGCATGGCCAAAGTCACTTCCTGACTAGGGCGGCATTGAAGGAAGATAGGGCAGGGAGGGAGGCTTCAACTCGCTGCTCCTGTTTGCTTCAGGCCTTCCTCGCTGCCGGGTCCTGCCTTCGTGGAAACAGAAATTAGGTGGGACCCGGCAGCGACGAAGGACCGAAGTGAGTTGTGAATGCTGCGCTGCCAACGGCTATGTGAGACCCGGGGGGAGGGGGAAATGAGAAACGCTGCCAATGGCTATGTGAGACCGCGGGGGGAGGAAGAAATGCTGCTGACGGCTGTGTGAGACCGCGGGGGGAATGCTGCAGCAGCACCCTTTTGGGGAGACAGAGGGAATGAGGGAGAAGGAAGACCAGGGAAGGGGGGGGGAAGAGAAATGCTGCTGCTGGACAGGGGGGAGCAGGGAAGGGAGAATGATTAGTCAATAATGTTCGTTTTATACATTTTTGTTTTCCTGAAATTTATTTGACTGTATCAATCTTTTCTGTACAAGATTTAATACTTGATATAATAATTGAAATTTGATAAATATAAAAAAGAAAATAAATCTGTAGAGCAGCTACTTGGGCTACTCTCCACACCTTTACTAATTTCTACAGAGTGATGTGGAGGCTTGAGAGGATGCTGCTTTTGGGTCTTATGTTCTGCGGGCAGGCTCATCTGTCCCTCCTTAGACATCTGGTACTGCTTTGGTACGTATTACTCTGTCCTATTAATCTCTTTCTCCTCAACAACGCATTTCCGGTCCTATTAACTCTCCTCTTCACCCCTCTTAAATTCAATCAATTTGTACCTCGCTTAATCTATTGTAAACCACATAGAACTTAACAGTATTGCGGTTTATAAACTGTTATTATTATTATGTATCCGCGACACAATGACAGATTAGTTTCTTACCTCGATAATCTAGGTTCTGTCAGGATACACAAGAGTCTGTACTGCCTTCCCTGTGCGGAATGTTTTTTTGGTGTGCCTGACATTGCTGGTGTTGGTCTTTGCACCTCTTCTACTGTATCTGAGATTAAGCAGAAACGTTATTAGAGGAACAGGGGGATTTCCTTTTCTCTTTCTCTTTTGGGAGGGTGTTCTTTCCCCTTATTTTGTTGCATTTAGCAGATTTGCTCTTAGTTACTCAGGTAACTGATTTTATTGTTCACTGTTTGCTTATTAATTGTTTATTGATCGTTCTATTTCCTAAATTTCAGAGCAGAGCAAAATATGTTTGTAGCTGAGGAAATTCCCCGTGCCTCTCCTCCGTCTTATTTTTCAGTGGAATTTGATTGCTTTGGTACCAATTTGAGGATGGAGCTGTTTTCTACTGCAGAAGGAGAGGAGTTTCAAGTTCTTAAAGTGATACCCTTCGGCAGTTTCACGGGAAGTGGTAATCAACAGCTAAAGTATGGACTCCTGTGTATCCTAAGAGAACCCAGATTATCGAGTTAAAAACCTAATCTGATGTTCTGTGAAGGATAATCATTTTATACCAAAAGTAAATTCTATTTCCCCTCAGACTATACTCATTTCATCTACTCATTTGCTTTTCAAAACTTTAAGTCAAGTTGCCTCTCCCAAACAGTTTTTCATATATGTTTTTCTAGAGCAACAAACACTTTATTCCTGAATCTTTGGATAGTCAACCCATTCTCGCAAGAATTCTTAGAGAGTTTCATTAGCATTTTTTTTTGCTCCACCTCCCATCTCCCTGGGCTGTCCTCCAATTTCTCAACAAGATGGTAAGAGCCTGTCTTTTTTGCTCATGTTTATTTTTCAGTTAAATTTGGTCTTTACTTACCGTTTGTGAGACTTTTTGGTACTGCAGAGGAATACCAATCTTGGGGCATCTGGAGCTGCGGGAGAGGGTTGAGTGTCTGCTTCCCAGGTGCAAACTGCTTTGCAGTGCACCCACTTGGACAGCCTGCAGTAAAAGCTCAGGGGCTCAGGGACCAATCTCTTACGAGCAAGGCTCGCACCAGGTTTGTCTGCAGTGGGCTTGAGAGCAGGCTGAGTGGTTTCATGGAGATCAGGGCCGACTGTTTTCCTTCCCCCATCTGCACGTGTGAGATCCATTGGGGGTTGAGATCTCTGGTCGGTTTATTGGACCCGAGAGGCAGTCTGAACGGACAAGCAATCTGGATTCCAGGCTTGTTGAGGCAGTTCTCCCTGTAAGCTGTCTGCAGCTTCAGCACTTGCAGTTCCCAGCACATAACATGGCATAGTGAAAAACAAAATTGGGAGAAGGTGTGTTTAAAATCAGGGTTGGTTTTTTTTGTGGGTTCTGGGGTTAAAGTCAGGGATCCCCACCTCTAAAATCTCAAAGCCGCTAGTTTTTGGTCCCCAGTATAGCTCCCCTATGCTGTTTATGGCGCTAAAATCGCTGCCATGATGGCCATCTTAGATTTCCCAATTTAAAAATAAAACCCTCTATCTGCCTTGAAATACCTCGTTTTTGATTAAAAACAGGTGTCATGGACTTAGGCCAGGATACCTTAAATTTGTTTGCACTGGATGGCCAGCTGAGAATCGTACACATCCCACGTGGTGCGTGAGAGGGGACAGGAGCAGCTGGCTTAGCCTCCCATAGTCCCTCAGGAGGTGTTTAGTGCCCAGATGCTGTAAGGGCCAGGAAAGAAGTCTAGATTTGAGCCGGGCAGCAACAAAAGTGTATCCCCTGCAAAGCTTAGCCATGGCGCTGTCACAAAACTCCAGAAAGGAGCTCATGAGCGTCTGCAGGGGCCGTCTGGATGGTGAAGGTGGCGTTGTATTAAAGGATGCTGAGGACCACTGGTTGGATTTTATTCATAAGAAGCTCTTTGAGGACATGGCCTCAGGTTTAAAAACAGCTGCAGTGGCTTCTTTTGTTGCCCAGGCATGCAACTCCAAGTTGTGTCATGATCTTGAGGCAATATCCCGGAGGGATCACCTGTTTCTAATGTCTAGAGTGGATTATGTAACTGATGTTCTGATCTTTTCAGAGTCATGAGCAAAATGTCTGCTTATTCCATTTCCTCCCACAGGATGCTATGGACGAGACTGTGGGCGGGGGATTCCTCCTCCACAGCGACCTTGAGCAAATTACCATTTAAAGGACATTTACTTTTTGGGAAAGGTCTGGATGATCTTATGGCCAGTGTGCAGGATTACAAGCCAAAGTTTTTACTGGACAGCAGACATCAAGCCCCTAGGGGGTCTGATGACAGTAATTTTCAGACCTCCAGACGATATCTCCAGATCTTGGGAGGACCTTTGGGCCAGAGTCTTTTCAAAGCTCCAGACAAAGATTTGGAGGGACCAGGCGCCCTCAATTTTCAGGATCCTGATCCGTCGCAACTCCCAAGAAGCAGTTATGATGCCAAGCCTCCACGCATCGAAAGGAAGTTATCTGACTGTTGAGGAATGTAGGTGGAAATCACTACAAACCACTAGGTGCTGGACATTATACAAGAGAAGGGAGCAAGTACAAGTTCTTTCTGGACTCTCTGGCTGGGAAGCCAGAAAAATGAGTCAAAATTCCAAGCAACAGTGCAAAGGCTGCTGGATCTGGATGCCATAGAGCCTGTACCAGAGAGAGACTTGAGCCCCAGCAGATACTCAATATACTTCATAGTGCTCAAGAGAGGTTCAGAAGACTGGATTCTGATTCTGGACCTCAAAGCGATAAATGTGGCCCTCAAGATACCCCATTTCCAGATAGAGACGGTGCAGTCAGTAATTACTTCAGTGGCTCCTGGGGAATTTCTCGCCTTGCTGGATTTGATGGACACCTATCTACACATTCCCATTTTACT
Organism: Geotrypetes seraphini; assembly: GCF_902459505.1. Classification (NCBI taxonomy): domain Eukaryota; kingdom Metazoa; phylum Chordata; class Amphibia; order Gymnophiona; family Dermophiidae; genus Geotrypetes; species Geotrypetes seraphini. The sequence continues at coordinate 13,434,307 of NC_047101.1, read as the reverse complement.
AGAGCAAAGGAAGTTCTTGCATCATGTGCTGGAGTAATAGTTCCAGTTTGCAACCTTACTCTTCATGATGGTCACAACACCACACACCTTAGTTGCAGCACACCTGCACAGAGTGGGTACATAGGTACATCCATTTCTGGATGATTGACTGATAAGAGCCCAGTTCAAATCTGAAGACTGACTGGCTGTTCAAAGAGTGCTTCAGCTGTTGCAGAAGCTGGGCTGGGTGGTCAACTTTCAGAAAACCACCTGGAGCCGACTCGGATCTTAGAGTATCTGGGAGTCCAGTTCGACACAAGGGAGAACAAGGTGTTCCTCCCAGAATCCCACAGAGAAGCTTCTGCATTAGATACGGGAGTTTCAGAGCTAAACAGCTCCAATGGCCTGGTATTATTTGTAGGGGCTGGGATCAATGGTTGTTACCATGGACGTGGACCTCTGGGCAAAGGCGCACTGGCGTCTGCTCCAGAATGCACTCCTCTCCTGCTGGTGCCTACAGAAGGATGCGCTCCAGCAGCAGCTGCCCTGGACGATGGAAGCACGTCGCAGTCTAGTCTGATGCTTGGGGCATCTGTCTCTAACCAGAGGAGTTCCCCTTTGTATCTCTGCATGGGTGACCCTGATGATGGACGTCAACCTATACGGTTGGTGTGTTCATTGCAAAGGGTGACCGATGCTGGAACGTTAGTCCCCTTCTCAGAGGAAGTGGTCGATCAATTGCTTGGAACTTCGAGCCATCTGCCTACCGCTTCAGGCATTCAGGAGCATGCTGTAGAGTAAAGCGGTACTTGTTTTCTCAAATAATGCAATGGCGGTAGCCTGTGTCAGTCGCTAGGGGGCACAAAGAGTGCTACTTTATGCTTAGAAGCCCAAATGCTGTTTCAATGGGCGGAGATCCATCTTTTGGCGCTATTGGTGGAGCATGTGGCAGGAGTGGACAGTGCAAGCAGACTTCCTAGATCCAAGGGAATGGTCACTGTCTCAGGTTGTGCTAAGGTTGGTGACTTGTTTCTTTTCACCTTGTTATATATTGCAAATGGTTAAGTTTTATTTCATCTGTTATATGTTAATGATATGGGCAGAACAGACATGTTTCTCGGGGTGAGCCCCGAACCCTTCCTATTCTATTTCCTATCTATGGCTGATCGTCTGCTTTGGTACAAACTGAGGAATTGGAGGACAGCCCAGAGGGACAGGAGGTTCTCTACAAGAATTCTTACAAGAAGGGGTTGACCACTCAAAGTTTCAGGTATAAAGTGTCGTATCTAGTAGAAAGAAGATTGAGGGCGTGGCTTGGAAGCGCATGGCAACAGTCGGGTGAACGGTGAGCTCCGTCCCGATAGATCATTTTAAAGATTATTTAAGTTACAAAAGTTAACTTTTTTTGTTGGATACGGGAGAATTAATTATAAATATGGCGTCTGGAAAGAATAACAAAGCTGATTCAGCTTTTGTGATACTGGCAAGTGCAAAAAGAGCCAAACCCGAGCCTCCGACCCCTTCGAAAAAACAGGCTGAGAAGGAAGTTGTTGAAACAGCTGAAATATTGAAGGAACTGAAAGCAATTAAAGAAATTGTGCTAGGAAACTCCAAGGATATTAAAGAGGTTAAGAAGGAAGTAAATATTCTTAACAGGAAAATGGAGCTGGTGGAGAATAAGATTGTTAATCTTAATGATAGAATGCTGGCAGTTGAAACAGATTTATTCAAATTCAAGCCGGTGCAAAATAAAATGGATATACTTATGCAAATGCTGGAGGATTGTAGTAATAGGGAGAGAAGGAGTAATTTAAGATTACTTGGGATCCCGGAAGGGGCAGAAGAAAATAATATTACTTCCTTTCTGGAGAATCTCCTCCCTAAAATCCTCCCTCTCAACTTTAAATATCCTATTGAAATCGAAAGAGCTCACAGAATACCAGTCAGGAGGACTGATACTCAAAGGGGACCTCGTCCAATAATATTCAAGCTCTTAAGACATCAGCAAGTATTGGATATTATTCGGCTGGCTAAAGAAAATAAGAACTTAAAGTTTCAGGACTCTCGCATACACTTTGTTCCAGATTTTGCTCCTGCCACTGCAGCAAAGAGGAAAAAATTTATTGATATGAGACCACAGCTCAGAAGTCTTGGAGCAAAATATGGGCTGATTTATCCAGTGATGATGAAAGTGACTTTCAAGAATAAAACAATGAATTTCAAGGAACCAGAAGAGTTGCAGGACTTTTTGCAGAAACAAGAGGAAATTATGATTACATAGAGACATGGACTTTATTATCTATTTTTTAGATGCTCTGTGTTGCATTTCAATTTCTTTAAAAGATGCAGTTCAAGGTATTATATATTTGGTGCTTTTAATACAGTCATTAATACAGTTAATACAGTTTACTGGCTTTAGAATTGAAAGGGTTTCATATTTGGAATCTTATCCTTTTATGGAGTTATGGAATCACTTACAGGCTGTTTATTTTTTATGCTAATGTAGTTTTGATGAGTAACCTCATATGGTATTACTTATATAGTAATATGCTTTTATGTAAAAAGATTATTGGAATGGAAAAGGAAGAGGAAAAAAGAAAAAAACAGGAAAGGAGGGAAAAAAATGATTTTTGTTATGAATCACTTTATTCTTAATATTGATTGAGGTTCTACATAAAAGTTTTGTTTGGTTTTTATTAAAGAAAATTCTTTTAAGGGGGTCGGTTTAGATATTAGGGATTTGAGGAAAGGGTTTAATTGTTAAAATATTTTTTGTGTAACTTATGATTATAGATTTTTTTTTTTTTTTTTTGAATGTTCTATGGGGGGAATTCTCTTTACCTGATTATCTATGTGTGTTTTCAAGCTTACACATTTATTAAAGGGTGGGGGGTGGGAATAGGATGGAGGGAAGGGGAGGGGGAGTGGGATGATTAATGTTTCTTTAAGACATGAAGTTGGGAAAAATGCAGAAATTGAAATGTTTATTGAAAATGGGATAAATGTAAAATTTGAATTTTTCTTTTATAATCTTATTTTCGGGGGGGGGGGGGGTAAGGGATGGGGGGATTGGATGAAGAAAATATATTTACTTAATGTGCTGAGGTCTGATCATCTTTATTATTATAGAAGTATTTGCCAAAATTTAATTATAAAATAAATGGATATAAAAATTTATTCTATTAATGTCAATGGTTTAAATCATCCTATTAATAGAAAGAAAGTACTAACGTTCCTTAAAAAGCAAAATGCGGACATATATTTTATTCAAGAGTCGCACCTTTCTGAGCATGAATCTAAAAAGTTATCTGGGGGTTGGATTTCTAAATGCTTCTTTGCACCTGCAATAGGGAAAAAAGCTGGGGTTGCTGTCCTGATAAATAGGAAATGCACTGCTGATTTCAAATTAATAAACCATGATCCTTTAGGAAGATGGGTGCATATCAATATGGTTCTGGGAAATACAACCCTGGATTTATTAAATTTATATGCTCCTAATTCGAATCAAATGGAGTTTTTCAAACAAGTTCAACAATTACTGTTACCACTGGCTACTTCTAATTTAATAGTAGCAGGGGATTTCAATGCTGTAATGGATCCAATTTTGGATAAGAGACCAAGTAGAATTATGAAATCGTTAGGTTTATATGGCGTATTCTTCATTTTAATGATCAGGAATTCTCTTTTTGTTCTCAGGTCCACAAATCTTTCTCACGAATTGATTATATATTCGTGTCTAATAATATAGCGCAGCGACTGATGAATGCAGTTATTGATCCCATTGTAATTTCAGATCATGCTGGTGTGTGGATTGACTTTCAGAATAATGATGTAGAACATTTCAATCCAATTTGGAGATTTGATAATGCTTTACTTGCGGATTCAAACTTTCTGGAAGATTTTAAATTAAAGATGAATGAATTTTTTCAAATAAATAATTCGGACAATATTAATGCTGAGATTTTGTGGGACGCATTTAAAGCAATAATAAGAGGAAATATTATTTCATATTCAGCATTTATCAAAAAACAACTTAAAAAACAATATGTTGATTTGGAAAAACAAATTAAAGTATTAGAGAATAAATTAATTGAGAAATGGGAACATAATACATTACAAAATTTATTAAAAGTAAAAGCGAAATATAATGAGATTCCTTCTCAATTTGTGAGGAAAGATATCTTCTATAAGCAAGTTCAGTATTATGGTAATTCAAACAAAGCTGGAAGATTATTAGCTAATTTTCTCAAAGCAAAAAAAAACGAAATCTAAGATTATTGCAATTAAAGACACACAAGGCAACACACACACTAACACCAAAGATATTTTAATACAATTTCTTGATTTTTATAAAGATTTATATTCTTCTGAATCTTATGAAAATAAAGAACAAGAGGGATTAAATTTTTTAAACTCATTTATTGGACCAAATGTTCAGGATCATATAAAACGAAGTTTAGAAGATCCTATATCTTTAAAAGAAATAGAATCAGCATTGAAGTCTCTTAGAGTTGGATCCGCTCCAGGTGGTGATGGTTATACTGTTGAATTCTATAAAACATTTCAAAATATCATCTTACCATATTTATTAAATTTGTATCAATACCAAATAAATAATGGGAATATATCAGGTACTATGGCTGATTCGATAATTATTGTCTTACCAAAACCAAACAGGGATCCTACCTTGGTTTCAAATTACAGGCCTATATCTTTATTAAATGTAGATGGTAAGTTGCTTGCTAAAGTATTAGCAATAAGATTGGCAAAAGCTCTTCCTTTTATTATTGATGTACACCAAACAGGATTTATTGCTAAAAGACACTCATCAAACAATACTAGATTAGCATTTCACTCTTTAAATTTAGTGAAAAATTTGAATGATCCAGCTTTTATGCTATCTTTAGATGCAGAAAAAGCATTTGATAGAGTGGAATGGAGTTATATGTATCAAGCTCTGGAATGGTTTGGAATAGGCCCCGGTTTTATTAAAATGGTTCAGACTTTGTATAGCTCTCCTGGTGCAAGATTATATATTAATAACAATTTATCAGATAGATTTAACTTGCGTAGGGGAGTTAGACAAGGATGTCCTTTGTCCCCCTTACTTTTTGATATTGTTTTAGAACCCTTATTAATTGCAATTAATCAAACTAAGGAGATAAAGGGAATCCCATTTTCTTACTGGGAATTTAAACTTTCTGCATAGGCAGATGATATATTATTATATTTAAGAGATCCGGGGAATACTGTTCCAAGTTTACTTAATCTTCTAGAGAAATTTGGGAAATTTTCTGGATATAAAATTAATTGGAGTAAATCGGAAATTCTTCCAATTAATGTTCACTGTACCAAAGGATTATTTGATTCATATTCATTTATTTGGAAAGAAGAAGGATTAAAATATTTAGGAATTATTATCAAAAATACAATTGAAGATACAGTCAAAGAAAATGAAAAACTTTTTATTAAAAAAAATAACAGAAATGTGTGAGCAATGGAATCCTTTACATCTTTCTTGGTGGGGAAGAGTCCAAACAATTAAAATGATGATGTTGCCTGTGGTTTGTTATCAAATGAGTATGATACCAATATTTTTTCAGGGGTCATTCTATAAAAAGTTAAATAATATTCTTACAAAGTTTGTTTGGTTTGGGAAAAGACCCAGAATTGCTTTAGTATCTTTACAAAGACCAATTGTGGAGGGAGGGGTAAATTTTCCAAATTTTTATAGGTACCATCAAGCCTATATTCTAAGACAGGGTATGTATTGGATCCTCCCAGATCTCATGGAGAATGTACCAGATTGGCTATATCTAGAATGGTGGCTCCTGTTCTCACTACATCTAGAACATCTAATTAGTATAAACATGCCAAGAAGATAGAAGGATAACAGAATTTTATTGGATACTTGGAAGACGTTAAGATATGTTAGTAATCTATCACCAGAACCAATTGCTAAATCATTAAATCAATCAATTTGGGTAAACTCCAGGATCAAGATTGGCGGATACAAAATCGTCTGGAAACAATGGATAATTGCAGGTATACGAACATTGAATGATATTATTTCAGAAGGAACAATGCTTAGTTTTTCACAATTGCAACATAAATTTGGATTAAATAAAACACAATATTTTAAGTGGTTGCAATTGAAGCAAGCTCTTCAGGCAGGGTTCCCTGAATGGAAAGCGCTTAATACTCAATATAGTCTGCAGGTTCTATGTTTCCAGGCGGATTTCTTGGGTCACCAAGCCGCAAAATGGTATAAATTGTTAAATGGATTTTTAAATAAAAAAAAGAAAACTGGACTTAGGGATATTTGGAGTATTGAGATTGGTCAGACAATATCTGAGTCTCAATGGCCACGATTTTGGTCCTGGAGATTAAGATCTACAAAGTCAGCATCTATGAGTCAAACTTGGTTGTTTTTGTTACATAGAGTTTTATGGACCCCTACGCGCTTACAAAAGATAGATAGTACTAGATCTAATAGATGCTGGCATTGCAGAATAGAAGTTGGAACATTAGACCACTTAATTTTTTTTTGTCCCTGTGTAAATGCATTTTGGAAACTAATTTGGCCCCAAATTAATGAATTACTAGAAAATCATATAGGACTCTCATATGATACTATACTATTTGGTACAGCAATGAGAACTCAGAGTCCGATTTCAGCAAACAATAACAAACTATTATTAATATTGACAGGGGTCGCCATGCAACAAATAACTCAAAATTGGAAGGATTATACCAAATTAAACTATACATTTTGGTGGAATTCAGTATGTCATATATACAAAATGGAAAAAACAATAGCATTACAACAGGGAAATATTCATAATTTTAAGAAAATTTGGGAACCATTGACTCGTTATTCCAATGATCAGATTTCATAGCACATTAGTAATGATTATATTAGAATGGGGAGGGGAGGGGAATGTATATTATATGGATTTAAGAAATGAAAAAAGGGGAGGGTTATATTTTATGTGGTAAGATGAATTATTTGTAATCACAATTTTTCATGTATTAATTGAAGCTTTATGTACAATTAAATTATTGTAAGAATGAAAAATTTATAAATAAAATATAAAAAAAAAAAAAAAAAGAAAGAAGATTGAGGTAAGAACCTAATCTTTCCATATATAAATACGCTTTTTACAATGTAGATTCCAAGAACAAAAGCTCAGATGCTGAAGTTGTACCTCAGATACGTCCACGAAGTAATACGCTTCCAAAAAGTTTTGGCTCATCGCTTGATCAGAACGACGAAGAGGATTTTGAAGAACCCTTAGTTGAGAGAAAACCTACTCAGGAAGATACACTTGAACTCATACTAAAGAAACTGAAAGAAAAACGAGCAGAAAGAGGCCTTCCAGAAGAAATGAAGGTAAACTTAGCTGAGGGTTTAAAGACAGTGGCTAGCACAAACTATGGTTGCCCTTTAGTAGAGGGGAAATCCCTTTTTAAAATAAGCTAGAACATTGGATCGGTTAAATTGCCTCCAATCCTTCAAATAAAGGCAGTGTGATCTTGGAGTGTTACTGTTTCCCTTTCCCCCAATCCCCAGACCAGATCCAGCAACTGTCTCCCTTCCCTTCAGCTCCAGCTGGTCCAGCAACCCAAGCAACTCCCTATCGCAGATCCAACAACCCCCCCACCATCCTTGCACATCTCTCCTGATGGCAGGTGGCAAAAAAACCCCAAACAAAACAACAAATCTGCGACTCCTGGGTTGGCCCCTTTGTGTTTCCCGGGGTGGGCCTACCAGTCTGTTATAAACTTCCTGCACACAGGGCTCTACTCTCCAGTAACCCTCCAGCAATCGTGACGAGGGGTGTGAAAGGAAGCAACTCGTGGCAGATACTTTACTGCGGAGACAAGGCCATTCACTGCTCCACAGCCTTTTCTCTGTACCCGCGGCAACCAGTTTTTTTCCCTCTGTTCCTGTGGGTGTCATACACTGCTCTGAGAGCCACCAGAACATTTCCGCTTACACGTTTAAGCCTAAGCCTATACTGGTTAAATACATAATTGAAAATTGTCTTTTCAATTGTGTTTTAATAAAACTTTTCTATGGTATCTTCAAGTCTCTGAATTCAAGTGTTTTATGGCTTCTCTAGCTTTGTCCTACCATTGCACTGCAAGTGGATCTAAATATGAATCATGATCTTTGACTTGTAGTATGGCCTTATATATTTTTGGTGCAGGCATAGTAGGTCCTACAACTGCCCTACACTGACCTTTATTCATGCCTGGCCTACAGCAATTCTTTTTGCAGACATTTAATGCACTATATGAGCTGGCAAGATTGAGCGTAACAAATTTGTAGGACTTGAGAGCCATGTCAGTTAACTGTTTGAGGGCCACAACGGAGGACTTTGGGGGTCGGATGTTGGAGACCACTGGTCTAGGGATTATTGCAAGTCCAGCTTGAGAAACCTTGGTCTAGATTGAAGAGATTATTTTGAATTTGAAACTTTCTGTTGTAGAAAATGACAAAGGACAATTTAGCGGAAGAGAAAACATCACTTCAAAAGTCTCTTCTTTACTATGAAAGTCTTCATGGACGGCCAGTAAGTAGTTGAAATTTTGGTGTTACTGCATTTTGGTATTTATATGTACTAGTGAATCTGCTATGTTTTTCTGATATAAAATCGGAGAGCGTTTCATTTAAATTAAATTGAGCTAGTAGTTCATAAGTATTCTATAGAATTTTGACTATTGTACCAACAGTGTAGGTATGTTAGTGAAGAGACCCAGGTCCCAGTGCCATACAATTTAAGGAGATAGCCAATGTACTATACATGTACATTTTCTGATTATCTGAAAATATATAACGTCACATGCCTTAGATGCATTTATAATCTGCCAAATGCAGCTGTGTCTTAGCTCTGTAGTACACTAAGAGCCCGTATGATCTACAAGAGCAAAACTTTAACTTATGGCAGGGGTGTCCAATGTCGGTCCTCGAGGGCCGCAGTCCAGTCGGGTTTTCAAGATTTCCCCAATGAATATTCATGAGATCTATTTGCATGCACTGCTTTCATTGTATGCTAATAGATCTCATGCATATTCATTGGGGAAATCCTGAAAACCCGACTGGATTGCGGCCCTCGAGGACCGACATTGGACACCCCTGACTTATGGCATTTTGTTTAAAATGTACCTACCATGCCTTGAAATACTACTCTTGTCACTCTAGTCCCATTGGAAAGATCTAGTGTGGTGCCAGACATTTGTAAATCATATAACAGATCTTTGCCATCCTAAATGTCATGGTTGGTAGATCAGATTTTTGCACGAAGAATAAAATGAATTGGTGCAGTTCTCCCTTTGGAGCAGAGTATTCTAATTATAAAGTCTCTCTTAAAGAAATGGTAGTGATTGCTTTCATGCATATGCCTTTTTTGGACTTTTAAGAGGGCTGTTTTATAAAGATTTTCCACAAGTAAAGCAGATGTTATGAATGTAGACACATTTGATTTTATAACTATGCTTGCTAACAAGATCATCACATATACCATTAAGTCATGCATGAGCAGTTCTTGGGCACTGTTATAAGCTGTGTGTTGGAGCAAGCACAATATTGTGTGAAAACATTTGTGTGATACTGGTACTTTATTCTCTCTTCATAAAATAGCAGGCATTTAGAATCTTTTTAATAGGTGCCATATTACAAAACTATCCTTCACAAACTCAATAACTTCAGTGTCTAGGATGAAAAGAACCAGATCATGATTACTCATTTAAACCTTTAAAATATTGAGTAGTATGTAAATATTATCATATTTCAAAATTCATACCATCATTAGGTATCTGGTGATTGATCTTAATACGGTTGAAATGATCAATAGTAAGTAGACTTGATGGGATTTTTCTGACATTAGATCAGTTTTACAGTTTAAGCACACTCTAACTTGCTTAAACAGAAAATATGCTTTTTCTAGGCAATACAAATATATATTTTTTCTAGGCAGCTACAGTTCAGTGTTTTGTCAATTTTCTGATGAAAACAATCAGTTATTCATGAACAGATATGCAGTATTACCTACACTGGAGAGCGCCCCTCCCTCCCCCCCTCAATACAAAGTGTTTGCCAGATTGTGGATGTAGTTTGGTTAATCATACCCCAGAGTTCTGCACTCTTCAGCACTTCCATCAAATTCATAATGATTAATATAGCATAATGATTAATATAGCATATTAGTCACGAGCGGAGTTCCACAGGGGTCGGTGCTGGGACCGCTCCTATTCAATATATTCATTAACGACCTGGAGGCAGGAACAAAATGTGTGAGGTTATTAAATTTGCAGATGACACCAAACTATATCGCAAGGTCAATAACATGGAGGACTGCGAAGATCTCTAAAAAGATCTGACAACACTGGAAAAATGGGCCAAAAAGTGGCAAATGAGTTTCAACATAGGGAAATGCAAGGTCATGCATATAGGGAAAAAAAAAACCGATGTTCACTTACAAAATGGGGGGATCAGCGCTAGGGGTGAGCGACCTTGAAAGAGACCTGGGAGTGATGGTAGACACAACATTGAAGGCGTCAGCGCAGTGTGCCACGGCCTCAAGGAAAGCAAACAGAATGTTGGGTATCATTAAGAAGGGTATTACGACCAGGACAAAGGAAGTCATCCTGCCACTGTATCGTGCTATGGTGCGCCCGCACCTGGAGTACTTTGTTCAGTTCTGGTCGCCATACCTCAAGAAGGACATGGAGGTACTTGAGAGGGTCCAGAGAAGAGCAACTAAGCTAATAAAGGACATGGAGGACCTCATATATTGACAGACTGAAAAAGCTAGGGCTTTTCTCCCTGGAAAAGCGGAGACTTAGAGGAGACATGATAGAAACCTTCAAGATCATGAAGGGCATAGAAAAAATAGACAGGGACAGATTTTTCAAATTAAGGGGATCAATAAGTACAAGGGGGCACTCAGAGAAATTGAAAGGGGAGAGGTTTAGAACAAACGCCAGGAAGTTCTTTTTCACACACAGGGTGGTGGATACATGGAACGCGCTACCAGAGGATGTGATAAACAGGAGCACGCTACAGGGGTTCAAAGAAGCTTTGGATAGGCACTTGGAAGACAAAGGGATTGAGGGGTACAGATAAGAGTAGAGGTAGATTATAGGGATGGGATTAGAGGTAAGTTACAAAATTAATCAGGGACCACTGTTCAGGCACTAGGCCTGATGGGCCGCCGCAGGAGCGGACCGCTGAGCAAGATGGACCTCTGGTGTGACTCAGCGGGGGCAACTTCTTATGTTCTTATTTGTGACTATCTCATAGGATTTAAGCACAAAGTGTGTAGTTTTGAAGAATTTCTCCAACCATAGTAGAAAAAGATATTTCAAATATCTTATTACTGTGCCATGGATCAGTTTACTAGCTTGTTTTAAAAGGTATGGATACAGACAAGATCAGGAAAGATCTTCCTAAATTAAATGCAGGCTGCGTGGCCCCTGTATAACAACACTCTGGATATTGGGGAGACGGCTTTGAAGTCCCCCCCCCCAATGTGTTGTTGGATTTATCGGGGTTGGGAGTCCGTGGTCAGGGTCCGCCTGACCAGCAGCCAGAAGATCTATGACGGTGGACTGGTTACTGCCTATCTCGGAGGCAAAAATCCTTTCCCTGCAGGCAGGCTGCTGCAGGCTGACAGGCACCAGAAATCATAATGGGTACTCCCGTTATTTTCTATAAGGAAAATTGGTGGGTGGGTCTGTAAAACCCAGATTCAAAGGTTTTTGAGGTTAGGGTTAGGTTTTCCCCAGCTCCAAAACCCCTTTTTCTTGGGGGGGTGGAGAGGGATTATATCTTCTCCTAGTTGCATTTAGCAGGTTGGCTCCTAGCTACTCCTGTGCATAATTTGTTGTTCAGTGTTAAATTGTTAACAATTGTTATTCATGACTGTTATTTATCATACTTTAGAGAGCAAAACAGAATATGGTTTGCTGCTGGGGAAGTTCCCAGTGCCCCTCTTTTCTTGTTTCAGTTCAGTTTGATTGCTTTGGTATTAACAGAAGAGAGAGCTGTTCTTCAGTGCTAAAGGAGAGGAGTTGGAAGTTTTGAGTGACACCTTTCTGCAAAGTTCATTATGATTAGGAGGAAGGAATCCTATGTCTTCTATCTGAAAGAAGATTAGCAAGATAAGTACCTAATCTTTCAATCAGATGCATAGTGAAGTGATTTGATATGTTAAAATTAATTTACTGGTGTTCATTTGGGTTTAAATTTTGTTTTCTTCCTTTTAATTCTACCATCTACTTCCACCTTGGATGGTATTAACTCAGATAACTTGACAGGTCAAGGCACAATCACAATTCAATCTTTTGGTTAGCAGGAACTGCCAAAAGTTGACAATAGGAACTTAGCACTGCCCTTTTGAATTCTGGTCCCCTTCTTTTCATCATGCAGCATTACAGCTCCAGTGATTTAATTTTACAATATCATCCTATACATACATATATTTAAATTAAGCTTTACGCTACATTGTTTACTGAAGATCAACATTTTGCCATTTTTAATTTAATCAATTTTGGTAATTATCAGCTATTGGGGTTGAAATTAGGAAGCTCACGCTGTATATGACTAAATGAAAAATAGGTCGATCTGGTGATATTTCTTTGTTCACAGTTAAAATCGGTCTCTGCGATTTAGAAAGAAAGATGAAATTTGTCCCCTCCCCAAGACAAGGTCTTTGATCATGTTATTTTGTGTTCATCTGGTTGGAATGTCAGATATGAATGTTAAGTTATTGTTTTAATTATGAATATACTGTTGTAATCTACTTTGTATAAGGGGAAATTAAGTAATAAACGATATAATTCCACAAGGGTATTTGGACTTTAAATTTATTTTCACTGTAGGTTACAAGAGAGGAAAGGCAAGTTGTTAAACCTCTCTATGACAGATATCGCCTTGTGAAACAAATGTTGACAAGAGCAAGCATTACTCCTATTCTTGTAAGTAAAAAGAGATGTTTTTCACGGTGTTGTAGTATCCTAAAATCCAATTCTCTGCTGAAGAGTTAGAATCTGGCATTCTACTTCCATAAGAAGTTCTCTTCTTTTTCTTCTGAAGACCCACTTTCCCTTTACCTGAAGCCTTAATACTGTACTGAGTTTCCGTTCTCTCTCTGTATTCAGTCTTGCATTACCAATTGTAAATAACCAACCATTATAGGGCATGTATACTGCTTCAGATTTTTCTCCTCCCTTGATTCTCTCAAGCCCATGTGTTGACAATCTGATTTGGAGACACTGTAGAGTAAACGCAGTCTCTCAGTAATATTTGAAAAAATAATGAAAATTCTGGACATTTAGCCTGAATTTATTTTTAACTATAAAATTACATATCAGCCCTGTAATGTAGATGCTTGTTTTCCATTTATGGAATTTTATTTTATTTTTTTTAATTTATATCCCTCATATCCAACAATTCTATGTGGGTAATAAAAGCACAAGAAAAAATACAATTTAAGAACATAACAAAAAACACTACACATTCATCATACTAACTCTTAAAAGACAAACATCAAATTTCAGTATTTTAAAACCTTATGGAAAAAAACCCCCCACAACCAAATAACTTATCATAATAATAAAATAACAATATCAGTGCCCAAACTCATTTCACAAAACTACGTTCAAACAGTATAGGTTTTACTGTAATAATAATAATTATTTATTTGTAACCCGCTATATCTTAACAATTCAGAGCGGTTTACAACAAAGAGAATCTGCCAGATGCAGATGAAATACATATTGAATTTATAACTTGCATGGTTGGGTTTCTTAAGCCAAAATTGTCATATGAATGAGATTTCACAGGTTTCCTTAAACATTTGGTAAGGGAAAGAATTCACAAATAGAGGTTTCTCAAACAAATTTGTCATACAAATAAGATTTCACCGATTTCCTAAACATTTGAGAAGACCATGACTATATCTTCTTGAACTGCAAAATACTTGATGCTTGCCTCACTTCTGATGGCAGCCATATTCAGCATTGTTTCAGTTTTATTTGAAATATGATGATGTATTTTTGTTCAAAATCAAAACTTTATTCTGGTTCTCCTAGCTCGCTCTCTTCCAAACAGAAGGGTCCCCTCCCCTGAGCCTACCGTACATCTGCTGGTGGTCTCGTGGCTACTTGGGGCAGGGGTGATCCACATTTGTTAATGCCATCTTTGCTGCCAAAATGGCTACCATGACCTCCAGTTGTAGTCTCATGAGATTGCTGCTGGGCATCATGGCAACCATTTTGAGATTACTGCTGACATGAGTAGGAGCAACTGGAGAGTACTCCTGTCCTGACTAGCCACTAGACCACCAGTAAATCTATCAAGGGTCCGAGTGGGGTCCAGTTTCATCTTCAGATTCGGTTTGGTTGCTCTCTAATATTTGTCTGTATTTAGCCAAATTTTATTTACAAACAGTATCCTAGGCCTTGCTACTCACCTGAACTACTGTATTGTGTTATACATTGGTCTGCCAAAAGTGCAAATTCATTTGGATGAGCTTGTAACATCTGTTTTTAAAGCTTAACAGTGGTTACTATCCATCAATGAATTGTACCTGAATGCCCCTCCTTATTTTAAAATGCATCTTCAGAATTATATTCCTAATTGATCCTTGCATTCTGCAGGTCAGGCTTTACTGGCTTTGCCAGAAAGAATTACCATATATACTCGAATATAAACTGAGGTAACCTTTCCTCCCCCCCCCCCCAAAAAAAAAAAAGGAGGAAAAAAGGTTGACTCGAATAGAAACCGAAGTTAGAAATTTGGGTTATGTGAGTATTGTTTGTCAGGAATCATGCCATAAGTAAACAATAATTTTTCAGTTGTGGCTATTTTGAGTCCAAAAAAGCTGAAGGAGAGCTGACAAATAAATATTTTCCTACTTGGGACCTCAACACCAACTAAAGTTTCTGGACTTCTATCCCTACCAGAACACCTGGCCTCAGTCACATATGCAGAAAGCAGAACAAAACCTTTTCAAATACAAACCCAAAAACTAAAAGTACTGTTGTACACAAACAAAACCCTAATATGCCAGTCTCTGCACACAGTACACAACAAATCTGATTGAATTTTTTGATTGGGTGACCAGAGAATTGGATCATGGGCATATGCTAGATGTAATTTACTTAGATTTCAGCAAGGCCTTTGACATGGTTCCTCATAGAAGGCTCTTGAACAAACTTAATGGGCTGAAGTTAGGACCCAAAGTGGTGAACTGGATTAGAAACTGGTTGACGGACAGATGCCAGAGGATGGTGGTTAATGGAATTTGCTTGGAGAAGGGAAAGGTGAATAGTGGAGTCTTCAGGGATCGATGCTGGGGCCAGTCCTGTTCAATATGTATGTGAGCGACATTGCTGAAGGGTTAGAAGGAAAAGTTTGCGTTTTTGCGGATGATACTAAGATTTGTAACAGAGTAGACACTGAGGAGGGAGTGGAAAACATGAAAAAGGATCTGCAAAAGTTAGAGGAATGGTCTAATATCTGGCAACTAAAATTCAATGCAAAGTAGTGCAGAGTAATGCATTTGGGGATTAGAATTTGGAAGGAGCCATATGTGCTGGAAGGTATGCACAGATGGGGAGAGGGACCTTGGGGTGACAGTGTCTGAAGATCTAAAGGCAAAGAAACAGTGTGACAAGGCAGTGGCTGTTGCCAGAAGGATGCTAGGCTGAGGTGTGACCAGTAGAAGAAAGAAGGTGTTGATGCCCCTGTACAGGTCGATGGTGAGGCCCCACTTGGAGTATTGTATTCAGTTTTGGAGACCGTATCTGGCAAAAGACATAAAAAGACTTGAAGTGGTCCAGAGGAAGGCGACTAAAATGGTAGGAGGTTTACGCCAGAAGACGTATGAGGAGAGACTGGAAACCCTGAATATGTATACCCTGGCCTAGAGGAAAGGAGGGACAGGGGAGATATGATTTACATGTTCAAATACTTGAAAGGTATTAATGTAGAACAAAATATATTCCAGACAAAGGAAAATGGTAAAATCAGAGGACATAATTTGAGGTTGAGGGGTGGTAGACTCAAGAGTACTGGGCAGACTTGCACGATCTGTGTCTGTATATGGCCGTTTGGTGGAGGATGGGCAGGGGAGGGCTTCAATGGCTGGGAGGGTGTAGATGGGCTAGAGTAGGTTTTGACGGAGATTTCGGCAGTTGGAATCCAAGCACAGTACCGGGTAGAGCTTTGGATTCTTGCCCAGAAAATAGCTAAGAAGAAAAAATTTAAATTGAATCAGGTTGGGCAGACTGGATGGGCCATTCAGGTCTTTATCTGCCATCATCTACTATGTTATATGTTTCTATAAGTAATGTTAGGAAATTATTCTTTACGAAGCGGGTAATTGATGCATGGAATGCGCTCACGAGGGAGGTGGTGGAGAAGAAAATGGTGACAGAGTTCAAACAAGCTTGGGATGAACACAGAGGATCTCTAATCAGAAAATAATGGGTATCCATTGAAGGAACTAAGGCCAGTACTGGGCAGGCTTGCAAGCTCTGTGTCCCGTATATGGACATTAGTTGAGGACGGGCTGAGGATGGCTGAGATGATTAAGATGGGCTGGAGTGAGCTTTGAAGGAGACTCCAGTAGATAGAACTTAAGCACACTACCGGGCAGGGCTCTCTTGGTTTCTGGTCTAAAATATCTAAGAAAAGGACCATTTAAATTAAGTTATGGTGCATGTATGGTTGGGCAGACTGGCTTGACCATTCAGGTCTTTATCTGCCATCATTTACTATGTTACTGTGTTACTAAGAGAAATGGAAAGAAATGCATTTCTTCCTGAACAGTCCAAAATATAAAAACAACAAATGTAAATTTTCAAAATTGACATATTTCAATCACTCAATTGAAAATTAAAAACATTTTTCCTACCTTTATCTGGCAATTTTATTTTTCTGCTCATCTTGTTCCATCTGTGCTCTTAGCTCTATTTCTAAGGCCTCCTTATGCATTCGCTGTTTCTTTCCTCTCCTTCTTTGTCTCTTGTACTCACGTACATCCATCTTTAGCACTGATTTTCATATTCAGTTTTCTTTCATTTTTCTGCTTCCATCTTTCCAACTCTTCCCTTTCCCTCCATCCATATGCACCTTCTCTTCCCTCCTCTGCTTTCTTCCATCCATCCTTGTGCGCACCATCTCTTCCCTCCTATTTCACTTCCTTCCATCCCATGTGCACAATCTCTTCCCCTTCCCTCTATCCATGTGCCCCCATTCCTCTTCTCTCTGTCCATCCCATTCAGCATCTATCTTTTCTTCCTCTCCCCCACCCCCCTCACCCAGTTCTGAAGACACCCCTTACCAAGAAAACTACAAAGAGGTTGCTGGTGCGGGAGTGATTCTGTTGCGCTGCTGGCAGACTCCTCTGCACCGTTCCTTTTCTGTGGTCTGGCCAAGCAGAAACAGTTGCTTCAGAGGTGGGTGGACCGCGGGCAAAAGTAAAGTACAGAGGAAGCCACTGGCAGCACTGGAGAATCGAAGAACAGTAGCATAGGCACTCCTATCCTCCTCCCCCCTGCCCCAGTTTGAACATTACACGTACAGTCCCAATTCTCTGGAAGCCGATGCGTTGGGCTGAAGGACCTTGAGCGACTGCACATGCTCAAGGTTTGCTGGACTTCCTTCAAGAATCCCAGAGGGGGCATGCGCAGATGCTCAAGGCCCTTCAGCCTATTACAGAGCATGGGCTTCTAGAGCATCAAGACTGTGAATGGGATGTTAGTTTTGGGCAGGGGGGAGTGGATAGAGGAGAATAGGGGTCATTGGTGGGGGGGGGCAAGAGATAGCAATGTCAGTCATGTTGGGTGGGAATAACAGTGCCGGTCATTGGAGGGGGTGGAGGATAGCAGTACTAGTCATGGGGGAATCGCAATGTAAGTCATCTGGGGGGATGGGGATAATAGTGCCGGTCATCGGAGGGGGGTGGAAGATAGCAGTGCTGGACATCAGGAGGGGTGGTAAATAGCAGCACTGGTCATTGGATGTGGAGGGGAGGTAGGCTGAAATATAAACCAAGACCCCCACATTTTTTAGGCTTTTTTTTTTTTTTGCCCCCAAATCTCGGTTTATATTCGAGTATATGCAGTAATTTAAAATCTGCAGTCGATGGAGCATTTTCCTGTGTAGGCCCCTCGGTTTGAAAAACATCTTTAGAATTAGGAGAAATGAAGGATCCTGTTACTGTACAGACAGATTATTCAAATTGTTCAACTGAATGACTTTGTTTTTATAGAGTGATATTGTATGATTATGATTATTTCTGTTTTTTATTACTATTGTGAACCACCTCGTAGCCTTTTGTAGGTAAGACGATATAAAAAAATTCATAAATGAACTAAATCCAAAATAAATATATAGGATGACTATTAACAGGGATCACCATCAACAAAGCGGCGGGGTCAAATGTTACAGCCAATCATAGAAGGGGAAACTGCACATTTCTTTGAAGAAATCAAGGTAAGGTTTGTTTGTTGTTTTTTTTTTGGGGGGGTGTTATTTTAACATTTTTTAACTATATGGCATTATTTTCTTTTTAATTTGTAAAGTCACTCTTTGAAAATCTTGGATCCAATAATTGGGGACTATAGATTGCTTAAGTGTAAGAGAATATGTTATATGTTTTCTTCTTCTTATATATGTTAAGGATACAATCTTACTGTACAAGATATAAAGCTTGATAATTTTTTTTGTAAAATGATAAATAATAATTTAAAAAAAAAACTATATGGCATCATTATATATCATGCTGTTCTTGCACAATTCCTGGACAAGTGTGTAATCAATCCCATCTTGTTAGATCTCTTGTAGGAAGCTTCATTTACATATTTTTGACCCTCCCCTCTTACCTCAGGTCTGCCCTCTAACTTTCAGTTGTCTTCTACAAGCAAGACAGTAGGATCTGGTCTTTTCTGCTCGTGTTTGTTTTTCTCTAACGTGGTATTTTTGCAGCTTCACGTATTCCTGCTGCAGAGGTTTCCTGCAGGAACAGATCTGGCTGCAGGAGATCACAGACTTTACCAGGAGTTTGGCTGCTCTGCAGTGCTTCCACCTGGACAGCCTGCAATCGCAGATCAGGCTTCAGGGACCATTCCCTTGGGAACATTGCTCACCCCAGATTCATCCACTAATGGGTTTGAGCGCAGGGTATGTGGCTCCTTGGTGGTGCATCCAGGATCAAGGCCAACTGCATTCCTCCACCCGTTCATGTGTGAGGCGTTTCCAGGTGAGGTGGAGGTCTCCAGCCAGCTCATTGGGCCCGAGAGGCAGTCAGAAGACTAGCATCCAAGTTTCAAGGCTTGTGAGATAGAGGATCTCTGTTTCAGCTTCCATCTTGCAGCTCCCAGCACACAGTATGGCACAGTGAGTAACAGGCTTGACAGCCTGTGAGATCGATTTTGAAGAGGTCTCCAAATTAGGATTTTAAGTGGTCTCCAAATTAGGATTTTAGCTAGCCCTAGGTCCTGTCTTTCCTAAAATCTCAGTGTTTTAGGGGTCTTTTTAGTTTTCCCGGGTAGTTTTATTAGTAAAATTGCTCCCACGGTGGCCGTCTTGGATTTTCCAGATCTGAATTTAAAGTAGAGAATGACACGGTGACTATTACCTGCAGCTAGCCATGGGTAGCCCACCAGAACGGGGGAAACAACTGGTTGTTGCAGGTATGGGGGACAAGGCCATTCACCACTCCATGGCTTGGAGCTTTGTATGATCCAGCTGGTTCTCCTGAGAGTAGGCTTCAGAACAAGGCGGTTTGGGTCTTCTTGGACAATGCCATGGCAGTAGCATATGTCAGCCGCCAAAGGGGCACCAGTAGTGTACCCCTACATCTGGATGCTCAAATGCTCTTTCAGTGGGCAGAAACTCATCTTCTAGCATTTTTAGCAGTCCACGTAACAGGAGTGGACAACATATAAGCAGATTATCTCAGCCGCCAAACCTTGGATCTCGGGGAGTGGTCGCTATCCCAGAGACCCTTCACGTGTATAGTGAAGAGATGGGAACATCCAACATTCAACTTCATGGCGGCGACATCCATCAAGAAGGCAACTCTTCATCAGTTGACAAAGCAAACCAGGAAGTGAGGGGCTGAACACCATAGTCTAGCCATGGCCACAGGACAGTCTCCAGCGAAGGATCAAGGTGTACTGCGGAAGGGTGATTCTAGTGGTGCCTGATTGGCCGAGATGCTTGTGATATATGGACCTGGGTTCGTCTGTACCTAGATCGGGGTCTAAAACTTCCCTATCATGACTCATGCAGTGTCCAATAGCCCTGCAGGATCCAGAACGCTTTGGTTTTATGGCATGGCTCTTGAGTGTGCAGCTCTAGTGTGTATGCTTTGCTCGGATGAAGTAGTTATCATCTTATACAGCAAGAAGAAGTTAACAGATGCAGTGCACATGAAGGCCTGGAAGTGTTTCTAATCCTGGTGCGCTCGAAAGAGTGCTGACCCGAGCTCGACATCAATCCCGATGGTGCTCCTCTTTCTCCAAAAGGGACTAGCCATTGTATCTCTGAGAGTTCAGATAGCCAGACTTTCTTGCTTCAATCCTAAGTCCCATAGATGTTCTTTTACGGCTCATCCAGATGTGGTTTGGTTTTAAACGGTGTATTAATGGCTCCGCCTTCTATTGCATCAGCCGTTTCCGACTTGGAATCTTAACCAGATTCTCGGGGCACTTGCGAGTCCGCCCTTTGAGCCGCTGGACCAAGTTTCTCTGATGGATATCACTGTTAAGATGGTGTTTTTGGTAGCCCTTAGTGTGTCTGAACTTCAGGCAGAGATCCCTTTCTTCGAATTACAGATTCAGGTGCGACCCTGCGCACAGTTCCCTCTTTCTTGCCAAAAGTGGTTTCTGTATTTCATATCAATCAAGAGGTGTATTTGCCAACCTATACGCGCATAACATAGTGTTAAAATCTCTGGATACTTTGCAGGCTTTTGCTGAGAAACTTGAAAGTCACGAATTAATTTTGTTTGTCAGATCACATATTCACGCTGGTTGGAGTAGCCTGTAAGCAGACCAGTGTCGAAGGCCATCATTTCCAGGTAGATCTGGATGGCCATTTCATCAGCCGGAAAGTGGCCTCCCATTTCTGTGAAGGCCCACTCCACACGAGGTATGGCTTTCTTGTGTGCGGAATCTTCAGTGGTTTCCCTGGAAAAGATTTGTAGAGCCATCACTTGGTTTTCTCTGCACACATTCACAAAGTTTTACAGGATAGATGTGGCAGCCAAGAGGGATTACGCATATGGATCATCTATCTTAGTAGCTGGCTAATCAGCCTCACCCTAAGTTTGAAGGACTGCTCTGTTATATCCCGTTTGTTCAGGAATAGAGTGAGGCTGTACAATCTTCTTTCTTGTAAACCCACACACTATTCCTAAAGCCCACCCTGGGAGATATTGATTCGCTGTTTTTCTGCCTCAATAAGTACAGGTAAGTTGTATTTCCTGTTTCTTTGACCAGCCTTATAAAGAATACCATCCACAGAGGTTTTGTGCTTTGCTCCTGAGTGTTTCGTTCATGTGCCCTAACACTGTGAATGCAGGCTGAATCTCCTTGTTGCAATTTTTCATTGTTTATACTGTTCCAAGAAATTTTTGACTGTTTATTGTGATATTTATTGATATGAGTATATTAGACTTGTTTCTTGGGGAATTTCCCCATACCCCTCCCTTTTCTCTGTCCTTTACAGAAATGGCTGTCTGCTTTGTTACACACTGGAAGCTGGAGGGCAGTCTACATGTAAGAGAGGAGGAGCAAAACTATGCAAATGAAGCTTCCTTCAAGAGATCTCATGAAATGGGATTGACTATCTGTTTGTTCAGTAATAGAGTGTGGGTTTACAAGAAAGAAGATTAGCAAAGGTAAGAACCTAATCTTTCCTTCTTTATATTGCACTGTAAAGATATGATGTTTCTTTTCTTGCCTTAATATCAAGTATCCAGAAATCTTAATATCCTAATCACTGTTCCCTCTAAACTGAATGGGAGCCCTTTAGTGATTTGTTGCTGGTGGTGCTTCCTAGTGACTGAAAACACAATATTGGACAGGCAGTTTCCCTAGAGTCTTGCAGAGCTTGTCTGTCCCTCACTAATCAAAATGTGATAGTGAAACAACATCCTCCACTGGTAATACTGTAGCTGGAGGGTCCCCTCTCTGCTTAGAGCAGTGGTCTCAAACTCAAACCCTTTGCAGGACCATATTTTGGATTTGTAGGTACTTGTAGGGCCACAGAAAAAATAGTTAATGTCTTATTAAAGAAATGACATCTTTGTATGAAGTACCTACAAATCCAAAATATGGATTATCTGAAATTATAAGAAGCAATTAAGGAAAGATTTATAAACTATATGTGAATAGCTGAAATTATCAGAAGCAGTTAAGGAAATATTTCCTTAATTGCTTCTGATAATTTCAGCTATACACAGCTGAAAGCAGTGCAACATACAGAAAGAGAAAAGCTATCAGTATCAACTGCAAGAGACAAGATTTTGGACCAACTATTTTGAGGCCATCGGTATTATAAAGAATGATTCTTTATGGAAAACTTGTGCCTTAAGTGTCCGGTGGTCACATCCACAACCGCCTTCAGCACCGGACACATGCACAAGGTGCACTGCCTCCAATGGTTACCTTACGTTCTGGAACATTGCTTGCCTCACTGCTGTAACCTCATGCAAGCGCTTTCCTGCGTTTGTACGTGATTGTGAGGTGGATTGGAGAGGACAATCGCGTACAGACGCAGGAAAGCGTTTGCATGAGATTACAGCAGTGAGATGGGCAACCTTCCAGAACATAAGGTAACCATTGGAGGCAGTGCAGCTTGTGCTTGTGTCCGGTGCTGGAGGAGGTGAGAGCTGAAGGTGGTTGTGGATGCGACCACCAGACACTTAAGGCACAAGTTTTCCATAAAGAATCATTTTTATAATACCTAGGGCCTCAAAATAGTACCTGGTGGGCCGCATGTGGCCCCTGGGCTGTGAGTTTGAGACCACTGGCTTAGAAGGACCAGTGATCTTAACTATTCTAGAATGAAAGAATTACAATGAACACTTGAAAAGGCTAAATTCTTCAGCGCCCCTCCTGACCAGCACAGAAGCAGATGATATTACACTCCTCTGCCAGCAGGTGGAGACTGAGACACTAATTTTTGGCTACAGTACAAGTGGGCTGTGCAGTCCTTCTTATAATCAGTCTTTTCTCAGTCTCCAGCAGGTGGAGTGGTAAGATTGTGCAGTCTGTGCTAAGGTTTGTTTTGGGCCTGTTGGATCTGGTTAGGGTTTTTTTCTGGTCCCTTTTACTGTCTGGATAGAGCTTGGGGGACCCTCTTGGGGGTCCTACAAACCTGGGGGGTGCCACACTCGAAATGGTCAAGTCCCTCCCCCCCATTTTCCCCACCTTCCCAGGTTTTCTGTGTTTAGAGGAGCCTCAATTGTACAGCTTGCCACCTATACCGGCTCAGACTCCAATGTAGAGTGCCATGTGGGGGTCTCCTCTAACTTGAGACAGTTGGTGAGCTGTGAGAAGTAAAAAAAAAAAGAAAAGACACAAGGAATGAACGGAGCATAAAGTGGTCCTGAGGCTGCCTTTTTTGTATGGTGTTGTAAGTGGGTTTTTGGTGCATTCAGTATGAGTGCTTCGAGAAGCAGCACAAGTGTGTTTTATGTGGGCACCAAGCAATGGATGTTGCTGGTGGGTGCACGAAATGTTCTATCCACCTCAAGGGGGACGTTGCTTCGAGTGTTGGCATGTTCGGCTTCCCTTTGCGTGCGCACCGGGACTTACCTGCCACCCACGCCAGGGTTTCCTCGGCTACCAGCTGTCTGGCAGATTCGGACTTGCGGACTGCTGGTGAGGCGGGAAATTCCCTTGTCACTGGGGCTGCTATTGGTGTTTATGTAGTGGCAGGGTCAAGTTTGGTTTTGGTGCCACGTTTGATTTCAGGTGCCAGTTTAGCAATAGCGCTTCCCTCAGTTTGGCCGGAAACGTGTCCATTTTGCCCACTGCCTCAGGCGACCTTCCTCCTGTCTTGAGTCAGAAACAGGTCTTAAATGTGTCTTCTGCTCATGCTATGATTTTTGGATTGCCGCCGGGGTTGTTGAGCCCTGATTTTATGTTAGCCATGCACAAGGCTTATTTACAGGGGGCTGGTGGTCCTGCTTCAGTTCTAGGGGTCGTCTGGGGGGGTCTTTCCCTTCCTAATTGTGCATAGAATTGCTGGTAAAGGGCAAGAACTGTCCCTGGTGCTAGCTCAGAAAAGCAGTCGCTAGGAACATCTTCTCCCGCCTGTCAGACTAGCTACTCTCCCTGCCCTGCTGAGCCACAGGGCTTCCTCTTCTGGTTCAGCCGCTATCATCTGAGCCAACAGGGGAAGCCCCAAAGCCAAGTCCTGCTCAACAGGGCAGGGAGAGTAGCTGGGTTTTTTTGTTTGTTTGTTTGTTTGTTTAATGGGCTCATCTGTTGTGCATGCACAACATCTGTGCCTATAAAAAAAAAAGACATGACCCCCTGTACTTTGAATCAGCAGGAGGGATGCCCACTAATTCCTGCTGCCAGGTTCCCCCCCCCCTCCGACAGCCCAACCTCTCCTTAGCCCCCAGATCCTTAAATTGAAAGCCACCCCCCAAATACCTTGTATTGAAGGAGGGGTACCTAGGGGAGGGGCCTTGGCACCTTAGGCCTCTCCCAGTGCATCCCATAATGCACCAGGAAGGGGAAGACCCTCCATTTTGAAAAGGCGGTCCTGCCAGCAGGAGGGAGTGAGCATCCTCCTGCCAGTCATGAATACAAGGTACATGGGGGTCGGGTTTGGGGAGATCCCGATGGCAGGAGTGAGGTGGCATCCCTTCTAATGATTTTAAAGTACAGAGGGTCGAGGAGAAGGGGTCACGGCATATAGGGAGGTCAGTTGTTTTTGGGTTGTTTTTTTTTTTTTTTTTAAATAGGTACAGCTCATGCACCTATTTAAAAAAAGCAAACAGTTGATTGAGGATTCCCTTGCCAGCTCCAAAGCAGGAGCCACAGGGAACTCTGATTCAAGCCTGCAGCCGGGTCTGAGCTGTCACTTTCCTGTCAGTACCTGAGCCAATCAGCTCTCAGGCACTGTGAGTATGGCAGGCTACCTTTGTACATTAGAAAGCAATGTAATTTTGATGCTTTTAAGAAGTTATTGAAGAGACAGTTCAAAGAAGCGTGAGATGAACACAGAAGATTTAGAATCAGAAAATAATATTAAATATTGAACTAAGGCCAGTACTGGGCAGACTTGCACGGTCTGTGTCTGTGTATGGCCGTTTGGTGGAGGATGGGCAGGGGAGGGCTTCAATGGCTGGGAGGGTATAGATGGGCTGGAGTAAGTCTTAACAGAGATTTCGGCAGTTGGAACCCAAGCACAGTACCGGGTAAAGCTTTGGATTCTTGCCCAGAAATAGCTAAGAAGAAAAAATTTAAAATTTTAATTGAATCAGGTTGGGCAGACTGGATGGACTATTCGGGTCTTTATCTGCCGTCATCTACTATGACATTTATTCTGTAACATGAAATATGGGTATTAAGTCATTTGTGATGTAAGATCTTGTCACTTATTTGTTTGTGTTTTTTATATGTATTTTATATATGTTTTATTGTGTATGTTTAAATTGTGAGCCGGTTTGGGAAAGGCGGGTTATAAATAAAATAAAACCAAAACAAACAGCTCAGATCTGTCATCTGCACAGGAAATGAGTTTCCCTGCTGTGCATTACATGGAATGCTCATTAGAATAGTAATGAGCTCCTTGTAATGCATTTGAATAGGATTCTCGGTGACCGCTACTGACGATCAGTAGCAGCCATGGAGAAGCTTTTTGTGCTTCTTGAGGAGAGTTTCCTTGCAAGAAAGACTGGTTAAAACCAGTCTTCCTTGCAAGGAAACCTTTTGTGCATTGATGCCTCAATGTTTTCCTTATTGTTTACACTCAGACATGAGCAGTGTGTTTGCCAATTATCTAACCATGTATCCCAGTTCACCCTACTCTTATTTGAATTGAGACCATAACAATTATTTGTAACAGAATTATTATTTTTTTTTTTTTTTTACAAAGACAGTTTTCAAAGTAAAATGAAAAAATAAAAAAGAATAATAAATTGTTTGCATTTGGTTATTACATCCTTATGCCCATCTTTGGATCTTAGGTTAAGAAGCCCTGATTAATAGAATGTTTCAGTGTGGGTAATTCTACGTTAGTTTGGGTTGAAACACTAGTGTAAAAGCACTCTATGTGTAGCTGTGTAGCCTTTGACTGACATGTCCTCATTTTTTTAGGAAGAGGAGGAAGAAATCATCACTTTATCATCAGAGATGAATGATTTTTTAAAACCTGCTGTCCAACCAGAGTCTATCTCAATCCAAGTTGAAAGTGCGGAGCCTGATGGTATAGAATATCAAGATAAAATAACCATGGACCACAGATTATCTAATACTCGAGCCTCTTCCATGTAAGTACAACCAAAGGCAAAATGCAAAAAGTGATATAGTCAGACACAGTTGAGTACTTGTGTTTGTATAAGAGGGAACCAAAGTTCTGAATGCCCTGCGAACCCTGCAATCTATCTGGCAGGCCCAGAACAATCCATCTCTGGGTCCCACACCCCATTAAAATCTCCACCAACCATAATTAGCTGGGAAAGATGTGGTAATAGATGAGATATAATCGTCTTATAGGAAGTCTTATCATAATTATTGGAAGCATAGATATAACTGAAAATAATCTCCTGCCTGGCATATTATATATCGACCTGCTGGCATATTATTTATCCCAGGACAAGCAGGCAGCATATTCTTGACTGATGGGTGACGGCACCGACGAAGCCCCGGTACGGACAATTTTAGAGTGATTGCACTCTAAGAACTTGGAAAGTTCTAGCAGGCCGCACCGCACACGCGCGAGTGCCTTCCCGCCCGACAGAGGCGCGCGGTCCCCAGTTTCTTAGTTTCCGCGGAGCTAAGAAGACGCACTTTCAACGGCTGTTGAAATTTTTTCTCAAACGCCTTCCTGCTCGTGTAAACCTTTTCGGTATTTTATTCCTTTTTTTCTTATTTTCTTTTTTAAAAAAAAAAAGAGAAGAATTTTCTTTTCTTTTTTTCTCATTTTTTCGGGTTTGCCCCAACAGGGCCTGCTGCCACCATCGAGGCCTCGGCCTTCAATTTGGCAGAAGCCGTTTTTACGTTCATGCCCCCCCCAACCCGGTTTTAAGAAGTGCCAGCGGTGCGCGAGGCCCATTTCTCTTACCGACCCACACAACTGGTGCTTACAGTGCCTCGGTCCTGACCATCGGGCGTCCACCTGCACCCGCTGTGCCACTCTGAAAAAGAGAACTCTAAAAAACCGCCAGATTCAACAGCGGTTGTTGTTTGGTACCGAGATGTCGGATTCGGCGGCACCGACCCCGACTTTGGCCCCGACGCAGTCGGCACCTACCTCATCGACACCGCGCGATACCGCGCCGGCGTCGCTTTCCTCAGGTAAGCCGGCTAAGAAGCCTTCCCCGCTGGAGCGTCCTCCGGTCTCAGTGGCAGCGAGCCCAATCCTGCCGACCTCGAGGCGCCCGCGGAAGCGCTCCGCTCCGATTGAGGTTAGCCCTTCGACCTCGGGTTCCTCTTCGGGAGTGTAGAGCGGCACCAAAGGTACCACAGAAGAAAAAAGCGGTACCGGTGCCTTCGCTGGACGAGCGAATTGCCGCCGTCCTGCAAGTACAGCTCAAGGAGCAATTGCAGCAGCTCCTGCCTGCTCTTCTGACACCAAGCCTTCCAGTCCCGGTCCGGTCTGAGCTACCGGTACCGGCAGTGGAGCAGCCTCTTTTATCGGTATCCACTTTGTCGGTACCGGTACATACAGCTTCCTCGGTGTCCATGCCAATTTTAGCGCCGGAACCGAGGTCTTTACACCAGGCGGTGCAAACTTTGGCACCGGCACACCTGATAACATCTCCCGGTACCGTTTCTCAGAGGTCTGGTAAGTCGACTCACAAAACTCGACACCTAGAACCCTCCACACCGGAGTCACGGGACCGTAACTTTCAAGTGAGGGACCCTGATCTGTGGGGTGATTCAGAGGAGCCTTTCCTTTCTGAGGGAGAGTGTTCGTCAGGGGACGAGGATCCTTCTGGTTTAGATCCGTCCTCCAAACCTGATGCAACTTCTTTCACCTCTTTTCTCAAAGAGATGTGCGACTCTCTCTCTCTATTCCCTTGGAAGCTGAATCCAAAAAATCCAAGGCATTTCTCGATGCACTGGACTTTGACCATCCTCCAAGGGAATTCTTAAAATTGCCTCTCCATGATATTTTGCGAGAGACTTTCTATAAAAATCTAGAGACACCTTTGACCATTCCAGGGGCTCCTCGCAAACTGGACTCCTTATATAAGGTCATACCTATTCCTGGCTTTGACAAACCGCAACTCCCCCATGAGTCTTTACTGGTGGAATCTACTTTAAAGAAATCCACGGGGGCTAGTGTGTACGCCTCTGTCCCTCCTGGCAGAGAAGGTAAGGCCATGGATAAGTTTGGCAAGCGGTTGTATCAGAATGCGATGCTAGCTAATAGATCTGGGAACTATGCTTTCCATTTTTCATTCTAGCTTAAGCATCTCATTCAAACTTTGTCAGCTTTTGAAAATTACCTCCCTGACCGTAAAAGATCTGCCTTTCGCCAAACTTCTTCATCGCTCTTACAACTTCGTAAGTTCATGGTCAGATCAATCTATGATACCTTTGAGCTGACCTCTAGGGCCACGGCTATGTCAGTGGCCATGCGGCGACTGGCCTGGCTTAGAGTTTCAGAACTCGATGTCAATCACCAAGATCGCCTGGCCAATGCACCTTGCTTGGGGGATGAGCTGTTTGGAGAATCCATGGACTCCACTACCCAAAAGCTCTCAGCTCATGAGACTCGGTGGGACACTCTCCTTAAAACGAAAAAGAAAACCCCACCTACCAGGCCTTTTCGCCAGCAGTCAGCCTACCAGCGTAGATTTGTGGCTCGTCCTTTACCACAGGCCACACAACAACCCAGGCGTCAGAGGCAACAACAGAGGCAAGCTGCTAGACCAGCACAACAGCAACAACAGGTGAAGCCTCCCCCTCCACAAAAATCTACTCAACCCTTTTGACTTAGTTCTCCAGGACATAGCCAGTCTTCCTCCTTCTGCCCACCTTCCGCAGCCCATAGGAGGACGCCTTACTCTTTTCATAAGCCGTTGGGAAACCATCACCTCGGATCAGTGGGTCCTCAACATCATCTGCCACGGCTACTCTCTCAACTTTCAGACACTTCCTGCCCAAAGTCTGCCAAGAGAGTCTGCTTTGAACACTCCTCAGGTTTCACTCCTTCTTCAGGAGGTTCAATCCCTCCTCCTTCTGAAAGCCATAGAGGAAGTTCCTCTAGATCAAAAGGGGCAGGGATTCTACTCCCGTTATTTTCTAGTCCCCCAAAAAACAGGAGATCTCAGACCCATTTTAGATCTTCGCGATCTCAACAAATGCTTGGTCAAAGAGAAATTCAGAATGCTCTCTCTAGCCACTCTTTACCCTCTTCTCAATCAAGGCGACTAGCTATGTTCCCTCGATCTCAAAGAACCATACACTCACATACCGGTCAATCTGGCCTCCAGACAGTACCTCCGCTTCATGATCAATCATTGTCATTACCAATACAAGGTGCTGCCCTTCGGTCTTGCCTCCTCTCCAAGAGTGTTCACCAAATGTCTGATTGTGGTGGCTGCCTTTCTACGCTCTCACCACCTTCAGGTCTTTCCTTATCTGGACGATTGGTTGATAAAGGCCAATTCATCTCAGACAGTACTACAGGCCACCAACCAGACCATCCTGTTTCTACGTTTGCTGGGGTTCAAGATCAATCTACCAAAATCTCATCTCATCCCCACTCAGAGACTTCAATTCATTGGAGCAGTCTTGGAAACAGTCCTCATGAGAGCGTTCCTGCCCTCCAACAGTCTTCAAACGCTTCAATCTCTATGTCAGCACGTGCTTCCACAACGTTCCATCTCTGCCAAGCAAATGATGATACTCTTGGGCCACATGGCCTCCACAGTTCATGTCACACCCCTCGCACGTCTTCACCTGCGCACTCCTCAATGGACCCTAGCTACCCAGTGGTCCCAAGTGATGGATCCTTGCTCACGTCACATATGTAATGTAATGTAATGTAATTTATTTCTTATATACCGCTAAATTCCGTTAGGATTCTAAGCGGTTTACAGAAAATAGACAATAGGGTGCATTAAAATTATAAGTAAGATAGGTACTTAGAAATTCCCTTACTGTCCCGAAGGCTCACAATCTAACTAAAGTACCTGGGAAAATGACAATTAGTAGAGTAATGAAGAAATAAAAATAGAGACATGAGAAAAATAAGAAAATAAACATTCTAATAAGACTACAATGATCTAAAGGACTTTGAAAGGTTGAAAAGAGGGGAGATAGGAAATAGAAGCAGAAGGGAGAACCGTTGAAACTATAGAATTCTGGGGAAATTTAAATGAAATATCTGTCACATCATCTCTTCGTCAGTCTCTACAAGGGTGGTTGATATCCTCAAATCTCTCCAGAGGTCTTCTGTTCCATCTACCTCCTCATCAACTTGTCATCACCACCGACGCCTCCCCTTATGCCTGGGGAGCTCATTTGAACGAGTTCCAAACTCAACGACTTTGGACAGCTCAGGAAATGAAGCATCACATCAATTTCCTGGAACTCAGAGCAATGTTTTATGCCCTCAAAGCCTTCCAGCATCTTCTCTTTCCTCAAGTCCTCCTGCTGTGCACAGACAATCAAGTTGCGATGTACTACATCAACAAGCAGGGTGGGACAGGCTCTCGCCTCTTGTGCCAAGAAGCCCAGAAGATTTGGGCTTGGGCCACAGATCACCATCTATTTCTGAAAGCTATCTACATTCAGGGAGAACAGAATTCCTTGGCGGACAAGCTCAGCAGAATTCTCCAGCCTCACGAGTGGACACTCGATCCTTTAACTCTGCAGTCCATCTTCGCTCAGTGGGGCACTCCTCAGATAGACCTCTTTGCAGCTCCTCACAATCACCAGCTGCCCCTATTCTGCTCCAGACTCTACTCTCCTCACTGTCTCGCAGCGGATGCATTTCTCCTCGATTGGTCCAATCTGTTCCTGTACGCTTTCCCTCCTCTGCCTCTCATGTTAAGAACCTTATTCAAGCTCAAGAGGGAACGAGCCACCATGATTCCGATTGCTCCACGGTGGCCCAGGCAACATTGGCTCTCCCTTCTACTTCAACTCAGTTCCAGGGAACCCTTTCTTCTTCCACTGTTTCCTTCGCTGCTTACACAACATCAGGAGACCCTTCTACATCCCAATCTCCAGTCTCTGCACCTGACAGCTTGGTATCTCTCGGGCTGACTTCGACTGATACTCTTTTGTCTCAGCCCGTTCGCTCCATTCTGGACGCATCCAGGAAACCGACCACTCTGCAATGTTACCATCAGAAGTGGACTCGATTTTCTTCCTGGTGTCTTCTTCATCATTTTGATCCCATTTCCCTTGCAGTGGAGACGTTGTTGGATTATCTTCTTTCTTTGTCTGACTCTGGCCTCAAGTCTACTTCCATCAGAGTCCACCTCAGTGCTATTGCGGCTTTTCATGAGCCAGTTCATGGAAAACTCCTCTCAGCTCATCCCTTGGTGTCCAGATTCATGCGAGGTCTTTTCAATGTGAAGCCCCTCCTGTAATCTGGGATCTCAATGTGGTTCTTTCCGCCTTAATGAAGCCTCCATTTGAACCTTTGGCTACCACTCCTTTCAAGTTTCTCACTTGGAAGGTACTTTTCCTTATTGCTCTTACCTCTGCCAGGAGGGTCAGTGAGCTACATGCACTAGTTGCAGATCCACCTTTTACTGTCTTTCATCATGACAAGGTGGTTCTGCGTACACATCCAAAGTTTCTCCCTAAGGTTGTCTCTGAATTCCATCTCAACCAATCTATTGTTCTGCCTGTCTTCTTTCCGAAACCTCACTCGCATTCTGGAGAACAGGCTCTGCATACTTTGGACTGTAAGCGGGCTCTAGCTTACTATTTAGAGCGTACTAAGCCCCACAGATCATCTCCCCAACTCTTTCTGTCCTTTGATCCGAATAGATTACTAAACATACGTTGTCAAATTGGCTTGCAGCGTGCATTTTATTTTGTTATGCTCAGTCTGGACTGACACTGGAAGGTTCTGTCACGGGCCATAGAGTTAGAGCTATGGCAGCATCTGTGGCTTTCCTCCGTTCCACGCCTATTGAGGAAATCTGCAAGGCTGCTACATGGTCCTCAGTTCACACTTTTACATCTCACTATTGTCTGGATACATTCTCCAGACGGGATGGACACTTCGGCCAATCTGTTTTGCAAAATTTGTTTTCCTAATGGCCAACCTTCCCACCATCCCTCTTTTTGTTAGCTTGGAGGTCACCCATCAGTCAAGAATATGCTGCCTGCTTGTCCTGGGATAAAGCACAGTTACTTACCGTAACAGGTGTTATCCAGGGACAGCAGGCAGATATTCTTGCGTCCCACCCACCTCCCCGGGTTGGCTTCTTAGCTAGCTTATCCTAACTGGGGACCGCGCGCCTCTGTCGGGCGGGAAGGCACGTGCGCGGTGCGGCCTGCTAGAACTTTCCAAGTTCTTAGAGTGCAATCACTCTAAAATTGTCCGTACCGGGGCTCTGTCGGTGCCGTCACCCATCAGTCAAGAATATCTGCCTGCTGTCCCTGGATAACACCTGTTACGGTAAGTAACTGTGCTATATCGACCCGCTGTATCAACTATGAGCACCTTAATGTTGTTTACCATCCTTTCCTAAACAATATGGTCACCCCGAT
This sequence comes from Geotrypetes seraphini, assembly GCF_902459505.1. Lineage (NCBI taxonomy): Eukaryota > Metazoa > Chordata > Amphibia > Gymnophiona > Dermophiidae > Geotrypetes > Geotrypetes seraphini. Next base: position 13,401,376 of record NC_047101.1, on the reverse strand, counting down.
TTTCTTCCCCACTGCATCTGCTGCCACCAAGTTCCCCACTCACCAACGTTTAAGTTTAACATGTTCTACAATCGCCCGCCCCCCCCCCCCCAGTGTGTTTCCTGCAATAAAGCTATGTCTACTTTATTGTGCTGCAGGTGTTGTAGGATTTTTGTTCTCTTAATGGGGGAATGAATGCCCCTTACAATCCAGGAGACAGTATTTACCATCTACCCCTCAACCCCCTAGCCACCATCCACATTCAAACCCTCTAAGGACTCTCCCCCCACCCCCAAGAACTGTGCAACCATACTCATTATATCCCCTCTGGGTCAAAACTAAACCCACCCCTCCCTTCCCCACTACCCTCACTACATCCTCCTACTTCTTAAACACTCCAGCCCACATAGGGACTAGAGGCCCCATCAAGACAAAGGTATACCCTTTGGGTAAGGCCAATTGGGCATCCATAACCCCCTCCAAATCCCACATATGCACCATGATATCACACCAAAAGATCCCCCTCCTTCCTACCTACTGAATCTATCTCCTTCCCTCCCCCCCTTACCTTCGCAACGCTCATTAGTAAAGTAAGTTGCTCAAATTGGCTGAACCTGTCTGTCTGCCTGCCTGCCTGCTGTTGTGAGTGTGTGGGTGGAAGCGTCTCCTCTGACGCAATTTCCCTTGCAGGGCCTTTCCTCTGATGTGTTGACAAATCAGAGGAAAGGTCCTGCCGGGGCTGGCTGCAAGCAGCCTGTTTTGAGGCTGCCTCCTGTTGACCGGCTGCGCTTTGGGTAAGGGAGGGAGTGAGGGGATTCGGGCTCAGGACCACTGCCTGCTTCCTCCACTTGGTTTGAGGAAGGGAGGAGGACTTTGTGGCTCAGGACCACTGCCACATTGGTGCTTTGGGACGGGAAGCAGGGGGGGGTTGTGTCTCAGCTGCCTGGAGGCTTGAGGGAATGAGGGGAGATCTGCAGCTCAGTATGCTGCTGCGCTGGTGCTTCAGGTTGGGAGGGAGATAGGGTTCACAACTCAAGACTGCCGCTGCTTCTAGTTCAGGGGTAGGAAACTCCGGTCCTCGAGAGCCGTATTCCAGTCGGGTTTTCAGGATTTCCTCAATGAATATGCATTGAAAGCAGTGCATGCAAATAGATATCATGCATATTCATTGGGGAAATCCTGAAAACCTGACTGGAATACGGCTCTCGAGGACCGGAGTTCCCTACCCCTGTTCTAGTTCTTCAAGGAGGGAGGGAGGGGGCTTTGCAGCTCAGGACCGCTGGTGATTTGGAGAACTTTTTTTTTTCACCACCAATTTTTTTGCCAGTTGGGTGAAAGAGCTAGTTAACTGAGATTCTACTGTAAATAACATTTTAAATAGTAACTGGTGTATTATTACACAAACCACATCCTTAAAGTGGAAAGCGGTTCAATTTAAATAGAACAGTATAAAACTAGTTTAAAAGGGTTGTTTGAATTTGGGTGTAGAGGTTATTTCATATTATGTAAGAGAAAGGGAAAAAGAAAGCTATGTCTGAAGAAATTATTCTTTTTTTGTTGTTTTAGGCCCGAATTGCTGGAGCAGCTCTGGAAAGCAAGAGCTGAAAAAAAGAAATTACGGAAAACATTACGAGAATTTGAAGAGGGGTTTTATCAGCAAAATGGAAGGTTAGTGTTTAATACAGAATGGCAGTGTTAGTTATATACAGATTTTTCTCTTCTGTATTTGACTTTGAAAACATCTTCCTCAAATGCTATTCATGTTCTAGATCTGAAGTTATTTTCCTATTACTATGATACAGAAGCTTATATCCTCATTTTTGACTCCAGTAGATAAGAATACCTTACCTCAAAGCCTTATTGTTTGTCAAAGCTTATTTCTGCTGTAGCTGCAGGACAGTGAAGTCATCATATTTTTCTCCATGTAAGACATGGGAGGCTTGTTGACATTAATGAATGCAGCAGACACAAGGAGCACTCTTGAGGAGAAGTTCATTTGTGATCCATCTGAGTATAAAATATTGTCCAGGTGGAATAAACTTTTACTTGACTTATCAGTGAAGATCCTTTATTTAATTTCAATATACTTTACAATGGTATTTAAATCCATATAGGTTTTGATATATATGCTTCTTTGTGCAGTACTGTTCTTAATGCGTAAGTTAAGGTTTTCCCCCCGAATAGGGAAAATACTTAAGAATACCATTCAGTGTATTGTAAATCGCTTTGGGTGAATCTATTCATGAAAAGGCAGTTAATAAATCCAAATAAAATGAATCAATAATTGGTTTATTTGAACTTGGGGAAGGAGAGGATATCTGTTTCTTACGGTAGCATTTGAACTGGCAATGATCAGGGGGGGCGGTACTTGGTATGGGCAGACTTGGTGGGCTATATCCCTTTTCTGCCGCCATTTTCTATGTTTCTATGATTCAGCAGATACCTGGGCATTTAGACAGGTAGATTAAAGACGGAGAAAGGGTGAAAAACACCAAAAGAAGAATTAAGATAATTCCTGTTTCTATAAAATGATTCCTTTTTTTCCAACTAAATCAGTCCAAATCAGCGGTTTATATCATCTGACCAACAAATGAAGGTAGAAAAATACAGTTTCTAGTGACATCATGTACAGCTTGAAACTAGTCAATATTTATCTACCTCCAGCAGATGGTATAGGTTGGTCTGATGTAGCTGGTTTTTTTGCATTTCTATGTGACTTATATTTTGCCTAGAGCTCTGATAGTTGATTCACCGGGGAAGTCTTTTCTTCTGAGCTTGGGCTTAGGCTCATCTCCCAGTTGAGTTGTATGCCGTTTAGCACCCTCATGTGTGGGCTGCTTCTTCTTATTTGCTGGCATAGGCCTTCAGGGGCCATCCTCTCTTGGATTCCCTAGAGCCAGGGAAGCTATTCCTTAAGGAGAATCAAGAGTTGCCAAAAATACCACTTTTTCAGAAGGAGGAGCTTTCTGCCCTTATCCACCCAGTGGTGGCGGTCCTAGAATTGCACGGGATGTCAGAAACAGTGTTTCTTTTTTTTTTTTTAATTGCAGGAATGTACAGAAGGAAGATCGCACACCAATGTTGGAGGAGTATAGGGAATATAAGAAAATCAAAGCAAAACTTAGGCTTTTGGAAGTCCTCATCAGCAAACAAGATTCCTCAAAATCCATATGAGTTGTGCTCTGATTACTGCTGATACCCAGACCATCACTGAAACCATCATAGTACTTGCTTGGCATTTGCTTGTTTTGGTCTTGCACTGTTGAAAGAGTTAAGTCTGTGCATTTTAGTGTGGTATGACTACAGAATATGAAAAGGCAAGTAGGCCTGGTCTGCAGGGCAAATAAAAATGTTCCAAAATTAACAGACTGCTTTGTTCAACTTTAACAAACACATAATTTTCCTCAGTGTTTTATATTAACAGATGCATCTTGTTTTGAAAAGACTAGTATTTTATTCTTTAAAGTTTTGAGAACTTCTTGGAATTTCTGAACTTTTTTTTTTTATTTGCCATTTACAATACTGAAGAAATTAAGATATTAGTTTATACTACACCGAAGTACTCCTAATTCTTTTTCTTATGATGAAAAATGAGGCAGCATCTTAAAACAAAGTACACACAGTTTCAAAGAAACACCAAAACAGAGCAAAAATTCCTTTGAGGACCATCAAGGGACAGTTTGGCATGCCAGAAATTTAACCAGTAAAGTCCATCTGCCTCACAATAAATATTCTGAAATTCATGGATTTTGTATTCGGCGGTCACATTTCCTGGATTGTAATGATGGACAAGCTAAAAAGTGACCTTGCTTAATATAGTTTTACTACTCGGAAAATTGAATAATTCTTTCACATGCTGCCTAGAGGACTTAAAATTGTTGTTCACTTTATCAGTTATTGTCAACCACTGGGTACACAACAAAGGAATATGTGTTGTCTGACCAAGATGCTGCACCTCCCCTAGTAATTGTAGTTGTAAACCAGGTAGTCTTTCTATAATATACATAGCCAATCTTGATCAATTGGGGAACATGATAAACCTTGTCTTTTCAGGACACTGGGAACCTAATGATGTTTAGACTGTCATAGCTTTAGCAGATAGGAGCTAACTGAAGTTACTTACACCTGAAATGAATGTTTTCACATTAAGGGCTAAACAGTGATGTAGGTTAGTGTGGATACAGGGATGGCAAGCAGCAGTCGTTTCAGAGGTACAGCTTGCTGTGTCAAAGGGGGTTGAAGACCAGAAGGGGTAGGACACAGGTAAGCCTAATTTAGCTATTACAATGCAGTCAGGTGGCTTCTCAGTTTTGCATGATTTGGCTACAGAATTTAACCTTAAACTTACTTTTGGTTATTACTTTCACCTCGCTGAATGACCATTTTCAATGACATGTGCTGTTTCTGTGAAAATAAAACTGTTTTTTGATTCAGTAAAATCTAAGTGTTAATTTTTAACTCGGTGCTTTTTGGACATCAGTATATCACTTTGGTTGCTGCATGTAATGCATGCAATGCTTACACTAAATGCACTACCTTACAAGCTAATGTAAACATAAGTGTCATTCAAACTGCTAATGAAAGACCAAAAACACTTCATTTGTATATCATTATTTGCACTACAATGTTAGTAGGTGTTCAGTATAGGTTGAAAATATTTCTAGTGCTTCAAATGCCATCTGTATGTTATGTAACATTTTTTTCCTGTTACTGTAAGCCTGTGATTTGTGTCTTCAAATGAAGCCGCAAAAGTAGATGCGTACCAATGGCAGCCTTTTATTTTTTTTAAACAAGAGGAACAATTTTTAAATTGTACCTTAAAAATATTGTGAGCTTGGAAACCAATCCTGAGACCATTTTTCACTTTTCATTTGGTCCCATTGTGAGTATATAATTTCAGTTACTTTTCTGTCACTTGGCAGGCACTTGGGTGTATCCAAACTTGAATCTGATGTGTGTAATGTTGTATGTGAATGTTAGTATTTTATATACCACATGCAAGAGGTCAGTATGCACTATTTAAAAGTTATAAAGAATTTATAATGCTTAAATTTATATGATTCTAGTATCACTTTTTTTTTTTTTTGTAAGTGAATGGTGAGACCAATTCTAGTTCATAAATGACCCTTTTGTGCTCTTATGCAAGTTCTTTGGCTGTTGGGCATATTAGATAAGCATGATAATACTTGTGTGGTTTGTGCCATCATTGCTGAGCAATAAATAGTAGATTTAGGCATTTCATGATATAACATAGTTTTACTTCACACAGGCTAAACCTACAGGTAGTGCCAGATTTAATTGCATTGCTATGTCTGGCATTTTCACTGTATAAACTTTTGTAATAAAAGTACAGTACTTTAACATTTCTTGTGATTGTGCTTGTAACTGTTTCTTGTCCTTGATGTCAGGTCAGGTTCATGTAGTAATAATGCATTTTGTCATTTCTTTTTTGAATTTGTAGGTTTTATACTACAATTCTGTTCACCAAGACTTCTTGCTCTGTAACGGCACATCTTGTTTGCAGTTCTGTAGTACTGTGGTTTGCATGTAATTTTAAAAATAGTTCTTTAGCGTCCCTCCAGACCGGCACAGAACAAATGGGGTTACACTCCTCTGCCAGCAGGTGGAGATTGAGACTTTGACTGTTGGCTGTAGTCCAAGTGGGCTGTGCAGTCCCATCTACAATCAGTCCTTAGTCTCCAGTAGGTGGAGTGGTAAGCCTATGCAGTCTTTCTTTTGGTTAGTTAGGGCCTGTTGGATGTGATTAGTAGCCTTTTTTGGTCCCTTTTTGTGGGTGCTAGATAGATCTTGGGGGGACCCTTTCGGGGGTACATCTGACCTCGGGGATGCCACACTCGACTGGTTGAGTCTCTCCCCCCCCATTTTCTCCCACCTCCCCTAAATTTTTGGCTTAGAGGTGCCTCAGCTATAAGCTATGCCACAGTTCAGGCAAGGCATATAGCTTTGAGAGTCTGTGGGGTCTGCTCATTTTTTAAAAGTTATACTTGAAAAAAACCCGGCGGTTTTGTTTTTTCTTTTGTAGCGGTTCACAATGACCACTTTGAAGGGAAAAAAGTGCTCATTGTGTGCCCGATAAGCAGTGAACACAGCTGGTGTGTGCACAAAGTGCTCCAGCCGATGCGAGGGGAAATCCTTGTTTGCTATGGGTGCCGGCGACCAGGATTTCATTTCACATGTGCACCGCTCATCAGCTGCAGGCAGTGGGGAAGCCCAGGCTTCCCCTACCGCCCACACAAGGAGTTCCCCAACCACTGACGGTCAGGGAAATAAAGTTCCCTTACCACCAATAATGCTAGGGACTCCCTTTTTGCTACAGCAGCTGCTGCCTGCAGTCCTGCCTTAGCAACTGGGTCTGTTCAGGCCTCTTTTCCACTACAGTTTGGGGGAGTTTTTTTCGGCAGACTTTTCCTTAGTTTTGACGGGAAGCTCTGCCATTTTGCCTGTGGCCTCAGGTGACCTCCCTCCTGTCTTAGAGAGACCGAAACAGGTCCTAAGTGTTTCTCCTGCTTCCGCAGTGAGTTCTTCTTTGCTGAGGGGCTGTTCCTGATTTTGTTTTAACCATGTACAAGGTTTACTTGCAGATGGTTGGGTGTCCTGCTTCTTCCCTGGAGGGTCTCTGGTTTTCTGGGGGGCCTTTGCCTTCGATGTTTGCTTCTGTTCAGTCCCCCTCAGTATCTGATCTTGCCTAGTTCCCCCCCCCCCCTTGGACATGTTGGTTGATCTCAAGATGGTCTCGGGAGAGAGGGGGCAGATGGTTGTTTTCCTGAAACGCAGGTCCTGGGGTCCATGACGGCCTCCCTGGAAGTGGTCAGGTGGGCTCGGGCTCACATGCATCCCCTTCACTATGCGATGGTGGTCTCCACAGTTTCAAGATCTGGACTGTCCAGTTCCTCTTTGGGGGTTAGTTTGTCACAGCCTGCGCTGGTGGCTACAGTCTTCCAATCTGGTTCAGGGGTTGAGTCTGGATCATCCCCAGGGGACAGTACTTCTTACGTACACTAGTCTCCTTGGTTGGGGTGCTCAATGTCTCAGTCACTTGGCTCAGGGCAGCTGGTCACTGGTAGAAGAGTCCTGGTTGATCATTATTCTGGAGATCAGAGCCATTTGGTTGGTGTTACTGACTTTCCAGGCATTGCTGAAGGGCAATTCGGTTCGGATTCTCTCGGACAGTGCCATGGCAGTGACTTACGTGAATCGTCAGGGGCAACCAAGAGTCATCTGGTAGGTCAGGAGACATCTCTTTTCATAGAATGGGCAGAAACTCATCTTCTGGACATCTCAGCTTCCCATATAGCGGGAGTGGACAACGTCCAGGCGGACTTTCTCAGTCATGTGCTGGATCCCGGAGAGTGGTGTCTTCGAATTGATTGGTCAGGCATGGGGCCAGCTGGTCATGGCCCTCATGGCCACGAGTTTCAGCGCCAAAGCACAGAGGTTCTTCAGTCAGCACAGGGATTTCTAAGCCGAAGGACTGGATGCTTTGGTGCAGGCTTGGCAACGGATGGCCTGCTGTATGTCTTTCCTCTGTGGCCACTTATGGGCAGAGTTCTTCAAATTGCTCGGCACGTAGGCTGCGTGATCCTGGTGGCTCCGGACTGGCCCAGACGGCCGTGGTACACATCTGGTTCGTCCTCTCGTGGCAGATCTTCCGCTGCCCCTCTTGCCCAACCTTCTGACTCTGGATCGCATTACCATGTTCAACCAGGTGCCTTTTGTCTTACGGCTTGGCTCTTGGAAAGGAAATGCCTGAGTAAGAAAGGTTATTCGGATAGGGTGATCTCCACCCTCTTAGGTTCTCGGAGACTTTCCACTTCTCGGGTTATGTGTGAGTTTGGCATCTTTTTGAGGATTGGTGGTCTGCGTGTGGCGTGGTTCTCCCTTAGCGCATCTTTGCCTCATACCTTGGAGTTCTTGCAGGATGGCCTGGACCAGGACCTTGTCTGGTCCTCCCTTAGGGTGCACATTGCGGTTTTATCTTCTTTTCATTGCCTGTTGCATGGTCTTATTTTGCATGCTTCTCCAGATGTGATTCACTTCTTGAGAGCAGTGAAATTGCTCCGACCTCCAGTTTGTCTTTCGGTTCCAACCTGGGATTTCAATCTGGTTCTTTCCATGCTTGTTCACCCTCCTTTTGAGCCTATCGGATCCTGCAAGTTGAAGGACCTTACTCTTAAGGCGATGTTCCTGGTGGCCATTACTTCTGCAAGACATGTTTCTGAACTGCAGGCCTTTTCGTGTAGGCCTCCCTTTCTGGAGTTCTCTAGGGAGCGGGTCGTGCTGCGGCTGGTTCCCTCCTTCCGAAGGTGATTTCGCTTTTTCATGTCAACCATGTTCTTCTGGTCTTGGTTAGTCGAAAGGACTCTTTGGAACAGGGGCAGTTTTGCAAATTGGATGTCCATAGGGTTCTTCATACTTACGTTCAGCAGACCCAGGAGTTCCATCAGTCGGTTCGTCTTTTTTTTCGCCTTTTAGTGGGTCCTCGTAAGGGGAACTTTGCTCCTAAGGCTTTGATTGTGCGCTGGATCAAAGAGGCTTTCACTTTGGTGTACCTTCTTCAAAAGAAGCCTGTTCCGAATTTTCTCAAACCTCTTTCCATTCAGGGTCTTTCCATTCAGGCTCTTTCCATTCTCAGCCTTATGGGCTGAGAGTTCTCTTGTGCACATAGAAACATAGAAATCGACGGCAGATAAGGGCCACGGCCCATCCAGTTTGCCCACCCTAATGACCCTCCCCTGCCTTTACTTTGCAAATAGAACCCACGTGTCGATCCCATTTGGCCTTAAAATCAGGCACGCTGCTGGCCTCAATCACCTGAAGTGGAAGACCATTCCAGCGATCGACCACCCTTTCGGTGAAAAAGAACTTCCTGGTGTCACCGTGCAGTTTCCTGCCTCTGATTTTCCACGGGTGTCCTCTTGTTGCCGTGGGACCCCTGAAAAAGAAGATATCTTCTTCTACCTCGATGCGGCCCGTGAGATACTTGAACGTCTCGATCATGTCTCCCCTCTCTCTGCGCTCCTCGAGCGAGTATAGCTGTAATTTATCTAACCGTTCTTCGTACGGGAGATCCTTCAGTCCCGAGACCATCCGGGTGGCCATTCTCTGGACCGATTCCAGCCTCAGCACATCCTTACGGTAATGTGGCCTCCAGAATTGCACACAGTATTCCAGGTGCGGTCTCACCATGGATCTATACAAAGGCATAATGACTTCAGGCTTACGGCTGACGAAACCCCTGCGTATGCAACCTATGATTATCAGTGAATATCTGTAAAGCTGCGACTTGATCTTCATTGTTTTGTTCTCCACTACTGTGTGGATGTTCAGGCACATCGAGATGTGATGTTTGGTGAGCGTGTTCTTGTGGCGGCCCTTCCCATGATGGGTACTGCTTTGGTACTTCCCTTCCATTCTGTGCCTATCTGGAGGGATGCTAAAGAAAGAGAAATTAGGTTCTTACCTTCTAATATTCTTTCTTTTAGTCCCTACAAACCAGCACAGACCCCGTTCTGTTGTTTTTATTTGGTGTCTTTTCACAAAGAGTACCGTTTTTTTCTACAGTATCTTTTTGTCTGGATTGTTGAGAAGTTCAATTAGAGCAGCGGCATTTGGTTAATCTGGCTTAGCGGCTTAGCTGTGGGGACATTTTTTAAGATTCTTATTCTTATCATTATCCAACAGTGATTTTCCTGTCCAATCCGGACATTTGCTTGATATTCTCCTTCTGGGAGTGTAGTTGGTATTTTATAGTTCACAGTTCTTAAGTTCTTAGTTCCTGCTTGGCTTTTCGTCAGACTGATTGTAGATGGGATTGCATACAGCCCACTGGTACTACAGCCAAAAGTCAATGTCTCATTCTCCACCTGCTGGCAGAGGAGCGTAAACCCATCTGTTCTGTGCCAGTCTGAAGGGACTAAAAGAGAGAAAATTAGGTAAGAATCTAATTTCACCTTCTAAAGATTTCGGCTTATTGAAAAATCTGTGTTAAGACCTTAAATAATCTGATGTTGAATAAGATCCTATGACCTACGCACTATGACCTGCTTATATGTGTGTTTGTGTAATATGGTCAAGGACTTTATTTTCAAGCTATTTTAATTGTATATTTGCTTCTAACTCTATGCTGATAATGTTGAAGTTATCTAAATCTAAGTTTGCAAGAAGTGAGGTTAAATTTATGGAAGACTTTTTTTATTCATTGCCATGACTATTTACCAGCTTCTGTATGACAGCATATTATAGAAGACAGAGTGGGTATATTTCAGAAAATTATTTGACACTTAAAGATACTTGTTCCAGAACTAGGCAGATTTTTGCATCAATAATATTGGTTCATCTATCAGTAACATACATTTTGACATAGGAATAATCCTGCCTTTATTGAAGATCCCAAATACACTTATAATAAAAGCATAATTAAAGAAGATTGAAACTAGCTGTTTGCAGGAATTCAAACAATTGAAGAAGAAAAGAAACAAGATTGCCAGTCTCCAGACTGTTGTATACGAAGAAAATATTTACAATATTTTTTTTAAAATAAGGTATTGTCTACTAAAATATATGTTGATCCTTATTTCTACATATTCAACTGCAGTACAAGATTGTTTTCTTATTTTTACTGTCATTGGAGATCCTTATTTTATGCTTTGATGAAGAGGACTTAGAAATCAACTAAGCAACCAAGTAAGGGCAAACAGAGGTAGGAATAAAAATGGTGGCAGCATACAGTTTGGTTATGTAACCACCTAAAATCCTGATAAGTAATCAAAATTCAGAATGAGCTCAAAATCTGAATTTCATTTGGGGAAGTGATGGTCTTTCTTTGCTTATTAGGGTCCTCTCTGCAGGATGTGATCAAGGAGTTGAAGCTGGAGGTGCGGCCTTCCTCGTCCCAGTGCATGGTCATGAGAGGTTCCAATGATCAGACCTCCTTTTTTTCCCCAAGCATCCAGACATCAATGCCACAGTTACTGAGCCCCTGAGAGCTCCCTCAGGGTGACAAAGGCTATGTCCAGGCTCTACCCAGTGGCACTGGTGTCCCAGCAGCTGTTTAATTAGCCAAAAGTAGATTCTGCTGTGGCTCAGGTCACCAAACGCACGGTTTGCTCAGTAAGGGAGGAGAAGTGTTAAAGGATGCTCAAGATTGCAAGGTGGATATGGCTCTAAAGAGACAGTTTGAAGTGCTAGTTTTGGGAATCAAGGCGGCAGCAGCACCATCCTTTGCAGCACGGGCCTGTCACACTAGATTGAGACGAAATCCCTCTAAGGAGAAGGACGTCTGCCCCCAGCTGGTGCTGGAAGGGGTAGATTACATGGTGGATGCCCCTATTTGACGTTATCAGGGTCATGAGTAAGGTATCGGCGTATACATTCTTTGTCTGCAGAACCATCTGGATCAGGCAGTAGGCAGGTGATTCTACCTCCAAAGTCACTTTAAGCAGTCTTCAAGGGGCAAATGCTTTTTGGTAAAGGTCTAGATGACCTTATGGCTACCATGGCAGATCACTGCCATAGATCTCTACCAGAGAGCAGATCTTGGTGCCTCCCTGGAGTGAGTAGAGATAATTTTCATTCTCACAGTTCTTGCTAGTATTACGTGAGTTTCTCCACTCAGAGATCTTTCCAGGAAACTAATCAATGGTTTGACAATTCCAGATGCCAGCGACCCTCAGGATCTTGCATCAACTCCAAAAAGTCCCAATGACGCTGGGTTGGCTGCTGCGCCTCCGCACATTGGTTGAAGGCTTTCGGCATTTTGGAGGGAGTGGGAACAGATTTCCTCGGACCGCTGGGTGTTAGACATCATCCAAGAGGGTCACAGGATCAAGTTTTATTGTCCAGCAGATTTGTTTCTAGATTTACCAGCAGGATACCCAGAAAGATGCCAGGGTCTGAGCGACAGTTGAGAGGCGCCTGCATATTTGAGCCATGGAACTAGTTCCTGAAAAAGAATCTGTCTCCAGCAGATATTCCATATACAGTAAAACCTTGGATTACAAGTAACTTGGTTTGCAAGTGTTTTGCAAGACAAGCAAAGCATTTTATTAAATTTTAACTTGATATACAAGCAATGTCTTGCAATACAAGTACATACAGTATACACACCACAAGTGAGCCGATGGTTCTTCTCTAATTGACACTGCAAGAGTGTAATGACTGTTCTAAACAAGCAAAGTCTTGCAATACGAGTATATACAGTATACATGCGTCACATCATCACAACTGAGCCGATGGTTCTTCTCTCTCTTATGCTACAGGAGTATAGTAACTGTTCTAAATGAGCGTGGTCTTGCAATACAAGTACATATCGTATTTTGTATTAAAGTTTTTGGGTTGTGGAACGAATCGTCTATTTCTTATGGGGAAATTCACTTTGATATACGAGTGTTTTGGATTACAAGCATGTTTTCAGAATGAATTATGCTCGTAAACCAAGATTTTACTGTACTTCATTGTGCCCAAGAAAGGCATGGAAGACTGGAGGCCATTTTTGAAGCTCGAGGCTGTCAATGAAAATGGCCCATTTGATTAGAATTGCTGTGGCGGATCTAGAGAAGTTTCTCACCTCTCTAGATCTGACGAAAGCTTACCTGCATGTTCCCTTTTTTCCAGGCCACAGGAAATATGAGATTTCATGTACCTCAGGAACTTTTCCAGTTTGCGGCTCTCCCATTTGGGTTAGCATCAACCCCCTGCATTTTTGCCAATGTAATGGTGGTGGCTGCAGCTCATCTCCAAAGAAGATCCAGGTGCACTCCTATCTGGTCAAGTGGCCGATCAGAGCTCCATCAAAGCCAGAGTACGAGCAGGTAGTGAATCTACTACAGCGGTTGGGCTGGATAGTCCACCTCAGAGGCATTTTTGTCAGTCCACAGATCAGACACGTCATTAATGATTAGAGGTTTGAAGATCCCTGTTAGTTGGGCCAGAGAAAATCACCTGGATAGGATTCAAGGATGTTGAGAATTTTCTTGGCAGTTACAGAGCACTAAACTATATTCAACCAGTTGGCAAACTTCTCACAGCATACAAAACCATGAAGTGCAACATGTTACTGAAGATGCACTTCCTACATTCACACTTGGACTTCTTCCCCACAAATCTTGGTGCAGTTTCACCAGGACATTACCACTATAGAAAAAAAAAAAAAAAAGATATCAGGGCAACTAGAATCCATCAGTGCTGGCTGACTATTTGTTGGACACTGCAACGAGATGTACCGAACACTGAGTACAAATGAAAATCAGCAAGAAAACACATTTAGCCACGGTGAACTATCACAGTATATCAGAAACGTTCTGCATTAAACATGTTATAGTCAATTAAAGATACCATTGTGTTTCTCAAAATTCCTATATGATACAGTCAGTGAGAAATTATATTCTTTAGCACTCTCCAGACCAGTAGAGGTTAACTTTACGAATGGGTATATATCTAATCATGACCAGCAGGTGGAGACTGAAAACAAAACTTTGGGACAGTATATACTATCCTCCCTTCTCTATTTCCCTCAGTCTTCTTTCAGTCTCCAGCAGGTGTTGAGTGATCTGTACCCATCTCTCTTGGTAGGGCTGTTGGAATTTGTTTAGGGGTTTATTGTCCCTGTTTTTGGCCGGACGGAGCTTGGTCGGGCCCTGTTTGGGGGTCCGTCCGACCTCGGGGGTGTCAAACCCGGCGGGTCACGAGCGGGGTCCCTCCCCCCACTTCCTCCACCTCCCCACATTTTTTTAGAGGAGCCTCAGCAGTAAGCCTTGCCCCCTAAGTCAAGCAAGGCATATTGCTTCGAGAGCCTGTGGAGTCTGTTCTGTAAAAAAAAAAAAAAAATCCTGAGGTAGTGCTGGTCTGAAGGGTTGTTTCCCTTTAAGAAAACTGTATTTTACTGTATTTTTTCATGTAACCAGCACTTTTTTATAGCTAGGTCGCGTCTGGAGCAATTGTGCCCTTCTCCGGGGGAGTAGGCCACAATTTTAGTCCAGCCGCGAGGCACTCGCGGCCGGCCTGAACTCGGCGGTTTGGGTCGGTGAGGTGGTGGAGCTCCGTCGGCAGCGGCTGCAGGCGCCCAGAGCTCCCCGCCGATGGTGCCTCGCGAGTCGGCTTGGAGCAGTGGGGAAGCCCGGTCTTCCACAACCGCCCACGGAGGGATTCCCCGAAGGATTCCCTCTCAGCTGATTTTTTGACAGCTGATGCCGACTTGCCTGTCTTAGCGGCT